>NC_051245.2:41049969-41352999 GCF_015237465.2 Chelonia mydas | reverse complement strand
TTGTAGGTGGATTTTTACATTTTGATGTTGATTAAAAATAGATTTAAGGATAAAGGTTTAGGAAAAGATTCTAAGCTCTGCTACTTAACTAAAACTCACCACTTCTGTGAATTCATTACTTCCTAAGTCCAGTCTCTCTAGCTGAGTCAGTCTGTTCATGGTTCTGCACATGGAAGGAATTAATAGGGAATTAGATTTAAAAAAATACCAGTTACATCCAATCTTCCTGTATTCGTACTAATACATCTTTTTAATCAGCATTAAATGGTGATGCAGTTTCGTAAATAGACTGCTACGTAGTCAGGGTAAGATTTTCATACATTGTTCAATTGAATAACTATACATTAATGATCCCGTGACTAAATCACACAAAAGTAGTCAGAGCTTTAAGTAATCTAGTGTCAGCTCACTTAATTTTTGTAAATTAAATTATGACCAATCATTCCAAGTCATTCAGTAAAGCTACTCTCCACCCACTTACACTTCCTTCCATCTCTCCCAACTCATAGCAATCACTTCAGAGTTCTCTCTTGTTACATCATCTTTGGTTGGCCCAGGTCATCTGGACTCAGGCTCAGCACTAAAAATTTCTGTGTAGATGTTTGGGCTTGGGCTGGAGCCCAAGAGCTGAGACCCTCACCTCTGAGCTGGAATGTCTATACAGCAGTTTTACAACCCTGCAGCCCAAGCTCGAGTCAGCTGACCCAAGGTCAGATGAGTGTGTTTTGTTGCTGTGTAGATGTACCATCTATGGCCAGAATGCTCGTTTTCTATCTACGTTCCCTCATCAATGTGAGCGTTGCATAATGGAGCAGTCATATTATACAAAACACAATCAAAATTTCAATTTAGTCAAAAATAAAGAATTTAACAGACAGTTTTAATTAAGCCTTAGACCCCAGTACTGCAAACACTTAGGCCCATGGATAACTTTACTGATGCTAGCAATATCATTTACTTCAGTGGGACGACACCCAGCTTTAGTTACGTGCTTATGTTTGCAGGAATTGGCCCTACATAGTGCTAAAGTAACCCTCCCTAAAAATCATTTGTTCCCCCCAACCCCCCCCCCCTTTTTTTTTAGGAAGTGGTCACTGCATTGTTTTCAATAACAGTTACACGTACAATCAGAAGTACACTTAAAAAGCCAATGAAAACATTTCCAAACTGGCTTCTTAGTTTCTGCATATATAATTTGTCTTTACTTTCAGCTATCAAATAAACCATCTATGCAATGTTCAGTACTCTTGCTTTCCTTTCAAATAGAAGACCTATTTTTAATATGCATTACAATAGTTCCAATTCTTCAATCTCTAAATATTGGATCAGTTTAAAGCTACATTATGTATTTGGCAGGTCAAACTAAGGTTAATTTAGTTGCTTGACATTACTCACTCACTTTGATTAACAGCTTTAACAAGTGCTTTTTGCTTCAGTGTTAAATATTTTACTCAAACCTAATTCAGTAGGAGTACTAGCTGTATGTTAATATGTTTCCAATGACATCTATGATTAAAAATAAAAATCAACAAGTATCAATAAGTGTGAAGAAACTAAAGGAAAAAATACAGAAAAATCAACAGGAAAACAAGCAAGAAAATTGTTTAGGCTCTATAGCAAAATATTTATTCAGGCTGGTGTACCTCATTAGCACCAATAAAGCATTTTCCCCCTTTTGCATCTACTTTCCAAATGTCTTTTTTCCTTTGCTATTTAGTTCTATATTGATTTTTTTCATCCAAACTCATTCTTCACAGTTATAAAGCACCTTTATTTATAAACATATATCTGGACTTTTAAAAGTATTTTAATTTAGATGTTTGTTACAGTCCCTGCCTTCGCTTCATAATTGAAGGTGGGCCATGCATTAATCTGCTAATTATATCACCTGCAAAGTAGATGCAGGGTGCTGAGAGTTTTAGCAGCTATGCTGGGCTTCCTCCGTAGCCATATCATATATTGATAGTGCTACTCTCTAAGGCCCCAGATCAGCAAGGTACTTTTGCATGATGTTATCTTTAAACACACAAATAAAACCAATAGCTTTAAGTACCTTGCTTAATTGATCCTAGAAGATGTGGAAGAGTTATGGCAGCAGCTGTGTTGCTAGGAAGATTATGGTGGTGCTAGTCAAGATTGCATAGTTAAAGCTGAATTTATTTTTGTGCATACAGAATGAAATCCTGGCCCCACTAAAGTCGCTAGCAAAATGCCCATTGACATCAGTGGAGCCAAGATTTCACCCAGGAAGCATTACAACATTCCTGTCAACATTTCTATCCAGAAGAGAACTACGCTTAAGTTACTGATATATTCTCTTAAACTTAACTCCATCTACATGTAGGTTTTCGTCTGGGAATTACCGATATATTTGCATTTCAACTGTAACTATATGTCAAACGTCCCTCACTTTGAGGGATGTCAGTTTACATATACCAGAAATAAGAAATTATGAAGCTAAAGGTAAACAAAATTTTTTACGTCAAATGAATTAATATCACAGCATTTGAAGTTCCCTTTCTAAATAATGTTTTCAATACCACCTTTTTTGGGCCATTGTCACATGCTGACAGGTGAGCCCTTCACCATATAGGGCAGGGGTGGCGAACCTGTGGCTTGCAAGCCACATGTGGCTCATTTACAGTTAAAGTGCAGCTCGCAAAGGCCCCCTTCCCCCAATTTTCTGCCTACTAGACTGCGGGGGAGGGGGTGAACAGCCTCAGGCCTTCTGCCCTGCAGTGGGATGGTGGGACTACAGGCTACTGCGAGAGACAACTGATGCCTGTTGAGTGTGTGTGTGTGTGTAGGTACGTGTGTGGAAGGGGGGGCACAATTTAAAGGTTCAGTCATTCCCCTCAACAGCTTGAGTCACACATCCCCAGGCACACCTCCCCTCTTACCCACAGCAGCCCCTCCCTGCAGCTCCCAGGTGTTAGCTCTGTGAGGAGAGGCTGCAGCTCTCCCCGCAGCTTCCAGCTGTTTGCTGCTGCCTCTCCTCACAGCCTCAGCTCCAGCAGCTGTTGTGCAGGGAGGGGGCCTGGCTGCATCATGTGACAAATTGGAGTCCGCAAATCCTGGCAAAAATCTGGGGGAGGGGGTGACACATGACCACACCCCCGGAACCCTGGCAGGCACACCCTGCACAGCTGAAGCCCCGAGCCCTGATAGGTGTGCTCTGACTCTCGAATTTCTGAAGATTGTCATATGTGGCTCAGAGGGTTGTAAAGTATGGCCACCCCTGATGTAGAGTACCTAGACACAATGTGCAAAATAAGTCAATCAATTCTGTCCAAGAAAGGATTTCAGCCGTATGCCATTACTTGCATATATCTCAAATGAAAACAGTCTTAAGTTAAGAAGGATCACCATGTGGATTAGGTGGAAAATTAAATTACTCAGGGCCTTGCCAGACCACAGAAGTAACAACACTGTCAGATTCCTGGGTTAGTTTGTCTCATGCTAGAATAAGGAGAGCAACCCACAATCAGTGCCTGAAATTAAGAGGTGAAAGAAGGGACTAGAAGTGATATACAATCTAAAAAATAAAGCATGCAGTTGAATTTTACTATTAAGACAACCTCAGATTAAAATTTTAACAAGCATTTTACAGCTGTGGAAACATGACTGGGGGATACTCACACTAGCTATGTTAAACAATTTGGTGAAGTGTTTTGGAATACATCTTGCATAACAGATTCCACAGAACATAGGTATGTACTGTGTTGTATTTTATCAATAATAAATGTATTCATGATCAAAGTTGTTCAAAAACAATCACATTCACCCAGTCACTCGGAACAATAAGTGTCTACTAATCCCACATACATTGATTTTAATATTAGAATTTGAATAATATCCACAAAAGTTTTCAACAGTAAAGTCGAAAAGACTTAGTGCCACTAAAATAAATTTATGCATACACACAGAGAGTGCAGCAATGGTACACTAAAATTTGTCAAGATTTCTGGAGAGGGAAATTGATGGGATTAGAATTTAAAATATTTTCAGCTGGAATCATAACATTCACAGAGCTGGATTAAGACACAATTCTTGGGATGCAGTCCCAGTGACTGGGGGAAAGAGGAGAAAATTAACACAGTACCGAATCAGTAAAAACTCAAGTATCTGAGGCAGAAGATCAAGGAGTCCACTGGGTTAGAGAAGAGAGAGCAAGAGCTAATTTGGAAAGCCAGGACAAGGAAGAGACTGAAAATGATGAGGAGGAAGAGTTTCTGCAAGAGTTTCTGCTGATTCACCAAAACTTCATGATCAAACCCTAAGGAATCTTGGGTCAATTAAGGCTCAATCCACTTTTTAGTAGTCATTAAGAGTTTACTGAAACTGAAAAGCAAGCAGGCATGTACCTTAAATATTCCATCTGTACTTACTTTGGCAACATTTTTAACTGGTTTTCTCTCAGTTCCAATATCTGGAGTTTAGTTAACCTGTAATATATACACATGGTAGAATGATTGACCATTAAAAGGTAAAACATTTCTATTTTCTGACGAAACCCAAACTTTGTGATAGAAACAGAAATTGTATTGAAAGTTATTTTTAGTTGTACAAAAAGTCATTTAAAGACCAGGAATATTTTTCACTTAAGACTGCAAAGATAGTCTGTACAAAAAGTCACACTGTTGTAATCTCACTTTTTCATTAGATTTTTTTTAAACTGGATCTCTCTTCTGATTTGCACTTGCTTGAACACAATTGTTCTCCTCTACCCACAGATTTTTTATACATTTCAAACAATTTTTAGTTTATATAAATTCTCCTGAGATGTCAAAACAAAAGGTTGTTTGAGGGGAAAGGGCAGGATTAAGGAAAACAAATTAAAACACAATTTCTGCTATAGGGACTATGTTAGACCATATTGTACATTCTATACCTATACATAAAACTATGTTAAAACAATACCTCTGGTCTCTATTTCCACAAGTATCAATCATAGAAATGTAGGGCTGGAAGGGACTTCAAGAAATCATCAAGTCCAGCCCCCCGTGCAGAGGCATGATCAAGTACACCTAAACCATCCCTGACAGGTGTCTGTCCAACCTGTTCTTAAAAACCTTCATGTGGGGATTCCACAACCTCCCTTGGAAGCCTATTGCAATGTTTTACTATCCTTACAGTTAGAAATTTTCCTAATATCTTACCTAAATCTCCCTTGCTGCAGATTACGGCCATTATGTCTTCTCCTACTTTCAGTGGACATGAAGAACAACTGATTACAGTTCTCTTTATAACAGACCTTAGCATACTTAAAGACATGTCCCCTCTCAGTCTTCTTTTCTCAAAACTAATCATGTCCAGTTTTTTTAACCTTTCCTCATAGGTCAGGTTTTCTGAAACTTATCATTTTTGTTGCTCTGCTCTGGACTCTCTCCACCTCTTCCCTAAAGCGTGCCACCAAGAATTGGACAGAGTACTCCAGTTGAGTGCTCACCAGTGCTGAGTAGAGCATACTGTTAATCTACCTGTTAATATACCAAAATATTAGTCTTTTTCACAACTGCATCACAATGCTCATTCATTCAATTTGTGACCCCTGTGGCCCTCAGATCCTTTTCAGCAGTACTACCACCTAGTCAGCTACTCCCCATTTTGTAGTTGTGCACTTCATTTTTCCTTCCTAAGTGAAGTACTTTACATTGTCTTTACTGAATTTCATCTTGTTGAATTCAGACCAATTCTCAAAATTTGGTATGGTCATTTTGAATTCTAATTCTGTGTCCAAAGTGCTTTCAAAATCGCTCCCCTTCCCCAAAGCTTGGTGTTATCCCCAGATTTTATAAGCATGCTCTCCATTCCATTATCCAAATCATTAATGAAAATATTGAATCGCATTGGAACCAGGATTCACCCCTGAATCGTATCGGAACCAGGACTGACCCCTGCAGCACTCCACTAAATTCGCCTTCCCAGTTTGACAGTGAACCATTACCAACTACTCCGAGTATGGTTTTTCAACCAGTTGTGTACTTTATAGTAATTTCATTTAGATCACATTTTCCAAGTTTGCTTATGAGAATGTCACATGGGATTGTCACTAAATCAAGATTCATCACGTCTACTGTGTCAGCCATCTGATCAAGTGGCCATTGGATTCACCTTGGACTTCCCTTCCCAAGTTTCCTTTCTAGTCAGCTCATTAATCCATTTTTAAGTTTTCTATTTGGAAACTGCCTGACCTTTCTTACAGTAAAGCCTTGATGCAAGATAAATAACCTCTCAGTCTCTGAACTCAGCTGCTTGGCCAAGATAAATTTAACGGGGTCTTGACATCCAAGCAATGTAGCACACCCTCTGGAATTCTGTGGATTAAGACAGAAGTGACACGGCTTCCACATTTCATTTTTATATGAAATGTAGAAACTGCCTTACGTATAAATTCAGGCAGGGTCATGAGGACAAGAGTTCTGCGTATTACCTGCTGGCAGTCCTTCTACATTACAGAATAGGACATTAAAGTTCCCTGACTGCAGCAGAAGTAATGGCAAAAAAATTAAAGGCCATGATATGCAGCAAATAGACTTAAGGGGATCAACAGAAGGTGCTATGAGAATATGGAGAATAAGTTTAAGTTTCACTGAATATTAGCAACCAAATTTAAGGGAGAACTGGAATGCCTATTAACAGTATCATTTTTTCTCCAAAGCTTTCTCACACTTTTGGTCACATCTGGGTGATGTGCACAGAAAAGTGAACCACCACACCCTATGAAACTGTAATAGCTACGTTGTGTCTTTATGGAACTGGTATTCAACTCCAATTCTGCCCAGCTTGCTGGAACGGGAGGATATCCAGAACTGCAGATTGAGAAGGAACTATTTTTTGCTCTCCTGTACCAAAAAGGGAAACAAGCGTTCTTTAGTCTCATATAGGACAACAAAGTACATTGTTTTCAGATGACTATTCTAGCAGACATGACCTTATCTGGCAGCACCTCCTCCCTTTTTATTAAAGGTTTGACACCGTCATACCTAGATCACTTGTGCTAGTGAATTAGGATTTCTAAGAAAATTGACAGGTTCCAGAGTAACAGCTGTGTTAGTCTGTATCCGCAAAAAGAAAAGGAGTGCTTGTGGCACCTTAGAGACTAACAAATTTATTTGAGCATAAGCTTTCATGAGCTGAGCTGTAGCTCATGAAAGCTTATGCTCAAATAAATTTGTTAGTCTCTAAGGTGCCACAAGCACTCCTTTTCTTTTTAAGAAAATTGAGTTTGCCTGAGCAGATCCTTTGTGACAAGCAGAATGATGGGTATTTTACCAGGCATATCTATTAGATCTTGGTACCATGGCATCTTTAGCCAATCTATGGCTACAAAATTAAACCTCACGGAAAGCTTCTGCAAGATTCTGTCTATCATGGCCATTAGAACATTTGTTTTGCTTGCCCAAGGCTTCTTGAACCTTCTTGAACTTTGCCTTCCTGCTAGACTTGAAGGCCCTTTGGTCCACTTCACGCTCACCTCAGTAACTGCAAATCTCCTAGAATAACACTGTTTTCAGAGTGGTAGCCGTGTTAGTCTGTATCAGCAAAAAAACCAAGGAGTATTTGTGGCACCTTAGAGACTAACAAATTTAGGTTCCTGTTTTAGTGTTTTTGGTGTGTGGTTGCTGGTGAGTATTGGCTTCAGGTTGGGGGGTGTCTGGAAGCAAGGACTGGCCAGTCTCCCAAAATCTGAGAGAGTGAAGGATCGTCCTTCAGGATAGGTTGTAGATCCTTGATGATGCGCTGGAGAGGTTTTAGTTGGGGGCTGAAGGTGACGGCTAGTGGCATTCTGTTACTTTCTTTGTTGGGCCTGTCCTGTAGTAGGTGACTTCTGGGTATTCTTCTGGCTCTGTCAATCTGTTTCTTCACTTCAGCAGGTGGGTATTGTAGTTTTAAGAAGGCTTGATAGAGTTCTTGTAGGTGTTTGTCTCTGTCTGAGGGATTGGAGAAAACTAACCCAGAAACCTATCCTTGCAACAAAGCCCATTGCCAACTCTGTCCCCATATCTATTCAAGGGACACCATGATAGGACCTAATCCCATCAGCGACACCATCAGAGGCTCGTTCACCTGAACATCTACCAATGTGATATATGCCATCATGTGCCAGTAATGCCCCTCTGCCATGTACATTGGCCAAACCGGACAATCTCTGTGCAAAAGAATAAATGGACAAATCAGATGTCAAGAATTATAACATTCAAAAACTAGTCGGAGAACACTTCAACCTCTCTAGTCACTCAATTACAGACCTAAAAGTCGCAATACTCCAACAAAAAACCTTCAAAAACAGACTCCAATGAGAAACTGCAGAATTGGAATTAATTTGCAAACTGGACACCATTAAATTAGGCTTGAATAAAGACCGGGAGTGAATGCGTCATTACTCAAAGTAAAAACTGTTTCCCCATGCTAATTTTTTCCCTACTGTTACTCACACCTTCTTGTCAACTGTTTGAAATGAGCCATCCTGATTATCACTACAAAAGTTTTTTTTCTCCTGCTGATAATAGCCCACCTTAATTGATTAGTCTCATTACAGTTGGTATGGCAACACCCTTTTTTTCATGTTTGTGTTCTCTCTCTCATATTATTATATATATTATAATATAATCTTCCTACTGTATTTTCCACTGCATGCATCTGATGAAGTGGGTTTTAGCCCAGGAAAGCTTATACCCAAATAAATGTGTTAGTCTCTAAGGTGCCAAAAGTACTCCTCATTTTTATTTATTTTTTTTTTTTTTACGAGTATCACTGGAAACGATCTCCAATTCTTCTGACCTCATCTGCATCTAATGCTGCCAGACCACTTCTTCCCGCTGTATGAATCACTAACAGAACAGAGACGTTGTTTCTGTTGCCTTCCTTAGACTTATTGCATTTTCTCCTATGTTCAAGTTATCTCCTCAGCTGGTTCCACCTACTGAGACAAACACATCAGAACTCTGGGAAATACAAAACCTCTTATATGTACGGGAAGGATGAGGTGATCAAAAGAAAGTTTTACTTCATCTGCTGGCCTTCAGGAACTACATCCAAATATCTTGACTGGTATACGGGAATCGAACAGAAATGGTTATTTAAAATGGAAACCCTTAGACAACCTTAACTATAGATGTCCCTATGTATTCCACCTATATTAAGTATGTAACGTCTATGCAGATCATAGCACACAATATATATTTTACCACAAAAAGGCAACAGAAAAAACCTCCTTGCACTGTTGGGAAATGGAAATCTCTCCTTGCAGCAGAAAGTATGGTATGTATTATGAGACACTAATCCAAAATGCATAAAATCAAAAAGGAAAGCAACATGACACGTGTCTCAAAAGTGAGTTGTGTAATACTCCTGCAACATCTGGGGTTCAAACTTTTAACAAAAAACACACACTACATTCAGTCATACCAAAATTCAGTTTTTTAGTATCCATTTTAATATTTTAGATAAACTTGGGGCTTCGTTAAAAAAATGTTTATAGATCAACTAACAAAGCTAAAGTAATTTTATTTCATTTTAAACAATGGGCCAAATTCATACCTGGAGTAACTGTTTACTTCAATTGAATATTCCAGGAATTATTTTGTCCACTGTTATCTAAGCAGCCTGTACACATTACAGTTCAACTTTTAAACACAAAAATTTAAATATTTAATACCACGTATGAGCACCACAGTCAGCAGAAAATTAGTTCAATAACTCCATTAAATCTGATTTCCTGTCTGTTTTGGTTTAAGATCCTGCATCAATACAGCTCAACATCAAATATATAGTTTCACTTTCCAACAAGATATGCCTACAAAGTCACATTACAACCACCCCTTTTACTTCCAAATAGAATTATATATATTTCAGACATTTTATTTTTTCAGCATGGTCACAAGTTCTTTAATTCAGAAAAACATTTTAAATCATAAATACTATTAAAAGCAGGAAGCTAAAATAATCAGCATTCTGCTCTGTAGCAGCCTCTGAATCTTGCAAAATTATTTTTGTAAAATTGAAGAGATAACATTAAAAGATTAATGCCTCAAAATCTTAACACTGCATTGTTAGTTTATGTAAAAGTACAAAATTTATGGAAAATTAAGATCTTTTTAAAAGGCAAGGTGGGTGAGGTAATCTCTTTTACTGAACCAACTTTTTGAAATATGGACTGTACAACGCTGGAAAGGTAAGATTAAAAATGAGTTCACAGCACTGCCATATTAATTTATTTACAAAAGTCATGGAAGGTTGTCTACAGCTAGCAAGTGCTGAGTTATAAAATGATTCTAAGCATCAAAGATCACATGTGCCAGAGGCTGAGGCTGAACTCCTTGGTAACAGGTCTATCAACAAGAAACTTAAACCTGAGCAGCAGCAGCGGCTGTTGCTTTACCAGCTCCATTTCTATACACTTCAGAGTGCTTATCAGTGGCTAGAAGCAGCAGTAGAAAAAGTAATGGTTTTCCCAAATGTCTTCTTTTCATGAAAAGTGAAAATGGAAGACACAATGGAGTAAAGTAGAAATGAATGTGGCTTTATTCTGCCCCTTTCATTCTTAAAATATTCCAATGTGCTCTACAAAACAATGAATCAGAAGCTGGGAATGTGATGTCTATGTAGGCATATGCCATAACCATTATTTGACAAGATATACAGTTTTGGACACTAGAACCTATTTTATTTAAAAGTGCTGATCTCGACACCAGGATTATCATTGTACTCTTTTTGAATAGAGCTATGGGCTATAACTTCCAATGGGACAAAAACAACAGTATGATATCGCACCCAAAGGCTATCACACCTATAATGCTGCACAACTATGTTAGTGTTAGATAAGAATCCAAATGCAGATATTAGCCTTGCTTAAAGGCACAGCCTACAGATTTGTATATTTAGACATGAATGAATCAATTTTCAAAAGTGCTGAGCACCTGCCACTGAAATGGAATTTTGTATATATTGCAATGGAGGCTAACTCCAGAATCCTGGCCAATAGTCATCCTTACAGTAAAACAGATTCTTATGTCTCTGACTCTATATGTTAATGAATACTGAATATAGAATGACAGCTGCATACTATTGGATCAGTAGGAATTGAGACTAGTTCTGTAAGGTTTCAAATTTGGATTGTAATAAACAAAGTCAGTACTAATTACTAAAATGTCACATAGGGCAATTTCACTAAGGAGTAATTTAACCTAATTGTAACAGAGTTGTGGAGGAAGTGCAAGTGTTCTAATTGTTATCCAGCATCTACTATGTAGCTGAACTAGAGTCACAGGGGAGCCACATGAAGCAAACTATATTATATATATGTATTTATTTTAAAGAAAAAAATATGAGTGAAGACTAAAGCCAAGCACAGTGAGAGAAATACTACTTTGACATCTGATTTGTATGACTGAGGAAAATGTGGAGAGTAGTGTGAATATTAACAATTTATTCTACTACACCAACCTCTAAATTTGTAATGTGTTTACCAGATGCCAAGTATTGCTCAGCCTGAACTGTATTATTATGGACTGTATTCACAAAGGTAGGGCCTCACTTATCAAAGTGAAATCTGGAAAGAAATCTGGAAAGAAGAATTCAGAAAGTTTTCTTTATTTTACACATTAATTTTTTTCCATAGGCTTTGGAGGAAGCAAAGCAGTTTCAAAACACTTCTTACACATATGTATATATTAAATACAATCCTTAGATACAAATTAGAATTAATGTATATAATTATCCAAAGTAAAAAGTGAATCGAAGAGACCACAGTTTTTTGCACCTTACCAATTTCACCACCTGCTTTTATCTAAACAAAATAGGTACTGAGAGTACCTACTTCCTATAATTTCCACTATTCAGAGGAGAAAATTAGGACTTCACGAAAGGTTTCTTTAAGCATCCTGGATTTGCCTTAAACAATGATTTAAGTTAAAAGCACATACAAAATGTATTTAAGTGTAGGGTCCATCAAAATTAGACATTTGGGTCAAGAAATGAAAGTCATTCCTTTGTAATCATACAAGACTTCTATTTCAATATCCAATGTTGTTGTAGCTGTGTAAGTCCCAGGATATCAGAGAGACAAGGTGGGCAAAGTAATATCCTGGTCTATTTCAATAGTTGATAAAATCATTGCTAAGTGGCTGATGACCGTTTTCTTTTGGTTGAAAAAACAGGATCTATATAGAATAAAGTATACCTGAGCAGGGAATCCACTGACTGAGTAGCTACAGAAGGCTACCTGTACATATCCTACACGTCAGGAAAAGGTAGGTCTCTGCACTGCTGCCACATGAGATGGAGTAGAAGGCCACTTTGGAGGTGGGCTAAAGGTGCAGATCTGTGTTTATGAACAGGTTGAAATAGCATCCACAGTCTTAAGCATGAGGAAGATATTTAGCAGATCAATACCTTGATTCTGGTTTTGGGGGGTGGAGGAAGTTGGCTTTCACCTCCTCAACCATTCAGCACTCCACCTATATAGGGCTTTATGTGGTGGAGTATAGTACACCCTTAATCTATCTCTGCCTTTAAATAAATTTATATTATGATTAAATGAAACACTTCCTTAGAGAAAATCTGAACTAATTAAAGAAATACAGAATTCTTTAGGAGATTTTAATGTGTAATTCAGATCTGAATAACTATCCTATTTAGCTTCACTGTCATAATGCCCTATTCCTGTGAAGTGCTAGGCTCCTTCAACACTCTAACCTCAGGGAGGTTTTTGGCAGTGAAGCTAAAAAGGACAGCCATTCAAATCAGAACTAGACAGAGAAACCTGTTGGAGAGTTAATCTATATCAATTTAACTTAATTTAATAAGAGTTGAGTGTGTTTAGCACCTAGTACCTCACTAGATCAGACTGTTATGATTTGTCCCAAGCTTCTGTTTTTTGTAGACTGCTACCAATGAAATTATTACAGTCAAATGTTAGTATCAGAATGGCTGGTCTTTTAAGGGGAGCTGAGCTCAATTGCATCCAATCAGCTGGGCCCAATCAGACTGATCAGCTGCCCCTCACCTGAGGCTGTAAGGCTAGGGATCACATGATAGCTTGAAGATCAAATGGTTCTCATAAAAGTGAGCAAGTAGCTTAGCTGAGGATGGGAGCTGCAGGAGGTAGGGAGACAAGAGGTCCTGGGGCAGAGGAAAGAACACAGTTTATACGTGATTCTCAGACAGATAGCGTGCAGAGTGTAATCCTGCAGGCAAGCAGGCTAGGAAGGAGATGGGATCAGAAAGGTTTGCCTTGACTTGACTCCCAGGCAGATAGTCTGCAGAATGTAATCCTGAGGGGAGTAGACAGGCCCCTGCAGAAGACTCCAGGTCAGGGGGAAAGGACACAATTGATGTTTTGAACTTTTCCTTAACAAGTTTATTTTGAAAAAATTAAATCAAAAGTCTTGATGAAAAGGACAGAAATCCTGTGGCTGGAAGAGTGCTCTTTGGTGCACCGGCTAGTGAGATAGCCAACTGGTTTACATTTAGGCTCTGTTTGACATTGCTTACTCCAGATAAATTAGGCAGACGACATCAAGTGACATTTATACTTTGTTTCCACATTCAGACTAATAGGTAACTAAAGCTCAGCTGTGCTCAGAAAACTTGTAAAAAAGCATACTAATCTGCTACAAAAATATAATAGTTTAAATGTGTATCAAAGTGAGCCTCAAACAGATGCCAAAAATCTGCAGAATGCACAACCAAAAACAAAAATATTTTTAAAGCACATTTTGTGGGGTTTATTTTAGTTCTAATTTATTCTCTCTCATTCTAGTATTTTCAAATATGTAACAAGTACAGATGAAAAAATTTACTTGTCTTGCAATTTCTAAAATTTCGCTCCATAATTCTACTCATACACAAGACTAATTAACTAAGTAACTGAACAAGCACATTACTAAACAGGAAATCTTACTGTATGGAGTGTAACTACAGCAGTCGGTCCCAGGATATTAGAGGAAGGTGGGTGAGGTAATATCTTTTATAGGATCACTTCTGTTGGTGAGAGACAAGCTTTCGAGCCACACAGAGCTAGTCTTCAGGTCAGAATAGAAGACAAAGGTGAGAATAAAAGATAAGTTCCACTAAAAGATGCTGCCTCACCCACCTTAACTCAGGAAATTTTACTGTAACTGTAGCAGTTTAAAGCCTTTTTTAAATAAAATATATAAATCAATTGATGGTATAAGGTCTGTTAATAATTCCTGTTCAGCTCTATTAGCCTAGAAGTTAGGGTGTTTTAAGTCAGCACCTGTATATTTTAAAAACCAAGGCTGAGATTTTCATAGCTATTAAGGGATTTGCATCCCAATTCCCATTAATTTTAAATTTTTAAATTATTATTATAAACACTTTTATATTGCAGTACCACCTATAGGCCTCAACGACACTGGATCTCATCGTGCTGGGTGATGTACAAAGATGATAAATTGAAGTTCCTGCCCCAAAAAGCTTACAGTCTAAAAGACATAGGTGGGTGAAAATCAAGCATGCTGGGGTGTGGTGAAGGAGACAAGGTAACAAATCAATTGCACAGGATGTGTACAATTCTTAGCCAGCCAGTAGGTGGAATTATGTATAGTCTCTGATAAGTCCTGGAGATTGTAAACAGACAAAGGTGACAAACCAGGTTTCTTCTATATAAAGGGGAAAGAAAATATAGTGGCAGATGCCATGTCCAGGAGAGAGGGCTCTGAAAGGCTGCCTCTGGGTTAGCCTCTGGGAGAGATGTGACGCTAAAAGCATCTCAAGGCAAGAGGCTCACTGGAATCAGGTAGAGAGTTTCAGCTGGCCTGACTAGTTCATAGTACACCAATTCACTATGGTTATAATCTGCATCTAAAAAGATGTCATGTGATAGGTAATTGGAAAACTAAAAACTCACTGATCAATAATATTCTTGCATGATGTATGTACACAGTGTGCATTAAAAGTAACGGATATAGGCTAGAATTATGACTAAAATGTATTTAAACCAGACATATTGGGAGAGTTGGTAAATAGGTCAGCCCTAGACAAAGGTATGTACATTTCCTTCTTAGACTAGCCTGGTCACCAGGCAGAGACAATGAAGGTCCATTTACATAGTAGGTAAACAAAGCTATCAAACTAACAAATATAAAGATGGCGGGGGGGGGGCTGAATCTCAAGTGATAAGCAACTGAGTCAACAGATTGTATACAATATTATTGTATTATAAAAGTGTGTAGAGTGAGGTCTTTTATGAAAGCCTATGACACACTGGTGATTAGTATCATTGTGAACTGTATGTATTAACATTATATAAGGAATTATGGTACCCATTGATATTATCTTTTACAGTTTGTGTCCAAACAAAGGAAGATATAGGTCTCTCCCAGACAGGAGGGAACATAACAGCTATTTACTTGTCTCCGATGTAAATTAAGGATGATGGAATCAAAACAATGGAAATCACATTTACATACGTAGGGATTGGAAGCCCACATGAAGGGAAAAACAGTGTGAGGTTATCCTGCCTTCTGAAACAAGTCCATTGAACTTTGGAAGATATAAGCAAGGGCAGATGCCACCTTTGGCATCCATCACTAGACAGCCACAAGGGCCAGAGCTCTTGCAAGCTGAGAAAGATGGGTCCTTCAACCAAGGAGAGAACTGAAAATAGGTGAGAAAACAGCTTAGGCAAAGTTCTTTCATCTAGGAAGACAAGGGAACCAAGCATCTTGTACTTCTGTGGAAGATCCCAACTGAGGGGAAGTCAGCCAGGGCTGGGAAGAAGGAAGATTGGTGAGAGAAACCATCTTGAACAAAGCCTGTACCTTGCAAGATTAAGTTTTAGACCATTAGATATGTATTTTCACTTTTAATTGCTTGTAACCATCTCCACTTTTATTTCTTTTACTTGACATCACTTAATCCTATGTATATTTTGTTAATAAATTTGTTTTATTTTTTACTATAAACCAACTCAGTGCTGTGTTTGAAGGGAAGGGTGTAATTACCCCCATTATTTTAATAAGATGTAATGGGCTTCTGTCTCTTTGAAGGAGCAACAAACCTTAATATTTGTCTGAGTGGCCCAGGTGAGGGCTGGACACTTCAGGGCACATGGTTTTGGGGAAGTTTGGGGATGTGGTGTGTTGGGGTCACTTGCTGGTTGTAACCAAGTCTGGTGGAAATGGGGTTGTGAGGGTTTTGGGGTCAGAGCTGCTTAACCAGGGTTGTCTGGCACACAGACGGTTACCTGTTAGCTGTGAGTATCCCAGACTCGGAGCTACAGCAGAAAAGCATTGTAATGCACCCAGGCTCGTAGGATAAGTAGTGACACAATCCTTTACTGGTCTGATTTATACCCAGAACACCATGACAGTATGTCTACACTTTAAGCCAGAGGTGTAAATTCCAGCTTGAGGAGACATACCTGCACTAGCATACAGAAAATAAAGTGTAACCATGATAGCGTGAGTGGCTAGCCACCTCGAAGACCTACCTAGAGTCTCAGATGGGATCCTACTTAGGGTAGCTTGGCCCTCCTGCTGCTGTGGCTACACTCTGTTTTTAGCATGCTAGCTCAATCAGAACTAGCAGAGGTATGTCCTCAAGCTGTAATTTACACATCCAGTTCAAAGTGTAGACATACCTCATGGCTCAGTTCTAAGAGTGAAGTGAAGAAAACAATCCCTCTCAACCTATTTGTAATCAAAATGTTTAATGTACAGTGTATCTGATTTTTTAAAATACTGAATTCAGGAAATGAATACATACAAAAGAGAAATCTAGGCCAACAACCCTAAAAGTGGCAAAGAGTCCTGTGGCACCTTATAGACTAACAGACGTATTGGAGCATAAGCTTTGGTGGGTGAATACCCACTTCTTCAGATGCATGTTGTGGAAATTTCCTAAAACTGAGTGTCTCAGATGACTAGTAAATGCATCGCTAACAGACTACTTTTGTTCTTGCTTTTCACTGAGTGCCTACTGGCCTGCCAAACTACTTCAGCAACTGTAGAAGAGTAGTGCTATGCTTCTGCTCTCTGCACTTTTCTGAGCACTTGTTTACGGAATTGTATTGACTAGGATTATAGGATCCTAGTCACTTGCACTCCAAGGATCAGATCCTCAACTGATGTAAACTGACGTAGCTCTGAAAGAAAAGTTTGGGTGAGATATGGGAGGAGAAAAGGGTTGAAAGAAAGAGCCAGACAGGACAGGGAAGGAGAGTGCAACAAAACAGAAGTGGACAAACCAAAAGAACCAGGAGGAAAGGACAGACCGTACTGGCCTAAAAATAATGTTCTTCTTAACTATATTATCTTATCATTTTTGCACTGAAGAATTAACCCGGAGTTTAAAGGGTAGGGTATAAGTATTTGCCTCATGTTAAACTCTGATTTAGAGCAAATTTGCTTATAGGGTATGACACTGCACCTCATATTCTTCCGTGATATGATTATGATATGATTATGGCTTAATTATAATGCATTTTGTACACGATGGGTCATGTGAGCTGTCATTGGAAAAGTTATGATTCGCTGAATAGGATTATCCTATTTGTATTCATGTATTATTTTTGTATCTGAAGTTAAGAATATTGACTATGTATCTGTATTTCAACTGTGCTACTCTGGGTGACACCCACAACTAGCCTTTCTGGTACAACAATGAAGAAGCCAGACAGTGCTGATGGTCCATCAGCAAAAACAATGGACCCTGGAAGAATTTAACCTTCCTGTGAATGTTTTCGCCAGCCTGTAAGCAATTGCTGCTCTGACTCAGCAAGGTATGCAAGGGCATATGACCAGGCCAGATGACCCTGGACTCCATCTTGGATACCAGGGTTTTTTCCACAAACTGAGGTTGGGACAAAGGATTCCCACCACATGCTAAAGCTATATAAGGCAGGGAGTGACATCCTCTCTTGTTCTTCAGTCACCACACCAAAAAACTCCTGGAAACACCTACGGAACAAAAGACTGAACTGGGGGAAGTGCTGGACCCAGGCTAGGGGAATTTCTAGCTTGTGTAGGAAAAACCTAGGGATTCAAAATTGCAAAGCAAGTGTAGCTTGTGCCTTCAGAATCTGCAGCCCACTTGTATCATCAGGGTGTGTTAAGCTTAGTTTGTGATTTTGTTTATTTACTAGGTAATTTGCTTTCATCTGTTTGCTGTTGCTTATAATCACTGAAAATCTATCTTTTGTAATTAATAAATTTATTTAATGTTTTAATCTAAACCAGTAAGTTTAGAGTGAAGCACTTGAAAATCTTAGCTCAGGGGGCTGCTGCATTTCCTCTTCAGATTGAGGGAGGGGTGACCTCTGAGTTTACACTGTACAGTTCCCTGTGCAGTGCAAGACAGTATAATTTTGGGTTTATACTCCAGCGGGGTGAGAGTGTGTCTGGGAATCTGGTAGTTATTTTCACTGTAGCTCTCTATTGTTGATTCATGCAGTGGCTGGTCAGAGAGTCTGCATGTAACTGCAGTTGGATGTATCCCTGTCTGTGTGAATGCTGGTGAAAGTGCAAGCTTGGAAGGCTTGACAGCTTGTCACAGCAGCACAGTGTGAGAGGGAGCCCAGGCTGGTGGGTCAAAGGGCTCAGTGGTACCCGAGTTCCAGGTGACACCCTGGGGGGAACCCATCACACAGGGTTCTGTGAGTAACTGATAGCGAATATGTTATGTGTTCCTAAGCACTAATAGTTCAGGAATCACTGGTTTACATAAGTTTACTAATGTGTAAAAACATCTGTGTGTCTACCAGAAACGGATGGAAAGTTCATAAATAGACTGCTGAAGACAGACATTGTTTTGCTCCATTCCAACAACTAAATGGTGACCAAGCTGTATTTCAGCAAGATTAGTTTCTCATACTTAAAACCAGACAGACTTACCTCATGAAGTGAGACAAGCATCTAATTATTATTTTCCAGTAAGTGATGTCTGGTAAGGTTTCTCAAGGGTACGAATAGAACACTCAGGAAGATCTACCAAAGAGTATGTTGGTGTTTTTTGTTTTATTTTAAGCTATGTAATACATGAAAAACTTGTTGGAGATTTATATTCCACCACTTGCTTAAGAGGCAGCAAAACCTTTTCTGAATAGTTAAGAAAAAAGAATTAATATTGTAGGTTTTCAGACTCAAATTTAAACTTACCTGCCAAAATTGGCTGGCAAAAACTCAAGGAAAGCATCATTCAGGTACAGCTGTGTTAGGTTTAACAGTTGGGAAAATCCATCTGGAAGCCTAGATAAACAAAAAAAAAATTTAGGTAGTGTTTTTGTTTCAATGAAGCATAGGTAATTATATCGTATTCTCTTATAACACAGTATAATTTTTTTAGTATAGCATAATGAACATATATGCTAAAATTAAGGTTTATCAGCATTTCTACAAGGCTGTCTCAGCCTGCACTGGGCTAACTGTTCATACAAGAATCAGTTTCAAGGCCCTTGTTTTTCAATGCTATGAACAGGTTATGGTCTAGTTATCTGAAAGGCTTGTTTTAGCACTGCAACCCACTGTGGAAGATGCACTCAGTAGAGATACCGAAGCTAACGAAAAACTAGTAAAACTTTTTGAGTTAGTTTGTTTTTTAAGGGTGGAAGTGGGGTGATGGTCATTTTCAGCAGAAATCCCACCTGTGCTAGCACTACTTCTAGAAACTGGGCCAAGCCTAAATCTTGTCACCAGGGAGACAAGAGCCATCGCTTCTGCCAAGTCTTATCCAAGGAGACGAGTTTGCAAAATGGTCCATGGTTTGTGCTCCATGAAATAAACTAGACAGACCGGATTCTTTTTAATTAAGCAACTTATATTTGAGGAAGAGTAATGTACATTTGTCCACCTTCTTCAGAGAACTGGCAACTTCTAAAAATGTTGGTAATGGCATTCAAATGTTATGGCTGTAGGTGCCTAAGAAATAGCAGTAGAAGCAATAGAAATAGCAGTAATTTCCTATTTTAAAAGATTTGACTTCGACATTAAAATAAAAAACAAAAATAATGTTCCCAGTCAGCCGAGAATCTACACGTTTCTGCCCACCCTAGGAGATGGTATTGTGGTTCCCTGCACCTTCTGTAGTTTTAAAAAGGTAAACATTAGTCTCTCTATAGTAAGGTAACACAATGCTTCCATTAAAAGCTCAGTTTAGGGCCAAAACCAAGACTTGAAAAATACACTCCAGTAGTGAAAGGGAAGCCCAAGAAACTGTCTAAGTCATACTTTCCTGAACAATTTAAACTTTAATCTAAAAAAAAAAAAGGGGGGGGGGGAGGTTCTAACCCTTTTAGTCTTAAAAAGATAACAAAAATCTGACCCTCATGTAAAGCAGTGTGTGCTATATCAATAAATATTTACTTATTTATTTATCCTTATCCAACATACCCACTCAGCCCTTATGCCTACAAAGTTCCATAGTTTTAAATTGACTAGAGCGTAGTGGATCATCTGATCAATTAATCAATACAAATTTAGTACAGTTTACCTTCCACTTAATTAGCAATAATTATGTAATTATACAGTTACACATTAAAACATAAATCATTATATAATTATATATGTGCATGCACGTAATGTTGGATTTATTTTCAAATGGTATTTTATTAAGGTTATAAAAATTTTAAAAAATGTTAATCCCTTTCTTAATTTTTGTATATATCTATTGAAAAAGATGATGTATATATAACTACACACAAAAACTATGTTAAAAGAATATCAAGGTTGCAAAATCAAGCAAAAGTAAGGAAAGTAAGGAGATGCCAGAATTAAGGTTGTCTGTGCAACCCTAAGTCACCTCCCATATGTGTATCCATTAAGATACTGTCCTTAATAACAAGGTCACTTCCTCCCTCTGCTTCCCCCAGAACTCCTGCCTCATTCAGTGCACAGGACAGATGGTATTCACAGAACCAATAGCTATTCTTGTTTTATCCTTATTTTTCAACATGTGACTCTGTCTTATTTACTACACATATTCAAACCTTGCTCTGAATACTGAGCTCCTCATAGGCTTTTTCCATGGCACTCTTCACTAAAGTATCTGAGTGCTTCCCAAACATTAATGAACTGATTTGCACAACAACCCTGTGTGTGGTGAGGTGGTATGATCCCCATTTTAAAGATAAGGAAGTGAGGATCAAAGAAATTAAGGTCAGAACTGTTCATTAATTTTGGTTGCCCACTTTGAGATATCTAGGACTTGATTTTTCACAGTATTTAGCATTATATAACACACTGTGTTCTAGCCCAATGATTTCAGTTGCACCTATTAGTACTCATCCAAGGATTTCAAGTCTGCCACCCAGAAAATGAGAAACACACAATTAGTGAGCACCTATGAAAAGTTTGGTTTAAGTAACTTGTTTAGCATCACACAAGAACTCTGTGGCAAAGGCAGGGAAAGAATCCAGTTTTTAGAGCAGCATTCAACTGATTTAACCTAAGTCCATGCTTTCTCTTCCCCATTTACTACACATCTTTCAACTGCCTCATTCACTAAACTCCTTCCAAATTCTGTTCAAATGAAGCAGGGCTCCCACTAGGGTGGCCAGATGTCCCAATTTTATAGGTACAGTCCCGATATTTGGGGCTTTTTCTTATATAGGCTCCTATTACCCCCCACCCCCGTCCCGATTTTTCACACTTTCTGTCTAGTTACCCTAGGTTCCACAGACAACAGCCACATTCATTACACAACCCTGATAAGTTTCCAGAACACTGTCCATCTTGTGCACTCAAAGATGCAGAGGTCCTGTGGAAAACACAGTACGTAATCATGTGAAGACTGCATCATAATGCATATGCACAAGGGGACTGAATTAAGGTTGCACAGGTTACCTTACTTTTGAGTGCTTGACTTTGCAACCTTAACATGCTTTTAGATGTAGTTGTGTAAGGTTTTTTTTTTTTTTAACTGAAAAAAAAAAAAATCCATCCTGTGGAACCATACTGATACCCACATGGTTCATCAACAGGGTTGGAACTCTTAGTTCCACAGCACAGGCCTCTGCCACTTGAGGTAAAGGAGTAACTCAGAACAGTTGTAGGTTGTGTCATCCTCTGTATGGATCAGCCTCTAGATCAGTGGTTTTCAACATGTGGCCCATGGACCCGTGGGAGTCTGCAGACTATGTCTAAGATTTCCAAAGGAAATCCAAAGCACCTCCATTTGAAATTTTGTAGGGGTTCTCAAATGAAAAAAGGTTGAAAACCACTGCTCTAGATCCATTGCTATTTGCTGACAGGGGAGACCCAAGAACCTTGGGTTCAATTCCAGATTCTGGAGGGGAGTATGTTCTTGTGGGCACACTCTTCTGCCCCATTCCCCTCCAAGTCTGCCCATTTCTGCCATTGCCTGCTCCAGCCTGTCCCAGTGTCAGTTCCACCTCTCCCTCAACAACCCCTTATGCTCCCAGTCTCATTTCCCTGCCTCAGCTCCTTGTCCCAATCTATCGCCCCATCCTGGCTCAGTTCTTGTCCGATCTGAATTTCAATCAGGCTGCTTCTGCCTCCATGCTGATTGGACACCAGAAACAGTCTCACTGTTCTTAGTTCCAGTGCCCAGTGCCACAGACACCTCTAGCAGCCAAGAGCAGCAATTGCAGGGAAAGTCTTGCTCAGAGCCTGCAGTCCTGGGCTTGGGCCTGATCAGTGCAGATGGACTCTAGAGAATTTACCTGCCAAACTCGAACAAGTTGCTACTATACAGTAATTATTATTATATTATTTATTTGTTGTGGCAAATGCAAATATTCAAAGGTTTATAACTTGGCCAAATTTGGGCAAACAGTCATACAAACACTAGATAGCCTGGTGTAAGAGACATGCTATCTCCCTGCTAAATTTCAAGTCTGTGCTTCAGAGCATGGGGGCACTAGCACATCACAATGAAAGAGTCATAAGAATTCAGTTTGTTTGTTTTTCTCTTAACCATGGGCAAATATATATTCTTCCTCTAACCCTGTTTGCAGAAATGGTTGAATTGTTTTTGCTGAAGCTTTAATCAAACTAGGGTTACCAACTTTGGTTGGACGATTTCCTGGAGGTTTCATCACATGACATTACCTTTCATTAAAGATTAATCTTTAATTCCTGGAGTCTCCAGGACAATCCTGGAGGATTGTATCCCTAAATCAAACTCAACCTGAGTCAAAGATTGAGTTTAAGATTCGCGATGTGACGGAGAGACTGCCGAGACTCATCAAGCCCTCGGATCGCTACCCCTTCCTGCTTCTCCACGTGGGCACCAATGATACTGCCAAGAATGACCTTGAGCGGATCACTGCGGACTACATGGCTCTGGGAACAAGGATAAAGGAGTTTGAGGCGCAAGTGGTGTTCTCGTCCATCCTCCCCGTGGAAGGAAAAGGCCAGGGCAGGGACCGTCGAATCGTGGAAGTCAACGAATGGCTACGCAGGTGGTGTCGGAGAGAAGGCTTTGGATTCTTTGACCATGGGATGTTGTTCCATGAAGGAGGAGTGCTGGGCAGAGAGGGGCTCCATCTTACGAAGAGAGGGAAGAGCATCTTTGCGAGCAGGCTGGCTAACCTAGTAAGGAGGGCTTTAAACTAGGTTCACCGGGGGAAGGAGACCAAAGCCCTGAGGTAAGTGGGAAAACGGGATACCAGGAGGAAGCACAGGCAGGAACGTCTGTGAGGGGAAGGCTCCTGCCTCATACTGAGAATGAGGGGCGATCAGCAGGTTATCTCAAGTGCTTATATACGAATGCACAAAGCCTTGGAAACAAGCAGGGAGAACTGGAGGTCCTGGTGATGTCAGGGAATTATGACGTGATTGGAATAACAGAGACTTGGTGGGATAACTCACATGACTGGAGTACTGTCATGGATGGTTATAAACTGTTCAGGAAGGACAGGCAGGGCAGAAAAGGTGGGGGAGTAGCACTGTATGTAAGGGAGCAGTATGACTGCTCAGAGCTCCGGTACGAAACTGCAGAAAAACCTGAGTGTCTCTGGATTAAGTTTAGAAGTGTGAGTAACAAGAGTGATGTAGTGGTGGGAGTCTGCTATAGACCACCGGACCAGGGGGATGAGGTGGATGAGGCTTTCTTCCGGCAACTCGCAGAAGCTACTAGATCGCACGCCCTGGTTCTCATGGGTGACTTTAATTTTCCTGATATTTGCTGGGAGAGCAATACAGCGGTGCACAGACAATCCAGGAAGTTTTTGGAAAGCGTAGGGGACAATTTCCTGGTGCAAGTGCTAGACGAGCCAACTAGGGGGGGAGCTTTTCTTGACCTGCTGCTCACAAACAGGGAAGAATTAGTGGGGGAAGCAAAAGTGGATGGGAATCTGGGAGGCAGTGACCATGAGATGGTCAAGTTCAGGATCCTGACACAGGGAAGAAAGGTAAGCGGCAGGATACGGACCCTGGACTTCAGGAAAGCAGACTTCGACTCCCTCAGGGAACAGATGGCCAGGATCCCCTGGGGGACTAACATGAAGGGGAAAGGAGTCCAGGAGAGCTGGCTGTATTTCAAGGAATCCCTGTTGAGGTTACAGGGACAAACCATCCCGATGAGTCGAAAGAATAGTAAATATGGCAGGCGATCAGCTTGGCTTAATGGTGAAATCCTAGCGGATCTTAAACATAAAAAAGAAGCTTACAAGAAGTGGAAGGTTGGACATATGACCAGGGAAGAGTATAAAAATATTGCTCGGGCATGTAGGAAAGAAATCAGGAGGGCCAAATCGCACCTGGAGCTGCAGCTAGCAAGAGATGTCAAGAGTAACAAGAAGGGTTTCTTCAGGTATGTTGGCAACAAGAAGAAAGCCAAGGAAAGTGTGGGCCCCTTACTGAATGAGGGAGGCAACCTAGTGACAGAGGATGTGGAAAAAGCTAATGTGCTCAATGCTTTTTTTGCCTCTGTCTTCACTAACAAGGACAGCTCCCAGACTGCTGCGCTGGGCATCGCAACATGGGGAGTAGATGGCCAGCCCTCTGTGGAGAAAGAGGTGGTTAGGGATTATTTAGAAAAGCTGGACGTGCACAAGTCCATGGGGCCGGACGAGTTGCATCCGAGAGTGCTAAAGGAATTGGCGGATGTGATTGCAGAGCCATTGGCCATTATCTTTGAAAACTCGTGGCGAACGGGGGAAGTCCCGGATGACTGGAAAAAGGCTAATGTAGTGCCAATCTTTAAAAAAGGGAAGAAGGAGGATCCTGGGAACTACAGGCCAGTCAGCCTCACCTCAGTCCCCGGAAAAATCATGGAGCAGGTCCTCAAGGAATCAATCCTGAAGCACTTACATGAGAGGAAAGTGATCAGGAACAGTCAGCATGGATTCACCAAGGGAAGGTCATGCCTGACTAATCTAATCGCCTTCTATGATGAGATTACTGATTCTGTGGATGAAGGGAAAGCAGTGGATGTATTGTTTCTTGACTTTAGCAAAGCTTTTGACATGGTCTCCCACAGTATTCTTGTCAGCAAGTTAAAGAAGTATGGGCTGCATGAATGCACTATAAGGTGGGTAGAAAGTTGGCTAGATTGTCGGGCTCAACGGGTAGTGATCAATGGCTCCATGTCTAGTTGGCAGCCGGTGTCAAGTGGAGTGCCCCAGGGGTCGGTCCTGGGGCCGGTTTTGTTCAATATCTTCATAAATGATCTGGAGGATGGTGTGGATTGCACTCTCAGCAAATTTGCGGATGATACTAAACTGGGAGGAATGGTAGATACGCTGGAGGGCAGAGATAGGATACAGAGGGACCTAGACAAATTGGAGGATTGGGGCAAAAGAAACCTGATGAGGTTCAATAAGGATAAGTGCAGTGTCCTGCACTTAGGACGGAAGAACCCAATGCACAGCTACAGACTAGGGACCGAATGGCTAGGCAGCAGTTCTGCGGAAAAGGACCTAGGGGTTACAGTGGACGAGAAGCTGGATATGAGTCAACAGTGTGCCCTTGTTGCCAAGAAGGCCAATGGCATTTTGGGATGTATAAGTAGGGCCATTGCCAGCAGATCGAGGGACGTGATTGTTCCCCTCTATTCGACATTGGTGAGGCCTCATCTGGAGTACTGTGTCCAGTTTTGGGCCCCACACTACAAGAAGGATGTGGATAAATTGGAGAGAGTCCAGCGAAGGGCAACAAAAATGATTAGGGGTCTGGAACACATGACTTATGAGGAGAGGCTGAGGGAACTGGGATTGTTTAGTCTGCAGAAGAGAAGAATGAGGGGGGATTTGATAGCTGCTTTCAACTACCTGAGAGGTGGTTCCAGAGAGGATGGTTCTAGACTATTCTCAGTGGTAGAAGAGGACAGGACAAGGAGTAATGGTCTCAAGTTGCAGTGGGGGAGGTTTAGGTTGGATATTAGGAAAAACTTTTTCACTACGAGGGTGGTGAAACACTGGAATGCGTTACCTAGAGAGGTGGTAGAATCTCCTTCCTTGGAAGTTTTTAAGGTCAGGCTTGACAAAGCCTTGGCTGGGATGATTTGATTGGGGATTGGTCCTGCTTTGAGCAGGGGGTTGGACTAGATGACCTCCTGAGGTCCTTTCCAACCCTGATATTCTATGATTCTATGATTCAAACACCCAGCATAGAAAATTTCAGCCTGGACAGTTAAAGTCTGGCAAAGTTGTAAGCAACTGAAAAAGAGCATCTTATAATGGGACCTGCTGGGCAACTTTAATTATGGGAGGCACTACTAGCTCCATGTGTAGCTATACAGACATACAAGGAAGTTTAGGTTTTGTTATCAGAATGAAAAAAAAACCAAACAAACACTTACTTTGAAATTGGATTTACACTGGCCTCAACAATTGCCAAAACTTTACAGTTTTTGATGTTTTCTGGAAACTCCTGTATGCCTGTTAAATAAAGAACAGAAAAACTGTGTTAAGTTATTAAACTCAATCACAGGCAGAAAAATGCTTAATTTAAACCATAAAAAAACTAATTCATTTACCAATTAATGCAGTGGTTCTCCAATTTTTCATTTCGAGGACCACTTCATATGAGAAATATCCTTTTTCATGCACTACCTTCTCTCACAATACCTGTTTGATACCCACTATTTGTTTCTCAAAATGCTTCGTTCTGTGCTCTATCAGGAAAGGCTCCCACCAACACTCCAGAGAACCACTGCAACAGTGATTTTCATAGATCGGTAAGGCAAATAAAGGGCCTGATCCAGAGCCTTTGGGTCAGCCTTCAATCAATTACACTAAGATACATTTTCAGTAACAAATTGTGCTCCCCTTCTCCCCTGCCAAATTTAGACAGACTATAGATCAAGACCACCTGATGGGTTTATGTGGCCTGCAAGACATGTTCAGATTATGCAGAATATAAACTTCATTCCTTTAAATAACTAAGAGCCTGGCCTTCATGATTGCAGAGAACTTCCAAATGTTAATTAAGTGTAATGTTAATTAAGTGCAAGATGCTGTTGTCTTCCTAACTCTGCAAACAGCTTGAAACAATGATAGGCTTTGTTTTCACTGCCCAGAAAAGCATGGTTTTTTTCCTCACTGGATAACAGGCATAGAAAATAGAGGCTGCTACAGGCCATTACCATCTGATCCCACTGAGGGTTACCAAAAGAAACTACACCATCTGCTCAAGAAACTCCCTGAAAAAGCACAAGAACAAATCTGCACAGACACACCCCTAGAACCTCAACCAGGGGTATTCCATCTGCTACCCAAGATCCATAAACCTGGAAATCCTGGATGCCCCATCCTCTCAGGCATTGGCACCCTGACAGCAGGACTGTCTGGCTATGTAGACTCTCTCCTCAGGCCCCACGCTACTGTACTCCCAGCTATCTTCGAGACACCACTGACTTCCTGAGGAAAACTACAATCTAGTGGTCATCTTCCAGAAACCACCATCCTGGCCACTATGGATGTAGAAGCCCTCTACACCAACATTCCACACAAAGATTCATAGATAGATTCATAGATATTTAGGTCAGAAGGGACCATTATGATCATCTAGTCTGACCTCCTGCACAACGCAGGCCACAGAATTTCACCCACCACTCCCACAAAAAAGATGGACTACAAGCCGTCAAGAACACTATCCCCGATAATGTCATGGCAAACGTGGTGGCTGAACTTCGTGACTTTGTCCTCACCCATAACTATTTCACATTTGGGGACAATGTATATCTTCAAGTTAGCGGCACTGCTATGGGTATCCGCATGGTCCCACAGTATGCCAACATTTTTATGGCTGACTTAGAACAACGCTTCCTCAGCTCTTGTCCCCTAACGCCCCTACTCTACTTGCGCTACACTGATGACATCTTCGTCATCTGGACCCATGGAAAAGAAGCTCTTGAGGAATTCCACCATGATTTCAACAATTTCTATCCCACCATCAACCTCAGCCTGGACCAGTCCACAAAAGAGATCCACTTCCTGGACACGACAGTACTAATAAGCGACGGTCACAACCCCCACTCTATACCGGAAACCTACTGACCGCTATACTTACCTACATGCCTCCAGCTTTCATCCAGACCGCACCACACGATCCATTGTCTACAGCCAAGCTCTAAGATACAACTGCATTTACTCCAATCCCTCAGACACAGACAAACACCTACAAGATCTCTACCAAGTGTTCTTAAAACTACAATACCCACCTGCTGAAGTGAAGAAACAGATTGACAGAGCCAGAAGAGTACCCAGAAGTCATCTACTCCAGAACAGGCCTAACAAAGGAAGTAACAGAACGCCACTAGCAGTCACCTTCAGCCCCCAACTAAAACCTCTCCAGCTCATCATCAAGGGTCTACAGCCTATCCTGAAGGATGACCCATCACTCTCACAGATCTTGGGAGACTGGCCAGTCCTCACTTACAGACAGCCCCCCAACCTGAAGCAAATACTCGTCAGCAACCACACACCACACAACAACAACACTAACCCAGGAACCTATCCTTGCAACAAAGCCCGTTGCCAACTCTGTCCACACATCTATTCAAGGGACATCATAGGACCTAATCACATCAGCCACACCATCAGAGGCTTGTTCACCTGCACATCTACCAATGTGATATATGTCATCATGTGCCAGAAATACCCCTCTGCCATGTACATTTGCGTAGAGACTGTTCGGTTTGGCCAAAGAATAAATGGACACAAATCAGACGTCAAGAATTATAACATTCAAAAACCAATCAGAGAACATTTCAACCTCCCTGGTCACTCAATTACAGACGTAAAAGTCGCAATACTCCAACAAAAAACCTTCAAAAACAGACTCCAATTACAGGTTTCAGAGTAACAGCCGTGTTAGTCTGTATTCGCAAAAAGAAAAGGAGTACTTGTGGCACCTTAGGGACTAACCAATTTATTTGAGCATAAGCTTTCGTGAGCTACAGCTCACTTCATCGGATGCATCCGATGAAGTGAGCTGTAGCTCACGAAAGCTTATGCTCAAATAAATTGGTTAGTCCCTAAGGTGCCACAAGTACTCCTTTTCTTTTTGAGATTCCAATGAGAAACTGCAGAATTGGAATTAATTTGCAAACTGGACACCATTAAATTAGGCTTGAATAAAGACTGGAAATGAATGGGTCATTTCACAAAGTAAAAACTATTTCCCCATGCTAATTTTTCCCTGTCTGTTACTCACACCTTCTTGTCAACTGTTTGAAATGGGCCATCCTGATCATCATTACAAAAGTTTTTTTTCTCCTTCTGTTAATAGCCCACCTTAATTGATTAGTCTCATTATAGTTGGTATGGCAAAACCCATTTTTTCCATGTTCTCTGTGTATATATATCTTCCTACTGTATTTTCCACTGCATGCATCTGATGAAGTGGGTTTTAGCCCACAAAAGCTTATTCCCAAATAAATTTGTTAGTCTTTAAGGTGCCACAAGTACTCCTCGTTCTTTATGCCTTAACTAGTCCACCATAAAATCCTAATGGAGACATGGCACTGTAGTTTTGCCGTGAGGTAAGTTAAGACAGGCCAATCACAGGTGGGGATTCAGCATTAGCCTCACCCTAGCTACCTCTCATTAAAGTTTTTATTAAAACTACAATGCTTTGACTCCAACAGGATTTTACAATGGGACAGCTAATGCAGATTAGTTATCCCACCTGTAAAACAACAACACCTGCTGCAGTGAAGGTAACTTCAGAGGTGGAAATTTTCCTACCTCCTATTAATTTCATTGGGATGGTGACTCTAAAGCCCAATTTTGACTCTTCAGTGTCAATGTAATATTACTCACCCCAAGGCAAGATTAACTGTCCTGTTTCTCAACCCTAGGTTCAGCAAAGAGGGTTACCATTCCTCAGCACACACCACCACCCTCAGCCTCAAATTAATTCATACCAGTAAGTGAGACAAGTTGCAGCATTTGCTGAGTAGACCAAAATATTTAAATATTTACAACATACAGAATCACAAATGATCATGTAAGCAAATGCAATGTGGAGAGTAGGAGTGAAGCCCACGAAGAAATGGGAAATAACTTCTGCAGGGTAGGAAATGCTCAGGGGTGAACAGAGGAGAGCGGAGAGAAAGAGGGAAAGAAAAAGAAGGGTGGGGAAGGAAGAGAAACAAAGGGCTACCTTTGTGATGGTCTAAGGGCATGGCTACACTTGCAGATGTAGAGCGCTGTGAGTTAAACCAGCCCTTGGAGAGCGCAGTAGGGAAAGCGCTGCAGTGTGTTCACACTGTCAGATTCAAGCACACTGGCGTGGCCGCATTAGCAGCTCTTGCAACGCCACAGAGAGCAGTGCATTGTGGTAGCTATCCCAGCATTCAAGTGGCTGCAACCTGCTTTTCAAATGGGGGTGGTAGGGGTGGAGTGTGACAGGGAGTGTGTTGTGTGTATGTGGGGGGAGAAAGGGAGAGTTTTGGGGTGCTGAAAATGTGTCAGCATGCTGTCTTGTAAGTTCAGACAGCAGCAGAGCCCCCCTCCCCCCGCCTCTCTTTCACACACTCACAGCAAGCAGTATTCCACAGTAATGGTTGCTTTGTCCCGGCGCTGATAAACATGCCGGCTGTCAGAAACAGAGCTTTGAAAGGGGATATCTGCATTCCTACAGCCAAGTTCAAAACAATGACAAGAGTGGCCACTTGACTTAAGGGGATTATGGGACGTTTCCGGAGGCCGATCACAGCGCAGTAATACAACACCTCACTCACACTGACGCTGGGGCGTTTCAGCCAAGGCGCAGCAAGCATTATGCTTCTCGTGGAGGTGGATTATCAGGAGCGCTCCAGCTGCAGAGTCCAGGCGCTGTAAGTGCCTTGCAGGTGTGGACAGGTCGGGAATTAGGGTGCCCGGGGCTGCTTTAATGCACTCTAACTTGCATAGTATAGCAAAGCCCTAAAAGTAAATATTTTCTCACTGAGTGACTCTGAATGCAACAATAAAGTATTGAACCAACAGCTAAATATTCAGCAAACTTCTCATTCAAATCAGTGGTAGTCCCGGTGTAGATTCAGGTAATACTATCAAATCCACAGGAATAGTGCTATGGTCCCAACTTTTACTCCTGGGGGAATTCTGCACCACTGCACATGCACAGAATTCATGTCCCACACAGATTTCTTTGCTTCCCTGCCACAAAAAAAAAAAAAAAAAAAAAAGACTTTCTGACAGGGAAGCAAAGGGAAGCTGCAAGAGAGTGGTCATGCACCACTCCCCAGCGGTGCAGGTGCATTGTTTCGGGTGCCCAGAGCAGGCAGCAAAGTGGTAAATCACTGGAGGAGCTAAGTTGGGGACACCTCAGCCAGTGGTTCCTACTCTGTGCCAGGCTCAGGTACTAATCCTGGCTGGGCTGGAGAGGACAGAATTTCCTCTTCCCCTGTAAGGAACGGCCCGGGCTGGGTCAGACCCACCCCCAGAAACCTCTCCAGCTGCAGGAAGCGCTGAAACCCCCACTTCCTGCCACCATTGCTCCTCAGCCGTGGCGGGGGAGGGGGTCACTGTACAGGGAGCTGCTCCCCCACCGCCTAATCCCCATGCATCCGGACCCACCTCATACCCAGATTGCCCTGCCAAGCCTCACCCCCTGCACCCAGAAGCCCCCCACCAAACCCACATCCCAACAACCCTCACCCCCTGTACCCAGACACCCCCTGCTGAGCCCCAACCACCTTCACCTAGATCCCTCTGCGGAGTCCCATTGTGTCTGTACCCAGAGCCCCTCCCTCCCAACAAGCCCCTGTTTATCCAGATCTCCCTTACACCCGGGCCCCCCACCAAGCTGCCCGCACCCGGATTGCCCCACACAGAACCCTATCACCCCACACCTGGATCTCCCTACGCTAAGCCCTCCATATTTGTATCCTGCTGGGCTGAGCCTGCCTGCCTACAGCTACTGTGCTTGGCACAGAGGGGCAGGGCCCCCAGGTGTTTCTGGGGCAATCCTGGTCCTTGCGCGGGGTGGGAGGGTGATCTCCTACCTCTGTGCAGTCAGTGGTTTGTGCTACCCACTGCCATTCTGGAGCCTCCAGATTTATTTATTGACAAATGAAATCGGCAGAATTTTGAAGAATTTTCCAATATTGTGTGCAGAATTTTTAACTTTTTGGTGCAGAATACCCTCAACAGTAAGCTTAGGAACAGTCTCTGGGAGGACCCCTTCAGTGTGCAGACTCCATAGGGGGTCCCACTCCTCCTCCAGGATAAGCCATGCCGCTTTACCGCTTCCTTAGATTGGGCCTTTACCACTCCTGCTTTACACTGTGAGCTCCATTCTGTGAGCATAGTAAGACAGACTCCTGAGGGAAACTTAACCTTAGTGAGCAATGAACCTCCCACAAGCATCTGCAGTGACAGTCAGTGAGGTCAAGAGTAGGGTTTATTAGCTGACTAGAACACAGCATAGGAAGATCTTGGATAGCACAGAGAAATGAAGGTTACCGCAAAGTACATTCTAGTTAGCCAGAGCTCAAAGCTCTCTCCCGCTGTCAGTCTGACTTCCTCAATCAGACTTCCCAGTGAGCATCCCCCTGACTCCTCCAGTAGCCAATACTTAACTTCTACCTCACAAGTCCTTAATATCTAAACTGCGGAGATGTGGCTCTGCCTCCGTGCTGAGAGGCAGGGAGTCTAGATCTCTCTGGGTCATTGGTTACTATGTGTCCACGTCCAGGCAATTGGATCTGCATTCTCAAGAGCTCTGCTGATATGGGACCTAAGGCCCCACACAACTAGGCATCATTCACACCTGTGTCTTAGCCTGTCCCAAGAACATACACAGTCTCTCTTCACCCACCAGGTAACAATGCAACACACAGGGGAACTGAGGTATACACTGGCTTCATAAAAACATTACAAAACATTTGGCCATCACAAATATACCATGCCCACTGAGATTAATTAAAAAGAGAAACCATCTCTATCCATCAAATAAGTTTGACGCCCCTTCTGAAGAAGAAAAATGCATTTTTTAATACTTAGCATGTAGGTATGTAAAAACTATAATATGTAAACTGATGATTACCACAACTTAATACTTAAACAACTTTTTAAAATAAAGTTACAAGTAGACAAAAATTATGTTTTTGTTAAATTAATAAAGCCCAGAAAATAAAAGATGGGGATAGCAAATGGAGTTGGGGAGTTGGGATGGGGACTAAAACAGAACTACAATAGTTTTAATTATATTTTCATTAAATTTGTCTTCTGGTAAATTTGTTTTCTGATCTATGCTGTAATTCAACAACAACACAGAGATGAAAAAGTTCCAAAATTAAAATACTGGCTTAGTACTCTAAACTGGTCTGTGTATCAGAAAATCAAAACATGCATAATTTCCATGATCTACGTATTTACAAGTTTTTCAAGAAAAGAACAATTTTTTTTATTCTTATGGTTCAAACAAAAACTGAACAAATTTAACACGTTTTCCAAGAAAAGTTCACTTTTAAGAGTAAGCAGAGAAATTTGTATCTCAAAAGATTTTAAATAAAGTTACCAGGAATTGAAAAAAGCTAGAAACTATAACTCATAATTATAGTGCTCCAAAAATTGTTATACAACAAAAGGTTATTTCCAAAAACCTGAAATACCCAATAGCTACATTCCACTTGCAGCATGAAGTCTCTATTTGACCTGCATCAAGTAATGCCATCCAAATCTCCTGATAGAACAAGCCTAATATGGCATGAAACTTTAAACCAATGTATGAGATATACACTACGAAGAATCTTCTGCGAGGCTTGACTAATGTTCCAGATATAATTAAGGAGGCCTCTTGAACTCATCTGTCATTAACTGAGAGTGTACCTCAAGATTTAATGTACTGCTTAAGGGTGTCACTTTTCTGCTTAAAATGAAGGAATGGTATTGGGAATAACTTCTGTTACAACCCTGGCTGAGCTCATGCTTGTGGTCTGACACCAGGCTGCTGTACTGGACCGAACCTTTGGATCTCATGTGCCTTTAAATTTACTGAGTCTGAGCAGCATCCAGACACTGTCTCTTATTCCAGCCTCTCTGGCACACACCAAGCCTACAGACACCCTGTACCATCTTATTGGGAGGTTGGACCCAGTGATCCAGCTATCCAAGGCCTCAAGACCAGTGCTGAACCCCTAATTCTCCCCACCAATTTAAGCATCCCTTTCCCAGAGCTCCACCCTTTACTGTTTAACCCTTTAAGCACCCGGTGATAGTTAAAAAAAGGGAGCACACAGACTTTACAAAGGAACTTCTAGACAGACAAAGGACAAGAGATACAGATATAGATAAAAGTAACAAACAACTGCAGGTAAAACCCCTCTCCCTCTAGTGTCCTTACCACTCTGAAAGCCCTTTGGATTTTGGTTGGTATCCTTTCAGGGTCCCAGTACCCTCCTGCATCTCACTCCTCTTGCTCATTCTTCTGGTTGTCTACAGAGGGACAGTGAGAGCGCCCAGGCACACAAAAATCTGGCCCTTAAATAAAATTTTGGCCTCCTCTGTCAGGTGACCTTCGGACTTGTCAGGTAATCAGTTGCTGAACTCACAAGCCTCTCCTCCTCATGCATCTAAACTGGAACTAGTAGTTCCCCTGGAATTGCAGACAGCCTGCTGTTCTAGCATAAACACATTTGAACAGCAGTCCATCAAGGCTGAGGAATTTTGATTACTTTCCCATTGTTACCTTTTCTGCTAGATGTAAGAAATTCTTCTAATATCTCCTGGGTGACCCAGCTCAAGATGGAAGTCACAGGGCAAAAGTGAAGGGCACAGTACAGTTTACAATCCAATTCTGTTCACAAAACAGAATGGTGTTTGTAGATTGATTTAGATTTACACTAATCACTCAACTTTTTATCTAAAACCAAAAGAATATCTGGTGAGCAGACACAGAGGACTAGACAAGTGAGCTGGCAGAAGAGAAGAGTAGATTGGCTGGGAGGTAGGATTTTTGTTGTTTTTATTAGATAAATGGATAGTTAAGTATTCTGAATGAAAATATCAGCTATTGATGAACTGAGAAAATACATTTAAAGGTTTTTTTGGTGGTAATTTCTTGCTCATAATTGACTTATGAGTGCAAGACAGTGCAGTCTGAGCTATGCAGATTGGCTGGTGGATGCGCTGCTGTAACATCATCTATTCTATTTTTAATTAGAGAAAGAAAGGAATGTGTGTTTTGTTATGAAAAGCTCAAACAGGAATAGGTGATTTTCTACAGCATATAACTCAGACAAATGTGAATGAATTTCCATGAATCTACTTGTACCCTCCTGCAAAATTTCAAAACCCTGCAAGCTATGGAAGCAACAAAGCTCTCCAAAGAAAGATTGCAAGGTTTTTTTTTTAATAATGGAAAGTGTTAGGCAACCTTAACACTTTTTTTGTATTTATAAAACCAAGGCCACAATTGTGCATGTGCTTAAATGTTAATGATATGAACAGTCACCCTTTAATGAACTACTCAAGTGAGCAAAATAAGCATTCCAACATGAGTATGGTTGATAAAACACTTATTTTTTAAAAGAATGGGATCATAATCAGTAAGTTTTAAGGTGGCTGGGAAGGCACCGGATGATTGGTGGCAAAATATTTCTTAGGCATGGCAAAAAATGCCAAAGCTGACTCTGCTTGTAAAAGGTATGAACCTATCCTCTCTACTCCCCTGGTGGTTTTGGAAAAAAAAAAAGGGAATTACTAAGCCAGAAGTTGAAGTACATAAGAAAAGTGTGCAGGTAGCCCATTAATTAATGTATTTAAAACTTTGAAAACTATCAAGAAACCAAATTTGAAATGGCACAAGGAAAAATAAATTAGGCCAAATCTCAGCTGGCATTTCTCTTGGCAAGCAAAACACCTTAATTTGGTTCCACTTACTTGAACAAGGGTATACTAAACAAACCCAAATTTTTTCAATCTTCCCTCATAGGTCATATTTTCAAGACTTTTCATAATTTTTGTTGCTCTTCTCTAGACTTTCTCCAATTTGTCCACATCTTTCCTGAAATGTGGTGCCCAGAACTGGACACAATACTCCAGTTGTGGCCTAATCAGCATGGAGGAGAGCGGAAGAATTACTTCTTGCTTACAATACTCCTGCTAATACATCCCAGAATGATGTTTGCTTTTTTTGCAACAGCATTACACTTTTGACTCATATTTAGCTTGTGATCCACTATGACCCCCAGATCCTTTTCCGCCGTACTCCTTCCTAGGCAGTCTAAACAACAGAGGGACAAAAGAAAAAACCAGTTAAACGTATCTTTGTAAAAGTTTTCAATGTTTTTATGAACTTTGCACATCCAACATGTTAATATAAGGATGAGCAGGTAATAAGTTTTTAAAGAAACTCTGAATACCTAAAATAGATCCCCTTGGGGAAAAGACAGTGAGAGACATTAGAGGGAAACAAGCAATTAGTGAACTCAACTGCAAACAGAAATGCAGACCTTGCTGGGCTTAAAAATAAATTCTTTAGAGTTCTCAAAAATATCAACCTATTTACATACAGTACTTTAGTTTTCAATTAATTCTAGATAGCTTCTAGTGATTGTGATGAGGCCACTACTACTATGTTTTAAAAAAACATAGCTGAATTATTAAGCATTTTTTCTCTCACCTCCTTCCCAAGCATATCATTTACCAATTCCAAATTAAGGCCAGAATTTACACATAAACATATTAATAACTCTTTGTTGTTGTTGCTATTATTAGTTCATCCAAGAACTAAGAAAAAGGAGTAAAGCAGGAAGCTAGCACAAGAGACTTAACAAGGGAGAGCAAAAGGTGAGATGGGGACACTTCACTTGGGAGCATATGAGAGAGAAGGTGCAGTACTTGAACAAGACTGGAACTGTGCATCAGGGCTATTGCTCTTGGATCCTTTTGATAAGCAAAGAATACATAGGTATTTTGCACTTGACTTTTTAAATGCAAGGAGTTCTACCTTAGGCTAGCTGAATTTCTTCATAGGAAGGTGGTTCCAACACCACTGGATCTACCACCAGCCTGCTTAGCCAGTCTGCCATACAGTAAGTTTGCCTCTGATGTTGAAGGCATGCAAGGATAAAAGAGGACTCCTGCCCAGATTAGAAAGGCTTGAGGTCTCCAATGGAGGAGGATCCCCTATTTTGTTCCTTCCCACCTGCTGTTGCATGACAGCCATTTTGTTGTTGTTTGTAAACTAAAATCTGACATCCGAAGTTCTCTGAATGAATTGCAAGAATGCTTCCCAGCCTTCCAACTTGGCACGTTGTCGCCATTATCCTTACTAACACAGAGATCCCTGCCCTTGAGAAAACCCATTCTAGATTGGTCATCAGTCCTCTTCTCATGGTGAATTAAGAATCTTGATCTTGTAGGATCTAGACAATTGTGAAGGTGTCATAAAGGGCCCTTTCTCTTGAAGGTGCTTATGTAGTCTGCCATCAAGTCACCTGAGATCAGAAAGGGTCTGTTCAGAGCTTTGGAGGTCCAGTAGTGCCTGGATGTCAGAGTTCTTGGGAACTAAATAAAACTGAGAAGACCCTATAGTGGTTCTGTCTCTTCTGTTCCACCTAACTAAAAGCTGAATTAAAGAGTTGTATGTGCAAAGAATAAGAATTCTTAAGCTCTGTATGATAAATGCAAGTGTCATAAAATCTGAGGTAATTCTATCACCCATCTTGCTTTACTGCAAACATGTCAATACTGTTATGTTGTGTCATGGCTCTCAAGTCAGCTACAAAAATATTTTGGGTGTCCTTTATGTCGCAACCACAAGGCATGGTCCAGCCCCTTCATACTGAGAGCTGCTCACAAAACTATGACATGTAGCAAACCTACTGATGCAACTAAACAATTATAACACGTCCACAACAATGTTGTATGTAAAGGACTGACTATCTGATTTAAACAGATGCCTAGTATGTTTTGTGGCCTCACACTGAAGCGGCATGTGCTGTACTGTTGAGACTCAGCAGCTGATTATCTCTACCACCACAACATAGTGATTTTGAGAAATCTTAATTATAACATGCCAATAAAATTCTGGTTACTAAAGAAAAAAAACATCTTTCTACTAGGCTACTAATGATATAGTACTCCTGATTGCACATGAAGGGCTTGATGCTGAACACCCTCAACTCTGATTGAAATGAGAATTGTGAACACTAAGCATATTGCAAGATCAGACTCTAATGGCACAAACAAAGCAAAAGATGGAAACTGTTTAAAAGATAACTTTAGACCAAAGACCAACCTGATCCTGAACTCCTTTACTGCGTGTAACTATTTTTAACCCTTAACATGTGCAGTGCCCAACACAAAAGGAGCTTGACCTTGATTGGGACCTCTTGGATGTGTTGTGACAACTGGGCCTACACATTTACTCAAATTGTGAGCTCAACTGTAAAAAGTAGGTAAAGGTACGTAAGATGTTACAATAACCTGGAACAACAAATGTTGACGAGTAAAGGTATTAAAGGGAGACAGAATAACTGAATTAGTCTAAACAAAAAGGCCAAGTTGACTTGATTCGAGGACTGTGTTGAAATTATGCTGGTTAAAAACAGGAGATGTGGAACCAGAAGTTAAAGAAACAAAATTGGAATGTCAGATATTAAGACTAATTGGTGGACAAAATGAGGGGATGGGCTATTCCACCCACAGTTCCCATTTGGTCTTGGGGTCTTTAAAAGAAAGATTTCTGGGGGAAAGTAGGAAAGAACAATGAAAGACCAACAACAAGAACAGACTGGAACAACAGGTGAAAACTACTGTAATGAGCTTCACCATTGTGGCTGCCACCCACACCATTTCCCAGGTCCCCAGGCCTTCATCAACCTGATTCCTGAGTGATCTCCTGGCTAGAATGGGCCAGAAAAAAAGGGACCCAGATGATATCACCATGCCTACCTGCTTCAGCTGAATCCCAAACCCTACCTGAGATAACAGTTACCACCATCTTTGCTACCATCTAAGGGTATGTCTACACTACGAAATTAGGTCGAATTTATAGAAGTCGGTTTTGAAGAAAGCATTTTTATACAGTCGATTGTGTGTGTCCCCACAAATGCTCTAAGTGCATGTAGTCGGCAGAGTGTGTCCACAGTACCAAGGCAACCGTCGACTTCCAGAGCGTTGCATTGTGGGTAGCTATCCCACAGTTCCCGCAGTCTCCGCCGCCCATTTGAATTCTGGGTAGAAATCCCAGTGCCTGATGGGGCTAAAACATTGTCGCGGGTGGTTCTGGGTACATATCATCAGGCCCCCCTTCCCTCCCTCCTTCCGTGAAAGCAGGGGCAGACAATCGTTTTGCGCCTTTTTTCTTGAGTTACCTGTGCAGACGCCATACCACGGCAAGCATGGAGTCCGCTCAGCTAACCGTCACAGTATGTCTCCTGGGTGCTGGCAGACGTGGTACTGCATTGCTACACAGCAGCAGTTTATTGCCTTTTGGCAGCAGACAGTGCAGTATGACTGGTAGCCGTCGTCGACATAGTCCTGGATGCTCTTTTAACCAACCTCGATGAGGTCAGGGGCGCCTGGGCAAACATGGGAGTGACTCAGCCAGGTCATTTCCCTTTTAAGTTTCGTCTCATGGCGATTGAGTCCTACCGGCAGTGCACTGTCTTTTAATCAGCAGCCAGCAGAAGACGATGGCCAGTAGTCATACTGCACCATCTTCTGCCGAGCACCCAGGAGATGACTATGGCTAGCGGTCGTACTGCACAGTCTGCTGCCAGCAAGATGTATAAAGATAGATGAAGTGGTTCAAAACAAGAAATAGACCAGATTTGTTTTGTATTCATTTTCTCCTCCCTCCCTCCGTGAAATCAATGGCCTGCTAAACCCAGTTTTGAGTTCTATCCTTGAAGGGGCCATTCTGTTTCTCGCAAAGCCACCCCCTTTGTTGATTTTAATTCCCTGTAAGCCAACCCTGTAAGCCATGTCGTCAGTCGCCCCTCCCTCCGTCAGGGCAACGGCAGACAATCGTTCCGTGCCTTTTTTCTGTGCAGACGCCATACCATGCCAAGCATGGAGCCCGCTCAGATCACTTTGGCAATTAGGAGCACATTAAACACCACACGCATTATCCAGCAGTATATGCAGCACCAGAACCTGGCAAAGCGAAACCGGGTGAGTAGGCGACGTCAGCGTGGTGACCAGAGTGATGAGGACACAGACACAGACTTCTCTCAAAGTTTGCCCTGGCAAATTGGACATCCTGGTGGCAATGGGGCAGGCTCACGCTGTGGAACACCGATTCTGGGCTGAGAAACAAGCACAGACTGGTGGGGCTGCATAGTGTTGCAGGTCGGGGATGATTCCCAGTGGCTGAGAAACTTTTGCATGGGTAAGGGCACTTTCATGGAACTTTGTGACTTGCTTTCCCCTGCCCTGAGGCGCAAGAATATCAAGATGAGAGCAGCCCTCACAGTTGAGAAGCGAGTGGCAATAGCCCTGTGGAAGCTTGCAACGCCAGACAGCTACCGGTCAGTCAAGAAGCAATTTGGAGTGGGCAAATCTACTGTGGGGGCTGCTGTGATGCAAGCAGCCAACGCAATCAAAGATCTGCTGATATCAAGGGTAGTGACCCTGGGAAATGTGCAGGTCATAGTGGATGGCTTTGCTGCAATGGGATTCCCTAACTGTGGGCCATAGACGGAACCCATATCCCTATCTTGGCACCAGAGCACCAAGTCCAAGAGTACATAAACCGCAAGGGGTACTTTTCAATAGCGCTGCAATAACTGGTGGATCACAAGGGACGTTTCACCAACATCAACCTGGGATGGCCAGGAAAGGTACATGACGCTCACATCTTCAGGAACTCTGGTCTGTTTCAAAAGCTGCAGGAAGGGACTTTATTCCCAGACCAGAAAACAACTGTTGGGGACATTGAAATGCCTATATGTATCCTTGGGGACCCAGCCTACCCCTTAATGCCATGGCTCATGAAGCCATACACAGGCAGCCTGGACAGTAGTCAGGAGCTGTTCAACTACAGGCTGAGCAAGTGCAGAATGGTGGTAGAATGTGCATTTGGACGTTTAAAAGCGCGCTGGCACAGTTTACTGACTCGGTTAGACCTCAGCGAAACCAATATTCCGACTATTACTACTGCTTGCTGTGCGCGCCACAATATCTGTGAGAGTAAGGGGGGAGACGTTTATGGTGGGGTGGGAAGTTGAGGCAAATCGCCTGGCAGCTGGTTACACACAGCCAGACACCAGGGTGGTTAGAAGAGCACAGGAGGGTGTGGTGCACATCAGAGAAGCTCTGGAAACTAGTTTCATGACTGGACAGGCTACGGTGTGAAAGTTCAGTTTGTTTCTCCTTGATGAAACCCCCCGCCCCTTGGTTCACTTGACTTCCCTGTAAGCTAACCACCCTCCCCTCCTCCCTTCGATCACCTCTTACAAAGGCAATAAAGTCATTGCTGCTTCACAGTCATACATTCTTTATTCGTTCATCACACAAATAGGGGGATAACTGCCAAGGTAGCCCAGGAGGAGTGGTGGAGGAGAGAAGCACCAGGAGGGGTGGTGGAGGAGGGAAGGACAAGGCCACACAGCACTGTAAAAGTTTAAAACTTTAAAATTTATTGAATGCCAGCCTTCTGTTGCTTGGGCAATCCTCTCGGGTGGAGTGGCTGGGTGGCCGGAGGCCCCCTCATCGCGTTCTTGGGCGTCTGGGTGAGGAGGCTATGGAACTTGGGGAGGACGGCGGTTCGTTACACAGGGGCTGTAGCGGCGGTCTGTGCTCCTGCTGCCTTTCCTGCAGCTCAACCATACGCTGGAGCATATGTGTTTGATCCTCCAGAGGCCTCAGCATTGAATCCTGCCTCCTCTCATCATGCTGCCACAACCTTTCAGCTTCAGCCCTCTCTTCAGCCTGCCACCTCTCCTCCCAGTCATTTTGTGCTTTCCTGCACTCTGACATTGTCTGCCTCCACGCATGCGTCTGTGCTCTGTCAGTGTGGGAGGACAGCATGAGCTCAGAGAACATTTCATCGCGAGTGCATTTTTTTTGCCTTCTGATCTTCGCTAGCCTCTGGGAAGGAGAAGATCCTGTGATCCTTGAAACACATGCAGCTGGTGGAGGAAAAAAAAAGGGACAGTGGTATTGAAAAAGACACATTTTATAGAACAATGGGTACACTCTTTCACAGTAAACCTTGCTGTTAACATTACATACATAGCACATGTGCTTTCGTTCCAACGTCGCATTTTGCCTCCCCCCAGCACGTGGCTAGCCCCTCTCCCCTCCCCGTGGCTAACAGCAGGGAACATTTCTGTTCAGCCACAGGCAAACAGCCCAGCAGGAACGGGCACCTCTGAATGTCCCCTTAAGAAAAGCACCCTATTTCAACCAGGTGACCGTGAATGGTATCACTCTCCTGAGGATAACACAGACATAAAGAACCGACGTTGTTTGAACGCCAGCAAACATACACTGCAATGCTTTGTTCTACAATGATTCCCGAGTACGTGCTACTGGCCTGTGGTGGTAAAGTGTCCGACCATGGTGGATGGAATAAGGTTGCCCTCCCCAGAAACCTTTTGCAAAGGCTTTGGGAGTACATCCAGGAGAGCCGCCAATGCCAGGGCAAATTAATAATTAAACATGCTTGCTTTTAAACCATCTATAGTATTTTAAAAGGTACACTCACCAGAGGTTCCTTTCCCTGCCTGGCGGGTCCGGAAGGCAGCCCTGGGTGGGTTCGGGGGGTATTGGCTCCAGGTCCTGGCTGTCGGGAAAAACGGTTTCTCCGCTTGCTTGCTGTGAGCTATCTTCCTCGTCCCCAAAACCTGCTTCCATGTTGCCTCCATCTCCATTGAAGGAGTCAAACACCACGGCTGGAGTAGTGGTGGCTGAACCCCCTAAAATGGCATGCAGCTCATCATAGAAGCAGCATGTTTTCGGCTCTGACCCAGAGCGGCTGTTCGCCTCTCTAGTTTTCTGGTAGGCTTGCCTCAGCTCCTTAAGTTTCATGTGGCACTGCTTCAGGTCCCTGTTATGGCCTCTGTCCTTCATGCCCTGGGAGATTTTGACAAATGTTTTGGCATTTCGAAAACTGGAACCGAGTTCTGATAGCACGGATTCCTCTCCCCATACAGCGATCAGATCCCATGTCTCCTGTTCGGTCCATGCTGGAGCTCTTTTGCGATTCTGGGACTCCATCATGGTTACCTGCAGCTTGCCACGCTGGCCAAACAGGAAATTGAAATTCAAAAGTTCGCGGGCCTTTTCCTGTCTACCTGGCCAGTGCATTTGAGTTGAGAGTGCTGTCCAGAGCGGTCATAATGGAGCACTCTGGGATAGCTCACGGAGGCCAATAATGTCTAATTGTGTCCACAGTACCCCAAATTCAACCCGGCAAGGCCGATTTCAGCGCTAATCCCCTTGTCGGGGGTGGAGTAAGGAAATCGATTTTAAGAGCCCTTTAAGTCGAAAAAAGGGCTTCGTCGTGTGGATGGGTGCAGGGTTAAATCGATTTAATGCTGCTAAATTTGACCTCAACTCCTAGTGTAGACCAGGGCTAAGAGACCATCAATCACGGGGTCTTTTCAATCTCAGATTAAATTTTAAAAAACGCAGCACCAATGGCAGCCCATCCCAACTAACTTTTCTTTTCCCCACAAGGACAGTTATTACCATCTTTGATACTATCTAAGAGACTGTTGAAGTGGTTTCTCCTTCTAAAACTTTTTCCAGCCAAAGGAAAGGGAAAAAAAAGATTGTTAAAATTAAAGCCTTATTTGATACTTTACATTTCAAATGTTAATTGTTTTTCCTTCTTTTCAATGTTTTCAATAAAAGGTTAAAATGATTTTTAATGATTTGTTTGTCATAGTACTAAGCAGGTTTCTCTATACCAAATTCTGAACTTGATTAACACTGTTTAATGTTGGATAGTGACGGGGTTTATGTTAACACCTTTGGTCCATTTATTCCATCTAAATTAATAGAACAGATACTACTTCAATACAAACAATAAACAATATCTATAAGGCAATAAGAGGACTACTTTATATTAATATTTATATTTATAATAATCTTACCAAAGGAGAAAGGTTGCTAAACTGAACTGTAAGAGCTCCTTTGTTGCACAGCATATTTACTGATCAATTTTCTAATATCAAAATAAAGTTTCAGGATGAAGACCATGGTCAACAACTCCACGCACTGGACACACTGGAACCTTCTTCCAGAAAGATAAACTGAGTTTGTGCAGGAGACGGAGCTTTCTTGGGGACTGTTTTAAAGATTGTGGAACAAACTCCCACAGGAACTAAGGACCACCACAAATCTCATTACCTTCCACTCCAAGTACAAGGAGTGCTTCTTTGACCTTGTTTTCTCTAACATACACACAGGCAGTATATACATTTAAAAAAAAAAATGCCCCCAAAACCAAAATCCTACCAAAACAAAACACTACACTGCACACACAATTTCCCCCTTGGGTACAGAATGAGACAGAACATATCACATGTGACAGATGTTAGTTATGTTACTTAGTGCACTACTAACACACGACACCGCTGAGGGTAATATATAGACTGGAATTTCAACAAGTTACTGATATACATCCCCAAAAGACAATATTCTTGACCATCCCACTGAATGTTGATGATTAGGACACAAAATATAATTAGGAACTTGAAACTCTTTATTTTGCACTGGTTAGCCATTTATCCTCATCTAAAATCAAAACTTCATTGCACTTGGCCAGATATCTACAGAAAATCTCATATCCTGAAATACCCGTTTATGAAATTACAGGTCATGGGCCATATAATCAACTGAGATCCAGGCCCTTTGCAGCACTCAAGTGTCTCAAAAGGGACAGACCTTGGCCATAAAAAGCCAGTCAGGAATTGCCCTGGTGCAGAAGGCCTCTTCACCACTGTAAAGAAGACTGATGCAACTCCTGGTGCCAGCCCCATCCTCCCACACCTGCATAGCAATTGTATCAGCTGTAAGGAGGGAGCATGACTTCTCCATCACATATTCTCCGATGGCATAGGTTCCCTATTGGACAGAAGTTAGAGTAGCTGAAGAGTTGCTCTAATCCTCAGCAGGACCAGAGCAAACTGGCTCTGAGAATCAGGGAGCCTACTTCCCTTCCTCTCTTCTAGACAAAAATCGGGTCCTATATCTTTTTGAGAATAAGTGATCCATTTTGTTTGCAAATCACATCGTACCAAATTTTGCAAAAGACACGGGCTGTTTCTTTTTAGTGAAAATTCTCCCTAATTGAAACACTTGAAATAAAAGTTGCACTTGGTACTCTACCGGTATCCTGATCAGGAAACAGAACATGCAAAGGTGGATTTGAAGTACACTCAGCCAGACTGCATACTTTGTTAAACTGGTGAAAATCCAGAGCAACTACCTTGAAATTTCTCCAGATTTCATCTAGTGTTAATGAGAGCAGAATCTGACTCACATCTGTAAACAAATATTGGCAAAAGTAAGTTAAAAATATACATAGTTGAGATTCAGAAAGGTTATGCATGTTAATATGATAGGCAACTACTATATTAACTGGATAGCATCCTTATCCAGTTATCAGAGTATCACTGACAACTAAGTTATTATGATTCATTAAGTCATATCCGATAGTTAACAGTCTCAAAATGTTATGGCAAATTTGAAAAAGAATGTGTGGAAAATGTTTGATTAAAAGAAAAGCCATACATGGCCATACAAGAGTACAACAGATATAAAAACTATTATATTAATACTTTAGCATATTGCCACTCTTCTGTATCAAACATGACCAGCATCAGCTGAACTGCATGTTTAATATTAGAGTACACTACGTGTATTAAGGAAAACGTCACAAAAGACTTGTTAAACTTTCATATGAAACTGGTGATGAGCACCTACAAAAAACATATAAACTGCATATATAGTAACATCTACTAAGGAAGAGTAAAGTATCAACTCAAGTATCAACTTGCTCAACAGCCAAGTACATATCAAGTATCCAAATACAGAAATGTTAATCCACTGCGCTTGATATATAAAACAGACGGCTCTGCAGTAGCCTTATGTTTGATTGTGCCTCGGCAAAAGGCATTAAAAGCATCACTGGGCTTAGCGACACTTACATTTTATAGCGCTCTAACTTGCTGGCTCAAGGGTGTGAACAATCACCCCACTGAGTGCAGCAAGTCAGAGCGCTTTAAAGCACTAGTGTAAATAGGCTCCTCGCGCTGGGAGCCGTGCTGCCAGTGCTCGGAGCTAATCCCCTCGTGGAGGTGGATTACCAGGAGCGCTGGGAGAGCTCTCTCCCAGCGCTCGCAGGCGACCGCACTTGCACGTCGAAGCGCTGCCGCGGGAGTGCTCCCACGACAGCACTTTGCAGTTTCAAGTGTAGCCATGCCCACTGTCACTAATCTTATCCCCGTGTGTTTTACACAATTTATTTGCTTAGTGAAGACTAAGTTATTGCTTATCTGTGAGAACAAGACTCCTTTTTCCATCGAAGTGTGGCTCTGTAAAGTAATCAAAGGGGAAAATATATTTAGAGATGACTGGAGGGGGAAAATGTTTGCTGTGCAGTAAAATGTATTGGCTATAGGGACAAAGTCTTGATTTTGTGTATATGCACTACAGACGTAAGCTTCAGCTGGTGTACATAAACTTTAACGGTGCTACAGTGAGATATGCCAGCCGAGGATCTGGCTTTACATTCAGTTACAAATAAAGAACAGAACAACTCGGAGGTAAATTCCTATTAAATCAATAATTCAGAACAATATGAACAACTCATACACTAGAAGTCTGACACTGAAGTTGGTCAGCAGTTAATGCCCTGTTCTTAAAAAAAACTTCTACCACGTTACCTGCTAAAAGATGTCTACCAGTCTCATTCAGTACTTTTAACATTGATAAAAGCCGTCATTCAAAGCACAAAACTTCATAACAGTGGGAATAAGGGATGAGAGTAATGAAAAACAAACCTATTTTGCTGCTGTTTTGCAAGTACTATGGATTCTAAAGACTATTTCTGGAAGTGAATTAAATGACTGTTCTCTGGGTCTCAGTGGCTTTAACCATCAGGAAGTAGGAGGCAATATTTATCAATCAATTGTACCAAACCCCCAGGCCACCCGCTTTCCTTCTGCTGTTTACCTCCCACACGCTAGAAGCATGGAGTTGCAGTCACTTCTGTCCTCTCTTTGCTATCCCTTCTTTCATCTCTCCTTCTAGCAAGAAAACAAACTGAAATGAAGGATACAAAGAAGGAAAAGTAGAAGGATAAACACAAACAGGCAGGGGAGAAAGCCTGGAGAAAGAGAGATGAGAAAAGAGGGTCAAGAAGGGCAGTAAGCAAGATGATTCATTCTCTCTCTTCTCTTCCTTCTGTCCCTAGTGGCCAGAATTCCAAAAATTGTTGTTCTCCCCACCTTCTAGGTTGATCACTAGGTGTTCATAAAGTAACCCCTTATCTCCCCAGAGAACTGGTGATCCTCCTGGCTTTGAGAACAGCTTGTCATTAAACTTCCTTTTTTGTAACCATCAACTCCACAAACAGAAGCTGAGAGTTGAAAGTCAATTTCTTCCTTCCTTACGCAAAATCACCAGGAACAGATTCTGTTACACCTATATAATCTCTATGGTCTTTAACGGGGTAGTTTTAGTGCATCTCAGGGTAGCAAGTTTGTCTCTCCCACAGCTAGGGTTGGATTGAGACAATCTGGGGCCCGAAATATACCATGACACAAAGCCTCACCATGGCCTTGCACACCACTTGGAGTGGCAGGGGCCACTCCTCTCCCAGAGAGACAAGGACACTGGCATGGGACACCTTTCTTCCTACCAGAAGCAGCAAGGGCCATCTCTGCCTCTCTCAGAGTGAACTCTAAATTCAGAAGAGTGTGTATGTGCTCTTCCAGACTGTATCTGCTTGGATGGGTGGGTGGAGGGTAAGCTATGCCCAGTGGAAGAGCAGATATACACTGAGTACTTTTGAAAATCCCATCCACCATGCTTAAGTGCCTAATAATGCTCAGCTCACTTTGAGTAGAAATGGAACCTTCCCCCTACCCACCCACTTTTCTCCAGTCATACATACTCTTGTTGGGGTGGTGCTGGCAAGGGCCCTCAGTGCAACCGATCTTGGAGTCAACACTCCATTGAGATGAACAGGGCTGTTCAATCCTTTCAGAGTTATTGTTCCAGGCTTATTACAGACTCAAGATAGGTTTCACTGCATCGGTTACACTCTGATCATGTTTTACGTAATCAAAAGAGCTAGAGATTTACTTTTTTTAAATAGAAAACCAGTGCTAATGTAATCACATGACTCCATGAGCCACAGACCCAGGCATGGATCCATAGTATTTATGCCTTACTCTAGCTCTGCCTTTAGCCATACGGCACAAAGTTTTTGACACCTACAGTATGTCCCATCAGTTCATGTTCTGAGCCCTTGAGAGATGCTGCCAATTGATACAATTGCTTTACCGGTAAGAATCCCAGCAATTTGGGTCCTCACTGTTTGTATATGGTTGGTCACATTATTATATATAAATATATATATATATATTTGTGTGTGTGTGTGTAAAAAAACCTGTGCCTTGAAATCTGTGTAAATACTCTACTTGTATCAAGAAGAACAACTCAGATGGCTGGAGCTCTCGTTTGTTATAGATTGAAATGTAGTAAATAAATGTACCAGCCATAGGCACCTATCACCGGTAATCCAACAACTAGTATTATCATTTAAAAAAAAGGGCCAATATTCTTCATCTTGCCAGAATCAAAAGGTAGGAACAGTAACTCCATCTTCAAGAAAAAAAGCCCAAAGTCTCAGCAGGCAGGCAAAAGTCAAAAGACAGAAGCCAAAAATCTTGTTAAAGAAAAAAAAAATCACATCCTGTTGTGGTAAGAAAGACCCAAACACTAACTGGTACTGAATGCAGTGGGATTATAAATAAGATTAAGATTCTGTCACAGGTATTTTTAGTAAAAGTCAGGGACGGGTTGAGGGCAATAAACAGAAATTCAGGAAAGCCCACGACCTGTCCCTGACTTTTATTAAAAATACCCTGGAGTGGAGGGAGGGCAAACAGAGCACTGCTGGGGCTTGCAGCTGCTCCAGGCTGGGGCTGGCAACTGCTCCTGCGACAGGGGCTGACTGCTGCTGCTCCAACCCCACAGGGGCTAACCCAGCCCCAGCCAGTGCTCTGGGGCTGGCCACCAGCCAGCTATTCCAGCTTCTCAGGGCTGACTGCTAGCCAGCTGTTCCGGTTGCCACTACTCCAGCAAGCCCAGGGCTGACAGCTACTTCAGCTCTCTCCCAGAAGTAATCACAGAGATCCTGGAAAGTCACGGAATTCATGACCTCTGACACAGAATTGTACCCTTAATTATAAAATACGCCACTCATGCTTTTGTTGGGAGGGAGGGAGAAGGAGGGTTTATGTTCCACTTGTAGTCACACATGCAGCTATTTGAAGGATTGAGGATCAAACATAGTACATAAAGGCAGTGCTACTCTTGATTATTCTTCTGGAGATGAGCTTAGCAGCATTCATGCATAATTAATTTTTTATTCTGATGATGAGCATAAACCTCAAAAAAAATATTAAGCAAGAAATAATACATTTTGTTGCACCTAGAACATTAAAAATTGGCTCTATTTACAACTTCTTTCATTTCCTGAGAGGATATTAATTTAGATCTAGTCCTTACACAAAAAGTTTGAGATCTCTCTTACCCAGATCCCAGTCCTGCAAGATGCTAATTTCATACAAACTTGTCTTCTACTAAGCCTGAAGGAATTCAATTGACACTCCACTCCATGCCGGACATGGCCTATAAAGGCCATCAACATTCTCTACAACTGTATGTATTACAGAAATTCAGATCCAGGTGTGATGAAGGAACAAAATCTTGCTACAATATTACATCTTCTGCTATGTCATTTACGTTGCCTGTTCACAAGGCCCACAGAAGAGTCCAGCGCCCTCAGAACAAACAACAAAACCCATCTGCATGGTGTCTGCCTTAGTCAGCACAGCTGAACCTTGGTACACCTCTACCCCGATATAACGCAACCCGATATAACACGAATTTGGATATAACGCAGTGAAGCAGCACTCGGGGGGGGGGGGGGGGCTGTGCACTCTGGTGGATCAAAGCAAGTTCGATATAACACGGTTTCACCTATAACGCAGTAAGATTTTTTGGCTTCTGAGGACAGCGTTATATCGGGGTAGAGGTGTATATCCTATTTTGTACATATCATAAAAGCATAAGTCGAGGAAGAGACCTATAGGAACATCACTGAAGAGCCTGCTATCCAGTATGGAAATCTGATACTAGGAAGAGAGCTATAAGTGTGATAATGATGATACTCCTAAGATCAGCAGCTCTGTGTCACCCTTCTTTCTACTGCCACATCTCCTATGTCTCCCACCAGTACGACCTACTGACTTGTAAAAAGATTTCAGCCTGCATTACATGCTCCATTACTATTGCAGAAACACAAGTAATTAATATTCTTCAGATAAAATGCTCTGCTCTGTACTCATGAAAAAATTAGATCGCAGCTATAGATCTAATACCATTTTCTATAGAAGAAAAAGTCAAATCACTTTTGCTTCATAAAGCCATGGTGCACTATTTCTCTTTTGTGGAAATTCCCAATATATATTAAGTTGTACAAAACAGTCACACAGGTAAGTGGCCTTTTCACCAGTGTCATGAGGACAGTCTATTTGCTCACTGGCTTCATTGTCACCATTCACATTAAACATTTACAATAGGGACAGAATGAAAATGGTACTACTTCACCCCAAAACCTTTAACAAATCTCATAAGGTTAAAATCTGCAGCATGAACCTCATAAAGGCTTAGAATACCTGACCTTGAAGAAAAGTTAAAAAACTGGGCACCTTTAGTTTTGAGAAAAGATGAGGAGGAGGTTGGGAGGTGGAGGAGAAAAGGATCTGATAACATCTTCAAATATGTTAAAGGCTGTTATAAAGTGATCAGTTGTTCTCCATGTCCACTGAAGGATAGGACAAGAAGTACTCAGCTTAATCTGCTGAAATAGAAATTTAGGTTAGATATTAGGAAAAGCTTTCTAATAGGGCTGTCGATTAATCGCAGTTAACTCATGAAATTAACTCAAAAAAATTAATCGCAATTAAAAATATTTACTGTGATTAATCACAGCTTTAATCGCACTGTTAAATAGAATACCAATTTAAATTTATTAAATACATTGGATGTTTTTCTACATTTTCAAATATATTGATTTCAATTAAAACATAGAATACGAAGTGTACAGTGCTCACATTTTTATTACAAATGTTTGCACTGTAAAAATGATAAAAGAAATAGTATTTTTCAATTCACCTCATACAAGTACCATAGTGCATTCTCTTTATCATGAAAGTGCAACTTACAAAGGTAGATTTTTTTTTGTTACATAATTGCACTCAAAAACAAAACAATGTAAAACTTTAGAGCCTACAAGTCTACTCAGTCCTACTTTTTGTTCAACCAATCGCTGAGAGAAAAAAGTTCGTTTACATTTACGAGAGATAATGCTGCCTGTTTCTTATTTACAATATCATCTAGCCAGCCCTCTGTGGAGAAAGAGGTGGTTAGGGACTATTTAGAAAAGCTGGACGTGCACAAGTCCATGGGGCCGGACGAGTTGCATCCGAGAGTGCTAAAGGAATTGGTGGCTGTGATTGCAGAGCCATTGGCCATTATCTTTGAAAACTCGTGGCGAACGGGGGAAGTCCCAGATGACTGGAAAAAGGCTAATGCAGTGCCAATCTTTAAAAAAGGGAAGGAGGATGATCCTGGGAACTACAGGCCAGTCAGCCTCACCTCAGTCCCCGGAAAAATCATGGAGCAGGTCCTCAAAGAATCAATCCTGAAGCACTTACATGAGAGGAAAGTGATCAGGAACAGTCAGCATGGATTCACCAAGGGAAGGTCATGCCTGACTAATCTAATCGCCTTCTATGATGAGATTACTGGTTCTGTGGATGAAGGGAAAGCAGTGGATGTATTTTTTCTTGACTTTAGCAAAGCTTTTGACACGGTCTCCCACAGTATTCTTGTCAGCAAGTTAAAGAAGTATGGGCTGCATGAATGCACTATAAGGTGGGTAGAAAGTTGGCTAGATTGTCGGGCTCAACGGGTAGTGATCAATGGCTCCATGTCTAGTTGGCAGCCGGTGTCAAGTGGAGTGCCCCAGGGGTCGGTCCTGGGGCCGGTTTTGTTCAATATCTTCATAAATGATCTGGAGGATGGTGTGGATTGCACCCTCAGCAAATTTGTGGATGATACTAAACTAGGAGGAGTGGTAGATACGCTGGAGGGCAGGGATAGGATACAGAGGGACCTAGACAAATTGGAGGATTGGGGCAAAAGAAACCTGATGAGGTTCAATAAGGATAAGTGCAGGGTCCTGCACTTAGGACGGAAGAACCCAATGCACAGCTACAGACTAGGGACCGAATGGCTAGGCAGCAGTTCCGCGGAAAAGGACCTAGGGGTGACAGTGGACGAGAAGCTGGATATGAGTCAGGAGTGTGCCCTTGTTGCCAAGACGGCCAATGGCATTTTGGGATGTATAAGTAGGGCCACTGCCAGCAGATCGAGGGACGTGATCGTTCCCCTCTATTCGACATTGGTGAGGCCTCATCTGGAGTACTGTGTCCAGTTTTGGGCCCCACACTACAAGAAGGATGTGGATAAATTGGAGAGAGTCCAGCTAAGGGCAACAAAAATGATTAGGGGTCTAGAGCACATGACTTATGAGGAGAGGCTGAGGGAGCTGGGATTGTTTAGTCTGCGGAAGAGAAGAATGAGGGGGGATTTGATAGCTGCTTTCAACTACCTGAAAGGGGGTTCCAAAGAGGATGGCTCTAGACTGTTCTCAATGGTAGCAGATGACAGAACGAGGAGTAATGGTCTCAAGTTGCAATGGGGGAGGTTTAGATTGGATATTAGGAAAAACTTTTCCACTAAGAGGGTGGTGAAACACTGGAATGCGTTACCTAGGGAGGTGGTAGAATCTCCTTCCTTAGAGGTTTTTAAGGTCAGGCTTGACAAAGCCCTGGCTGGGATGATTTAACTGGGAATTGGTCCTGCTTCAAGCAGGGGGTTGGACTAGATGACCTTCTGGGGTCCCTTCCAACCCTGATATTCTATGATTCTATGATCTGAACGTGAAAATAAGTGTTCGCATGGGACTTCTATAGCTGGCATTGCAAGTTATTTACTTGCCAGATATGCTAAACATTTGTATGCCCCTTCATGCTTCAGCAGCCATTCCAGAGGACATGCTTCCATGCTGATGGCACTCATTAAAAAAATGTGTTAATTAAATTTTTGACTGAGCTCCTTTGGGGAGAACTGTACGTTTCCTGCTCTGTTTTACCTGCATTCTGCCCTATATTTCATGTTATAGCAGTCTTGGATGATGACCCAGCATGTGTTCGTTTTAAGAACACTTTCACTACAGATTTGACAAAATACAAAGAAGTTACCAATGTGAAATTCTTAAAGATACAGCACTCGACTCAAAGTTTAAGAATCTGAAGTGCCTTCCAAAATCTGAGAGGGACGAAGTGTTGAGCATGCTTTCAGAAGTCTAAAAAGAGCAACACTCCGATGTGGAAACGACAGAATCCGAACCACCAAAAAAGAAAATCAACCTCCTGCAGTTGGCATCTGACTCAGATGATGAAAATGAACGTGTCGGTCCGTACTACCCTGGATCATTATTAAGCAGAACCGGTCATCAGCATGGACACGTCCTCTGGAATGGTGGTTGAAGCATGACACATCAGTATCTTGCGATGTTGGCTACAACAATGCCATGCAAACGCCTGTTTTGACTTTTAGGTGACACAGTAAACAAGAAGTGGGCAGCATTATCTCCCGCAAACGTGAATGCACTTGTTTGTCTGAGCGATTGGCTGAACAAGAAGTAGGACTGATTGGACTTGTAGGCTCTAAAGTTTTACATTGTTTGAATGCAGTTATTTTTGTACATAATTCTATATGTGTAAGTTCAACTTTCATTATGAAGAGATTGCACTACAGTACTTGTAATGAGGGAATTGAAAAATACTATTTCTTTTGTTTTTTACAGTGCAAATATTTGTAATAAAAAATATAAAGGGAGCACTGTACACTTGTATTCTGTGTTATTGAAATCAATATATTTGAAAACGTAGAAAACATCCAAAAAATTTAAATAAATGGTATTCTAATATAGTTTAACAGCACGATTAATCGCGATTAATTTTTTTTTTAATCATGCGATTAAATTTTTTAATCACTTGACAGCCCTACTTTTTAACTATAAGGATAGTTAAGCTCTGGAATAGGCTTTCAAGGGAGGTTGTGGAATCCCCATGACTGGAGGTTTCTAGGAACAGGCTGGAGAAACACATGTCAGGGATAGTTAAGGTATACTTGATCCTGACTCAGCACAGGGCTGAACTAGATGACCTCTTCGGGTCTCGAAGCACTACAATTCTATGTTTCTGTGATTGATTGCCACGTTACCTATATGCCAGCAATCTCTGAAAGGGACTGACCAGTTGAAATATTACATCTGAGGATCCATGGGTCTGGAACGCAGGTGTGCAAACTGCTGTGTCGACCCCACCACCCAACAGCTCTGGCAAAGAGGTAATGACAGTCTATGAGCCCTATGGGTTCGAGCATGACTGGATGTCCTGTCAGTGCCTACTGCATTTCCTGAGTAACCCAGGAACAGTATTTAAGGCCTAAGGAAAATGCCTAGAGGTTGTCCGTGCAACCAGGCTGATCCTCAGCTTACTGCTGCAACAGACTTTTCTGTGTGCTTCTGATACCTTGCCTTGCTCCTAGTTCCCGGCTCCAGCCTTGCTCCTGATACCTTGTCTCATTCCCGATCCTGGTTCTTGGTCCCCTGCTCTGCTCCTGTCATCTCTTGCCCTGCCTCTGTTCCATTCACTCGACCTCAGCTGATTGCCTTGGTTCTGACCCGGTGCAGCTCCCGACCCCGATTCCCAACTGATTCTATAGCATGATAATAGTATGGACTGCTGATTCTAGCTTTAACAAGGTTTAGTCCAGATGGTCATCAAGCCCCCTTCAAGCCAGGACATGGCTTCAATCCACATCTTGTAGCCAAGATCTTGACATTACAAGTTATATTAAAAATGACGCATTATGCGCTTGCAACACTAACAGACCCAAGGTTCAAGATTTTCTAGCTTCCAAAAAACTTGACAAAAGACCCACTATGACAGGATGAGAACTTGGGTGCACTTGAAGGACAGAAAAGTGTTAACAGAGCAAACATTTTTGTTCAGTTAAGCACTACATACAACATAGTTGTTCCAACAATTTCTACTTCCTTGTTTCTTCAGTACATTGCCTAGCAGTCCTGCTACTCAAAATTTCAAAAATCTACCTTTGATGAAATGACAGATTTCTGCTCAGCAAATCCAGCCACAGGTCGAGCATTACATGCCTGCAATAGTGTGCTGATACTTCAATGAACCATGTAAGGATATTAAACACCTGTCCAGTTCAATACTATTAGTAAACCAAATCATGGTCACCTTCTCTTAGATTGCAAAATTATCCACTAACAAGTATATTCTGAGAAGATGTTTAGCATGACAGATGAAATAAATAAGCCAATCTGATGTAAGCCTATGCAACACAAGAAAATAGAAGTTTTTGTAACAACCTTTAATTGTATTGCTTAAGATAGCTCTGTTGCCAAGAAGTGACTTTTTACCAAGCTAAAATAGTAAAGTTCCCCAATGTTGCTAGCAAGGCCCAGAATATTTTTTTAAATGCTGAATGAAAATATTCATGACTGGAAGTATGGGTGAAGATTAAGAACAACAACAACAACAACAGCCATTGATCCTGCATAAAGCATGTAGAAGCCTAAGGAGGAATGTAATCAGCTGCATCTCTTAACTGGCACCCCAAATTTAAGAGATGTGTTTTTCAGCACTTCTATGTCATCCCCTACTGATTCCATGTTTTTTGTATTATCAGGACACCTATACTTGCAGTTGGTGGTACTCTGTATGGTATCATAGAACTGTCAGTAAAACACTTTTCAGACGATTTAAAAGTCAGCTTGCTCACCCCTCAACTCTGAGTGGATCATGTTATTGGGGTATCAGGCCTATAATCCCCATTTGCTCTGAAGATTTCCAGTGAGTTGTCATGGGGTGGAGCGACCCAGAAGTTGCAACCTTAAAGATCCAAGTAAACAGGGAAGAAGGTGCATCTTATGTCCTGAAGCTAGCTGAAGGAAAGCGGAGACCAAGACTTCACAGGCCATGCTAGCTGGCCTAGCCAAAAGCCAAAGAAAGCCCACCGGCATGAGATACCAACCAGATGACATCACCTGATCCTTGAACTGCAGTCCTAGCCCTGAAGCTAAGACCATGCAAGCTGAAGAGACTTCTTCTTTAAGAAACACTTATTTTTTCCTTTAGTGGAGACATCCACAATATTATTTATTTTTCCTTTTTAAAGTGTGAATGAGTGTGTGAATATCAAAGAAATAGCATGTGTATATATAGATTAAATAAATCCTACTTCAAAGCACTTTGTGCTATCCTGGGCCATAAGAATGTTGCAGAAACTGTTGTATGCAATAGCTGCGCCGGTCCCAGGATATTGGAGAGACAAGTTAGTCCACTAAAAGATATTACTTCACACAGTCTGCCCATAAAGGGGCAGACAGAAGTGGTCAACCACTCTGTATCACAGTGAATGAATCAGATGGGGAAAGAGCCAATGGTGAAAGTCACCTGGTAATATGCAGCTTTGAAGGGAACTCAGCACTACTTCCAAGGGCAGGGAAGTAGATGGTGTCTCCTTAAGTTTCCAGTGATACCAGTTAATCAAGTCTTATGCTAACTTCATGATTTAAATCTCGATTGTGTTAATTTAATGCTTTGGACAGTTGCTGAGTCCATTCCATATGCTCATCAATTGGTTGATTTATTAACTCAATTTCAATTTCAGTTGTAGCTCCAATTCGCTAATTGTATTGCTAATTCTTAGATAAATAGAAAGATTTTTAGTATTTAGTTTTAGCGACAAGTTTAAGTGACTATGTTTGTTTCTACTAATTACACAATAAAACCAAAACAGCTGGTGTTTATTTCAAACACAACAACATGGGTCACAAAATCCTCACTGAATTTTAATGGACATTGAGAAATCATTTAGGAACTCCTTGGCTCTAATCCTAAATTAATACCTTTATCCCTAACACAAAAATAATACAAGAGACCAGGATCCAGATTCCTCCCTAAACATGAGCATATGATGTTTTTGAAAGTGAACTGAACAAAATTTAATTACTCAAGTGTATTCTGGATGGAGACACTGAGTCACTGTAATGAAACTGGCAATGACAAGATATGTTACCCATAAGGTCCTTACTCCCCCAGGAAGGCAGAGACTGAGGCAATGGCAGCTACAGCAGCAGCAGAGCATGGGGAGTGTCATGCCATCAGAGACTCAGGACATTCAGGTTGCTTTCAGAATCTCTGATGTCCACATGCAAAACTGAACTGAACCATATGTGAAAGTAGAAGGCAGTAAAAAGCATTTTTCTGGTGATTAGAGAGGGACATTTAAAGAAAGAGTGAGACTTAAGGCATTAGAAGAAACTAAAAAGTAGCAGTAACGTAATAGGAAGGGTTAAGAACAAAAGTAAAATATATGTGGGATTTGCAGAGCGGAAGGAGGACATGCTGGATTAGCACTGGTAGAGATAGTTGGGTGAGGCCCCTGGAGAGAGAAGTGGGCCGGGCAGTCCTGGGAGGGATGGGGGAAGAGAGAAAATAATGGCTTGGGGAAATCCAATATATGTAACTATGACAATATTTTGCTTATATGTTGTTTGTATGTTACTGTTAGTCTAGGCTCTTTAACTGCAGGGTCTGTGTTTTGTTTATCCCAGTAAGCATCGGGGCTTTATTGGGCTAGGTGCTGTACAAACATTCAACCATTATAAAATATAAATTAAAAATATAGCACCAATAACTGTGTGTTAGTTTAATTGCTCATGCCTCTTCTATTTGATGAGAGTGGTGCCTCACCTAATTTTTCATTGTGCCTTGACAGTTAGGGGTTTGCATTCGCCCATTCTCTGTAACTTCAATTACACTCTGTCTCAAGAAAACATTTTACCAAAATGTTGAAAACATTAAATACAGATGGATCAATTAAAATAATCTGTGACAAAATTAATCACTGCCTGCTTCTCAGTGGGTGGAAGAATTACAGATACAAGTAAAATGAGATCCCAATTCACCAAGCCATTTAAGCACACACCTAAGTGCTTTGCTGAATCTTGGCCTACATTAGGGTAGCATCGTGTCTCAGAATTGCCATGGCAGGCACAGGGAAGAAAATAATACCACTGTTGCCAGACACACGCACATTAGGAGGATGGCCTGCAATATGAGCCTGAATACATACTTTACTGCATTTTATCTGTGAAATAATATTTTCGCTACATATATGGAGAAAAGGAGTTCATACACATTTTGTATATTTGTAAGATACTTTTTAAAGTTCACAAAATCTGTCTCCACTGGATTCACCCATTCCCATTTGAACTTACCCTGAGTTGGCAAAACCAATAAGACTGCCTCCCAGAATGTATATGATGTTAATGATCCACCAAACACTATCCTGGTGATGGTTTACTGGAGGACACCAAGATTCCCCCTCACACCACCACCCCTACCTAAATTTTACAAAGCTTTTTAGGCACTATTTGAGAGTTCTGAAATATCTTTTTCCTTACCAATTTGTTTTGTCTTAATTGTACATATATACTGGTTTGTCCTGTCAGGATTGTTGATGAATGTTGGACTGCTGTCTTATTCCAAGTAAATCAAATTTTGGGCCTCCTAGCCTTAGGGTACATTTAAAATAAAATTTTACATCAATCCCCAATTTAAATTAGAAAATAGGAAACCTTGATTTAAATCATTGACCGTAATCATATTTTTTGGTTGTACAAGATTCAGTCTCATTGGTTGGTATAACCATTGAAACGTTTATTATTTACAACTAAATGTAGCCAATTGCCAGGAATAAGCTTTGAGGATACAAGGGGGAGACAACAGAACTTCCCCTGTTGCAGTAACTGCAGCTAGGGAAAATGAGAGTGATGGGGGGGGGGGGGGAGGGGCAGAGAGAGAGAGAGAGAGAGAGAGAGATAATCTCCCCCTTTCTTTACATAGCAAATTGAAAAGCCTGGGACAGCTTCAAATTTATCACATGCTCTGGAGGGAACTCTAGTATCCCTTATCTCACCAGCCAGGATGAAAGGGAAGAGACAGACTCCTTTTCTGGCTTTTACCAAGCTTCCCAGAAAGAGTCTATCTGAGGATAAAATGTAGCATGTAAAATTTCAGGAAGATTGGTGGGGATTTTTTGGTTGGGGATGGAAGAGTTCAAATTGTGGTGAGTGATTGAAAATTAGGTTTTATGATAGGAAGCTAACTTCAATCTTAACTATGAAGTAGCTACTACTGCTCCCATAACATTTGAAATACAAAAAACAAAGTTATTTCACAGTTTGAGATACCAAATTATACAGCTACTGCCTCCTTAAAATACTTTATGCCTCAGTAACAAACGTTCTTTGAGTAGATCTTTGTACGCTTAGTTAAAGGTTGCATTATTTTGGAAGGACAACTCTCTACAGCTGGTAACTGATCAGTTTCCCCTTGTCTGTGAGCTGAGGAATTTGCTAGCCCTAGAACTAAAACAAAGAAAACCTTCTGATTCATTTAAATATAATTTAATAACTGCTATACTGGAAACAGTTATTTCTTTCAGCAGTTCAGGCTCGACAGAAGAACACTTCTTTTAACTTATAATTCTTGCCATAGTGGAAGTATTTAAGGATGGTCTTATTTAGTTAACACTATTAATTCACTTGTACCAGGAACAGAATAATAATAAATAATAATAATAATCATCATCAAATTACTATATTTCAATAACAATGCAGTGTTCATTAGAAAATACAATAAAATAGCTCAAATATAAAGCTGGTCACAAAGGACAATGAGGGGGAAACCAATATTTCCACAACAAGATGATTATTCTTTTTTTTTTTTTTTTTTTTTTTTTAAATTTAAAGCAGAACCCTTTGTAACTCTGTGGAGTCATAGTTGGATGAATGGACATGTCGTCCAAATAAAGCAATACATTTGACACAACTAGATTATGGAATTGCGCAGAAATAATTAGCTTAAATATACAGAATACTCATTAACATGACTAATCTGACACTTGGATCTCTCCTTTCTTTAGAACTCTGGACTTCATTAGAGACATTCAGGAAAGAGATATGTACAAAACAGACATCTACAATTTCCATAGCAGGCTTCATTATGCATAACATCAATTTTATCCTCCTATTTGGCTATATTTGCATATTGTAATAAACATTCTATATCCTTTAGTTTTACCCCTCTGAATGCCAAACTTCAGATTAAATTACATGCGCAGAACCTACAATATGGATTCAAGATTGTCTGGAAATTGTGCTCCTTAATAGCAGAAACTGGAGACGATAGCAGAAATACACTACTAAACAATACTAGGAGGCCTCCAGGTTGAAAAATCTTGTAGAGAACAGCTATTTTCCAATAATATCTCTTGGATAACAAGTGATTTTCTTCATTCCCTGGAAAGGCAACAAAACTTTGCTCGGGCTTTGAATGTTTTTAATAGTTTTCAAACAAAACCATTAATCAAAGCTGAGAAAAACTTCACTGTGATTGTGGTAAATCCAACCTCCTGTTATAATGAATTATTTTTTTAAATTGCTATGCATTGTATGAGAATGTTAATTAAGGCAAAGTATGTTAATCTGCAATTGGTCTCCCATCATTAAAGTGAATTAATGAGGTGATACTGTGCTGTATTCTGCAGCAACTTAGTTTCTGATCAGGCACACCATTTTTTCCTATAAACAAGAAAAACAAGTCTGCTAACAACATGCAGGGCCAGATTAACTCTCCTGTGGGCCCGGGGCTATAAGATTTTATGGGGCCCCTATATACAAGTCTTTTTCCTAATTTAAAACAAAACCACCACAGTTATGGCATCGAGGCTATTAACACTATACTAAACTTGCCTTTTAATTAACATAAAGCCATTCTGTGGTTACATTTCAGTCTTAAAACATGCAGAATATAGTTAATTCAAAATAGCCTACTTCTTACCTTAGAACAGCTGTTATATTAGTTTCTTTCTGGGAGGGAGTTTGGGTGCAGGAGGGGGCTCCAGGCTGGGCAGAGTGTTGGGGTGCAGGAGAGGGTGAGGGGTGCAGGCTCTGGGATGGAGTTTGGGTGCAGGAGGGGATTCGGACCGGGGGCAGGGGGATGGGGTGCAGGAGGGAGTGCGAGGTGCAGGCTCCGGCCAGGAGGTGCTTACCACAGGCAGCTCCCGCCAGACGGCGCAGCAGGGCTTAGGCAGGCAGGCTGCCTACCTACCTACCTGCCATAGCCCCACGTCACTCTCAGAAGCGGCCAACTGCTGGCACATCTCTGTGCGCTCCTGTGGGGAGGGGACAGCGTGTCTCTGTGCTACCCACGCCTGCAACCATAGCTCCCATTGGCCGGTTCCCAGCCAATGGGAACTGTGGGGACGGTGCTGGGGCAGTGCGCGTAGCAGCCTCCTCTGCCAGGGGCCGCAGAGACGTGCCAGCAGTCAACCACTTCCAGGAGAGCGCGGGGCCACGGCATGCAGGCAGCCTGCCTGAGCCCTGCTGCGCCGGGGCCCGCCTTAGCCTAGGGCCCTAGGCTGCAGCCTCTAAAGCCCCTGCGTTAATCCGGCCCTGACAATATGAAATGTTTGAATTTGCTCCTGTTAGCCCACAACTACCAATTTGATAAACAAAAAAAACAAAAAACAAAAAAACCAAAACCTTAAAATAAATATTTTAAAAACCAAAAATTCAATCAAGAACATTCAAATTTCTGACTTTCCTATTACACTAAGAATTAGCTGCGTTCAGCAGTTAATTTTATTAGTATTAAGCAAAATAAACCATTTATATTTGGATTCAGCAAATGGAATCCACTGCTGAAACAATATACAGTAAACCAATAATGATAATTATTACGAGCGCCTGGTTATTCTCTGCCTGTTATCAGTCACAAAACTTGGATCTCAATATTTCAGACTTCAGACTGCTACTTAACAGCCCCGATCCTATAAACAATTATGCATATGCTTTGCAACTAGGCCACTTAAAATAAATGGGCCAACTCAAGGTAATGCAGTTCAGGTATGGGTATGTTTAAGTTTGCAGGATCGGTGTCTATTTCATTCCCCTATCAATTTTTTTTTTGTACTGAACTTCAAACTAAACAGTTTTTCATTTTTGATACCTCTGAAAACAACAAATGTCACACAGACATTACAATCAACATGTTTTTCCATACAGTAAATTTGACGGTCACTTAGGTTGTTGATTTATATTTAATATTAAGACAAGTGTTTTCTGAAAGTAATAATAGTTGCCTCTGGGATTCTGTATATTCATACTGTTTTGCCCTTTCACTCCTCTAAAACGTAACAACAAATAAAATAACTTACCATTCTTGCTGACATCCAGTTCCCTGAGATTAATGAGATTTGCAATGGATGCTGGCAATGTTGTTAGATCATTGTCTGGCAAACTCAGCTTGTGCAGGGATTGACAGTTAAAAAGTTGCTATTGAAACAAAGAAAAAAGTGACTGAGCATCTTTCCATTTTCTTTATATGTCTTTTGTTTTTAATTCTTTTTAACTTCTGACCGTCTCACTAGAAAATCAGGATATTTGTGAAACACTGAATTACAAAATGTGCATCAGTGAAAAGCTGTAACCATCCAGAGCCAGCAAAGTGTGGCAAACACTTATATTAGATGCTCTCTACAAACGACTTCCAATGCTTCAGAAATCATTAACTAGAGCTAATATGTAGTAATGAGGAATACTAACATTCACTTTTCAGAGTCAAAATGCCTGACAATTCTCAAATCTATAAATAAAAAAGCAGAAGCAACTGTAGGAGAGAGAGAGAGAGGGCGCGCGCGTCCCTGGAGCACTGGCTCTGGTGCAAAATTTGAGGCCTGCATCAGAGGCTGTAAAGCAGTCAGGCCATGTATTAAAGTAAATGCTTACAAGTTCACTGTTTGTTACATACACTTGGCCAAGTTGTTGCTAGTGTACTAGGCATTAAATATTTACATAAATATATTTTAGAAGGCTAGTACAAATATACCCCAATCTAGTACAAAATAAGATGAATAAATAGAAATGTTTTGTCCAAGATACCAGAAACAAGTGGTACCTAAGTTGTTTATCTCAGTCTATAAATGTCAGTGTATCTCACCTGAACCCTTTGTGTTGCTGAGGGGATAGCAAAAATTCCTGATAACTGAGCTGCTCCTTGCCATAGTGCACTCATGTGTTAATGAATATGGCAAGTTGTGCAGCTTGTTAGAACTGTGCCTTAAGGGCAATAAATCTGGCCAAGCACCTTTGTCACCAAACTGTGCTTGTGGTCTCTCTCTATGAGTAACATCAAGGCCTGCAAAATTAGCAGGCTGCACTCTCTACTAGTGCTGATAAGACCAGAGTTCCAAAAATAAAAGCACTAAACAGCAACAACATTCCCCTCTTCTACAGCAATTACACGTGCTTCCACAAATAAATACAACTGAAGTCTGCATTTAAAACCATCCATTTTGGAACACAAGCTTTAACACCCACACAGGTGGGTGTTAATTTTTTACAAAGGGATGAAGTTCATCTAAATTGAATATATTTAAAATAAATCTAGATTATGCAGCCTCCTTATTTTCCCCTCCCTTAAAAGGCAATACTAAAGAAGTTTAACAGTGTGTGTGTGTGTGTGTGTGTGTGTGTGTGTGTGTGTGTGTGTGTGTGTGTCGGGGGGGGGGGGTGGGAATGACTAACATTTTGAAGTTATTAAGACGAGCAGGATAGTCTGTCTGTGCATATATATATATGCATGGGTTAATTTAAGAGAATAGACAGCCAATGGCATCTGTAAATATTAACAACAATATTAACAAAAATTATTTGTATTGGAGTAGTGACTAGAGCCAGAGCCCCATTTTGCTAGGCACTGTACAAAACATATAATGAAAAGATGGCCCCTACCCCAAAGTGCTTACAATCGAACTATAAAAGACAAGAGACAGCTGGTGAATAGAAAGAGATAAAGTTGAGGGGGAAAGCACAAGGAAACAAAGGAATGATGCTGACCAGCATGTTAAGCGGTGGTCACAGCACTCTGGCTGCCTAAACACTGTCAAGGCTTTTGTACATATCACAGCAGAGTTTTAAGGAAGGATTTGAAGGACTACCAAGTGTTTTCGTACGTATTTATGGGGAGTTCTTCCCACATGGGAGAAAGCATGACAATGCCTATTGGAAAACTTTACAAATGGACAGCCAAGACAATCTGAGGATCAGAGGCAAGGGTCAATGTTTCGATAGCAAATAGGAGAGGATAGGTAGGCCAGAGATAATCCATTGTCCATGGACAGTAATTCCTCCAAAGATTAATATTGTCACCTGTCATTAAATAGTGCATAACACTGGTGTTGAAGATTTGGTTCCTGATAATCTTGAGTAAGTCACAACTCATTATCATGATCTCTTTTGCAACATTTCCCCCGACTTATGTTCAAACAGAATTCTGAGGAAGAACTGGCCAAACAGTGAGAATGTGGTTGGAATAGATAAGATTTACTTTAACTTTTTAGTGACTGCCCCAACAACTGCCATGAATATGAGTGAGAAGTCACTGGATTGCATTGCTCACATAATAAACAATTATTTCAACCATAAACCATGGAACAAGTCCCAGGAATTTGATATTCACATAACACCCAAACCATAAGTTTGGACGATGAATTATTCAAGAGAATAACTCTAGCCTGTGTAGTGACACAGTACCTTTTCTTCAGAAATATGGACCTGTTACAAATCAACTAGCTTGCACCATCAGTGCTTTCATTAGTTGGATTTCCTTGGGTAATGTACTGGATAGGTGCTTTGGTTGGCATACATCTTTTGGAGCCATTCCTTTTTCTTACTATTTCCAGCAAGACAATGTGCTCAAAACCGTATCCCTGCATGCAAACAGCTATATAGATTTTTTAAATCATACTAAATTTATCTAATTATTCATGTGAAAAGAATGAAAAACATATGGCACAGGCAGTGGGGAAGAGGTTTACAAAAGTGAAAAGTTTTAAAATTTTGTTTTTTCATCTTCTGTATTCTCATACAGTGGTCCATCACTGGGAGTGTGGAGCCAATTAGAGTTGGCTGGTGTAAAAACTACATGGCTAACTGTCCTTTAAGTTGCAAGGAAAATAGGAAGCTAGAAGCCAACTACAAGGTATGCTTGTGCAGGAATGATTGATCCTTTCTTCTAACAGATTTACCTCCAGGAAGCTGTACTAGTAATTGAGGTGTTTTGCAGCTTTAGGAAGCTTCAGTGTTTAGTGTTAGCTGGAAGACTCCATTTTGAATCAAGTGGATATGGCTCATTGGTCAAAACCTACTGGGGAAGGAGCTACGGTAGATAAAACCTACTCTAGTCCTAAAAATTTAGGATAGATTTTTAAACTTGGGAGCTTAAGTCCCACTTTCACGTAATTTAAGCACTTAGGAGCATAAGTGACTTTCAAATTTTACACATCAATCTAGCTTTGGGAGGTTATCTTAGGCAGATGTCTGTTACAGCCTTGAAAGATTGAGTAAGCTTGATGTAGGCAGAAGCCTACTTAGCTTGAAAAATTGGTTCTAACTCTGGGGGTTCTCTCTTTAGCTGGAAGACTTGCAATGCAGCTACCAAGAAATTTTTCTAACTTAAGTTATGTCAGTTCCTTGGGGACATATTTTTATTTATATATTTATTTTTAATCCTCCTAAGTCTCCTTCTACCTTTCCCTTTCTCAATATTTGAATCTATGATTCACAGTTCACATTAGTGAGACAGATACTGGAATACTGTATACAATTCTGGTATCCACATATTGGAAAAACTCAGAGGGTGCTGAGAAGAGCCATAAAAATTATTTGAGAGCTGAAGAAAATGCCTTATAGTGAGAGCGTCAAGAGCTTAATTTGTTTACCTTATAAAAAAAGATTGAAAGGAAACTTGATTACAATGTATCTTCACAGGGACAAAATACCAGGTACTAAAGAGCTCTTCAATTTAGCAGACAAAGACTTATCAAGAACCAATGTCTGAAAGCTGAACCCAGACATACTTAAACTGGAAATAAGGCACACATTTTTAAACCACTGGAGCAAACTACCAAGGGAAGTGGTAGATTTTCCATCTCTTAAGTCTTCAAAAATAAAGACTTTTTGAAAGATATGCATTAGTCAAGAACAAAGTTATTGGCTGTAATACAGGGGGTACCTGAGTGAATTTAACTGCCTGTGATATACTGGTCCCTTTTGAATCTATAAATGTATTCAATAGATCACTATGTCACATTGTCTTCCCCCATATTTAATAATGGGCTCTTCAATCTAGCAGAGAAAGGTATAACACCATCCAACGGCTGGAAGTTGAAGCTAGACAAATTTAGATTAGAAATGGGGCATGCATTTTTAAACAGTGAGAGTAAATAACCATTGGAACAATTTCATAGATTCATAGATTCATAGATATTTAGGTCAGAAGGGACCATTATGATCATCTAGTCTGACCTCCTGCACAACGCAGGCCACAGAATTTCACCCACCACTCCCACAAAAAAACCTCACACCTATATCTGTGCTATTGAAGTCCTCAAATTGTAGTTTAAAGACCTCAAGGAGCAGAGAATCCTCCAGCAAGTGATCCATGCCCCATGCTACAGAGGAAGGCGAAAAACCTCCAGGGCCTTCCAATCTGCCCAGGAGGAAAATTCCTTCCCGACCCCAAATATGGCGATCAGCTAAACCCTGAGCATATGGGCAAGATTCATCAGCCAGATACTACAGAAAATTCTTTCCCGGGTAACTTGGATCTTACCCCATCTAAAACCCATCACAGGCCATTGGGCCTATTTACCATGAATATTTAATTACCAAAGCCATGTTATCCCATCATACCATCTCCTCCATAAACTTATCGAGTTTAATCTTAAAACAAGATAGATCTTTTGCCCCCACTACTTCCCTCGGAAGGCTATTCCAAAACTTCACTCCTCTGATGGTTAGAAACCTTCGTCTAATTTCTAATCTAAATTTCCTAGTGGCCAGTTTATATCCATTTACCAAGGGTTATGTAGATTCTCCATTACTAACAATTTTTTAAAAAATCAAGATTGGATGTTTTTCTAAAAGATATGCTCTAGAAATTATTTTGGAGACATTCTATAGCCTGTGATATACAGGAAATCGGACGACATCATCATAAAACGGTCACTTCTGGCCTTTTTAAGACCTGTAGAACATCAAGTTGCTATTAACATCTATTCCTACTTAAAAGGTAGAGAATTCTCAGTTTGGACAGTTGACAAACAATATCTTGACTTAGGCCTTGTCTACACTACAGGGGAAATTCGATCTAAGCTACGCAATTTGACTTACGTGAATAGCGTAACTCAAATTGGCATAGCTTAGATCTACTTACGCACGCAGGAGTCGACAGGAGAGCTTCACTAGACCCGCTAAATCGACCGCCAATGCATCAATTGCTGCTCGTCAATCCCACAGTAAGGGCAGACAAGCTCTTAGTAGTAGTATTAGTAGTAGTGTTGGCTTAACTCCTCCCACTGACGTCCAGTGGGCTTAATTAACTGTAAGCTACTACCCTATTTGGGGTAAACAAGAAACTGAATAACGTCCTCATTGGTTTCAGTTGCTTGGACTTCCAATGGTTACAAAAGCTATAAATGTGAAAAATAGTCAACTTTTAAAGAGCCTAGCAAAGTAATATTCAACAATGATTCAGGCAGAATAATGATCAAATTTTCCATATACTGGTGATGAAGATGAAAAGAAGCAAAAACAACAAAGTCTTCAGTTACATATTAAGAAGTTTAAACTTGTGAGTTGAAAATGGAAGTTGGTCACCTATGAGGGCCCTCAATGACAACAGACTTTTAGAATTATTACTCCACTGCTGTATAATATAGATGTAGTAAAGTAACAGGGTTAAATACACCTCACAAAAAACCAAACCCCAAACACCATACCTTTGGAAGCTCCTCAATCTGATTTGCATCTAAATAGAGTTCTTCCAAGGTCTTTTCAAAGGTAAATATCTCTTTCGGCACTTGTTCCAGGCTGCAGTGAGAATAATCAAGTGCAGTGACAGTTTCTTCTTCTCCACGCAGACAGCGGCATGGCACCAACCGCACAAACAAGTTCCGCTTTGTTGTCATTTTCAGGCACTGTAAACAAAAATGAGGTTTCTGAAATATCTTTAGACTTTGAGAAACTAATATATTATTTTTTACCTCAACAGCTTATTAGACGCAAAGTTTAGAATTTTTACATTTTAAGGACTGCAGAGCACCTGCAACTTCCATTGAAGAAAAGGATACTGTGGCTGTTTGGCAGTGGTGAAAATCAAGCTATAAATTTTTACTTTTTCTTTAAAAGAGAAAAAGAGTATCAAACTGAAACCTCCGCTTCTTACAGCAAAGTTTCACTTTCTCAGGAGCATTATGCTTTAGTTCCTAGAAAATTAAGCAGACATTTCTTTTAAGAGGTGCTTTTATATTTCATATTAGGAAAACCTTTCTAACTATAAGGATGGTTAAGTATTGGATTGGGCTTCCAAAGGAGGTTGTGGAATCTCCATCACTGGAGGTTTTAAAGAACAGGTTAGACAAATATCTGTTGGGATGACAAAATGACCTTGAGGTCCCTTCCAGCCATACATTTCTCTGATTCTGCACCCTCATTCAAAAAGTAGGACATAGATAACGAACCAGTATGGTTTCTGTAAATTGATCCAACTATGAACGTGACTGCCACTAAAAATTGCCCTATAAAGAAACACTTTTAAAAAGGTGCTCAGACACAGGAATTCTATTCATTTTCTGCAATTTCACCCACAGTCTGGAAAGCTTCAAAATACAGATTTTTAAGAAAAAAGCCATTAAACATTGGTTTTACTTCTTAAAAAGTAAATGAATAGGCAATAGGAAAAAGATTTTGATGGAAAACAATGAACACAACTTTTTTTTTTTGGCAGTGCAAAAGGTAACTGCAATCTATGTTCCACCTTTGAATTTATGCAGTTACAAATTTGATTCTGTGAATATCTAGTCTGCTACATATTCCAAATTATACTTCGCTCATCTGGAACTCATTTTGTGGGGGTGCCTTACATTCCAAATTTTATTTAACTCATGCATGAGTGTTAGTACTATTATAGTGCCTGAATTTCCATCTATCATGAAAGGGTGGAAAAGCAGCCTTTTGTAGATGGCAGGCTGTCAGAGTTCCTTACTGAATAATTAATATTACAACAAAACTCCAGCAGTATTAAAATAGGGCTTGGTATAGTCATCTTTTTTGTCATTTAAATCAAAATAAAAAGATAATCTCTTTGCCTAATCAGTGTACAGGGACTTGAATACAGGAAAGTAAAAATCCATTTATTCATGTCTGAATATTGGTGATATCATAGCAGAATTTTCAGATGCCTTCTTGATCTATTGTTAACTTCAAGCACACAGCCATCTATCCATTTCCTTGCCCTGTACTACAATGACCACCACCTTTCCTTCCCTAACTTTCTTGAAGTTATTTCCATCTATATGCCTCATGTGACTAAAGTACATAAATTTGCACCTGCTGATTTCTAATATTATAAATAAATAATATTGCCAACTAATATTTTGGGGGAAGGAGGGAGGCTTAGAACCAGGAGATTCGCAAGAACCTTTGCTGCCACCATCACATCTCAAAAGCTTAATTTTTCATCTTGTCAGCAGCATTTATTTTCCACAATTCACATCCACAAGTCACTATGGAAAAAATTAAGCTTTTCACCAGGCGAACCTTTGCACGTTTTGAGATGGCGTGGTTTTTCCAAACTTTTGTAAGCAACCTATTCCTAGTCTTCTTCTAATTTCTTTGGAACAGCCTCGTTGGTCGGATATGTAGGACCCCATCTACTACCTACTTCGGCAACATGAGGTCTGCTTCCATTTTTGTTAATCCTGTCAATATCCATGCATTTTGATTTATGCCATATTCAGTCCATATTCCTTACTAATTGTTTTTAATAGACTCCAACATTTGTTGCATTGCATCAGTCATTGTAGCAAAGAGCTACAGCATATCTGAGGGCAGTTAAGAGGCATCTACCAATAAAAACCCCAGATCCTTCCATTTTGTCACAGCCCTCCACAGCTTGTCTCATACCCTGCCCACACCTTCAAAAGGCTTCGGGACAGAGTACACCCTTGTCTCACACCCTGTCCAGTGAAAAACCACTCATTGCCACCTGTTCCTGTTCACACAGTGCTGTGTCTGATCATGGTAGAGACTTAAAATTAATTCAATGAAATGCTTTGGAATCCCCATGTCTGCAAGTGTTCTCTGAAGATGGCTATATCGGATGGTATCTAACGCTTTTGCACAGTCAATGAAATAAGCAGAAATCAAGTCAGTGTTACGAAATCCTGTCTCTCCCTTCCCACATCCCCCAGCACAGGGAGCATCTCAGACATAGAATGGACTAGGCAGAGCATAACGGGTTCCAGACATACACAACTGCCAAATGGTCCCTTAAACAGCTAGTGCAACTTAGAACTCCACTTATTTTAAGATACTTGGGTTATTCTCAGAAACTATAGTGATGGGACAATTTTAGCAGACAGATTAGTAAATAAAATACTAACATCAAAATACATTTAAAAATATTGATAACATGAACAAAATCAATAAAGTAATTGTTGTTAGATGTTGATAGATGTTTGGCTGCATGTGTTTCCTCTGTGTGCCACCCCAGCCCTGCACAGACAGCTGGCACAGCAGACCTCGAGTAAACTGCCCAAAGACCACAAGATTTGTCAAGGGATGAATGCACCCGGCCAAGTTTGTTGTTGATAAAGCACAGTACTGGTCTCCTGCAGACTCTACCGGACCATTAATACATGTATGCCTATAACAATGGACCAGCTCAGTGAACAGCGGGACTTTCCATTTTTCCCTAGGCCAGGATTCAGTTCCATTGCCCAATACAACTAGAATCACGCAAGCGAGCTATTCCCGCCTCATGTCCCAAACCCCAGAAGGCCACACTGATCATGACTCCCAAGCAAAAGTGAGAATGTAGTGCTTACAACTTTTGGGGAGCAAGGGGAGTGAGTTCAGCATTTTAAGATTCGATTTCCATCGTGAATACACGGACAATGGTTCCTGTGTGTGTTGTATCTACAGCCGTTGCCACTGTGGCCTTCAGGGTCTATCCCTCCACACTTGCAGAACGCCTGACCAAATAAGAAGGAGAAAGAAGAGGACTCGGGATAACAAGTCAGGAGATCCTACAAGCCAGTGGTGCACAAGAAAATGAGCAGAGGGCCTGAAGGATCATCCTTGCAGACAGCATGGGCAAGGATAGAGCAGAGAGGATAAAGGCACAAGAAAAGGAGAGAGACATGCAGTAAGAGATGCTTGCACATCTCAGAGAGCAAACAGAGATGCTGGATTCTCTGGTGGACCTGCAGGTTCAACAATCCTGTGCTTGCCTCCCTCTGCAGCCCATAGAGAACTCTATATTGGTACCACCCTAAAACATTCCACGTGGCATCAGGGATCAGTGCACTCCACCTTACTATAAGTAGTAAGGAGTCCTTACTACTCCACCCAGGGGGACATTAAAGAAAACAACAGCTTCACATACACTGACCTGTGAAAGACATGATTGGCGTATTTATACCTGAAATGGAAATGACTGTTCTTTCCCTTTCATAAGTTGTTCCCTTAATCTATTAAGTTTTATTAAGTTCTAAGTGTTTTATTTAATTCACTGGTTCATGTTACAAAATAAAATTCTATTTTTTGAAATATAATGTATCTTTATTAGTTCACAACATATGCTGGCTGGCAATAAGCAGGTCTGACAGCAATTTCCTCTTACTGCACTGTGTCACAGAACCTATAACATCATCATTCACAAACAATATTAATAGGCGCACTGACAATGCTATATTCCTACATATACAGCAATCACTAGAAGTCTCATTCTGGACCACAAAAGAGAAAGCCCAGGTAGAGCACACTACAGCAACACAAATCACTCTGGCTCACTATTAAAATGGTCTTTCAAAACCTCCCTGAACTGTATAGCTCCAAGCCAAACTCTTCTTATAGCCCTGGTACCTGGCTGTTCAAATTCAGCAGACAGCCACTCCACGCCGGCAGAATTTTTTCCCCCTTTGCTTCACAGATATTATGCAGGACAGAGCAGACAGCTATAACCGTTGGGATTTTTTTTCCCCTGAAGTCTAATCTTGTGAGTAAACAATGCCAGGGACCCTTCAAACGACCAAAAGCACATTCAATTGTCATTCTGCATCTGTTCAGCCTGTAGCTGAATTGCCCCTTGGTGCTGTCAAGGTGAATGGTGTATGGCTTCATGAGCCAGGGGTAGGCTGGGTCTCCCAGGACCATTACTGGCATTTCAACATCCTCAATGGTAATCCTCCTGCCAGGAAATAAAGTCCCTGCTTACAGCTTTCTGAACAGTCCTGTGTTCTTAAAGATTCACGGGTCACGCACCTGCCTGGACCAGTCCACAGTGATGTCAGTAAAGCATGCCCAGCAATCCACCAGCACTTGCACTACCATAGAAAAATTAGCCCTTTATGTTGATATACTCTGTGGCAAGGTGGTCTGATGCTAAAATAGAGCTGTTGAGCCATTTATTTCCCTAATGCAGATCAGAAACCCCATTGTTGCAAAACCATCCACAGTGTCCTGCACCTGGCCCTGAGTCACAGTCCTGCATAGTAGGATGTGATTAATTGCCCTGCACATTTGCCCCTAAGGTGGACTTCCTGATTCCAAAATGATTCCTGACCGACTGGTAGCAATCTGGCATTGCAAGTTTCCACACTGCAATTGCCAATCACTTCATGGTCAGTGCATCTCTAATTTTGGTGTCTCTACCCTGGAGAGCTTCGGCAAGTTCTGCACACAGATCCACGAATGTGGCCTTCTGCATCCAAAAATTCTGCAGCCCCTGCTCATCATCTAAAACCTTCATAACAATGCAATCCCACCAGTCAGTGCTTGTTTCTCGGGCCCAGAACTGGCACTCCACCACCTTCAGCTGCTCTATGAACGCCACCAATAATCTTGAATCGTTTCTTTCAATCTAGCCTCCAAGGTATCGTCTTGTTCCCTTTGGCTCTTCTTACAGCTCCGCAAACACAGCAGGATCAGGCACCCGAGGCTTACAATGCTCATGACAATAGTGCAGGGCTGTGCAGGCTCCACGCTTCCGTCAGAGATGGAAGACAGCAAGGAAGGACTCATGAGTTTGTGGGTTTTTGTAAAGAAGGCATGCAATATTATGGTCTGCAGATGAAATTATGGGCAAGAGAACACTATATTATGGGAAGTTGACTGCATGTGCCCAGTCACCCCTGTACAACTCATTTCAGCCTTATCAGGCATTGCAAGAACTTCCCAAAAGACCCTGCACTGGAAGGTGGCGATTTGCATAGTGGATACTACCCATGGGGCACTGCATTCTGCATCAATAAAAATGCTCCTGGTGAGGATGTGCACTGCCAATAAAAGGACCCAAATGCCATGCACACAAACGATTTAATAACTCCAGTGGCTGTATGCCAGCGTAACTTAGGTCAACATAATTTTGTAGTGTAGACATGGCCTCATCTTTCTTTCTTGAGTGATAACTAATTTAGTTCCTATCATTTTGTATATATAAGTGGGATTATGTTTTCCGATGTGCATTACTTTGCATTTATCAATGTTAAATTTTAAACGGGTAGTGATCAATGGCTCCATGTCTAGTTGGCAGCCGGTGTCAAGTGGAGTGCCCCAAAGGTCGGTCCTGGGGCCGGTTTTGTTCAATATCTTCATAAATGATCTGGAGGATGGTGTGGATTGCACCCTCAGCAAATTTGTGGATGATACTAAACTAGGAGGAGTGGTAGATACGCTGGAGGGCGGGGATAGGATACAGAGGGACCTAGACAAATTGGAGGATTGGGCCAAAAGAAACCGGATGAGGTTCAATAAGGATAAGTGCAGGGTCCTGCACTTAGGACGGAAGAACCCAATGCACAGCTACAGACTAGGGACCGAATGGCTAGGCAGCAGTTCTGCGGAAAAGGACCTAGGGGTTACAGTGGACGAGAAGCTGGATATGAGTCAGCAGTGGGCCCTTGTTGCCAAGAAGGCCAATGGCATTTTGGGATGTATAAGTAGGGCCACTGCCAGCAGATCGAGGGACGTGATCGTTCCCCTCTATTCGACATTGGTGAGGCCTCATCTGGAGTACTGTGTCCAGTTTTGGGCCCCACACTACAAGAAGGATGTGGATAAATTGGAGAGAGTCCAGCGAAGGGCAACAAAAATGATTAGGGGTCTGGAACACATGACTTATGAGGAGAGGCTGAGGGAACTGGGATTGTTTAGTCTGCAGAAGAGAAGAATGAGGGGGGATTTGATAGCTGCTTTCAACTACCTGAGAGGTGGTTCCAGAGAGGATGGTTCTAGACTATTCTCAGTGGTAGAAGAGGACAGAACAAGGAGTAATGGTCTCAAGTTGCAGTGGGGGAGGTTTAGGTTGGATATTAGGAAAAAACTTTTTCACTAGGAGGGTGGTGAAACACTGGAATGCGTTACCTAGGGAGGTGGTAGAATCTCCTTCCTTGGAAGTTTTTAAGGTCAGGCTTGACAAAGCCCTGGCTGGGATGATTTAATTGGGGATTGGTCCTGCTTTGAGCAGGGGGTTGGACTAGATGACCTCCTGAGGTCCCTTCCAACCCTGATATTCTATGATTCTATGAATTTCATCTGCCATTTTGCTGCCTGGTCACTCAGTTTAGTGAGATTCTTTTGTAATTCTTTGCAGTCAGCTTTGGACTTAACTATCTTGATTAATTAATAATTAAATTAATTAATTTAACTGTTTACCCCTTTTTCCAGATCATTTATGAATATATGTTGAATAGCACTGGTCCCAATAAATATCCTTGGTGGACTCTGATATTTGCCTCTTCCCATTGTGAAAACTGACCATTTATTCCTACCTTTATTTCCATCTTTTAACCAGTTACTGATCCGTGACAGGACCTTACTTCTTATCTCAGGACTGCCTACTTTGCTTAAGAGCCTTTGGTCAAGGACCTAGTCAAAGGGTATCTCAAAGTCCAAGAACACTAGTTCACCCTTGTCCACATACTTGTTGACATCCTCAAAGAATTCTAATACATTGGTGAGGCATGATTTCTCTTTACAAAAGCCATGTAGACTTTTCCCCAACATATCATGTTCATCCATGTGTCTGATAATTCTGTTCTTTACTAATAGTTTCAACCAATCTGCCTGGTAGTGAAGTTAATCCTACCAGCCTGTAACTGCTAGGATTGCCTCTGGAGCCTTTTTTAAAGATCAGTGTTGCATTATCTACCCTCCAGTCATCTGATACAGAAGCTGATTTAAGGTTACATACCACAGTTATCAGAGTAGCAGCCATGTTAGTCTGTATCCGCAAAAAAAAAAAAAAAGAAGGAGTATTTGTGGCACCTTAGAGACTAACACATTTATTTGAGCATAAGCTTTCGTGAGCTATAGCTCACTTCATCGGATCCATGATGAAGTGAGCTGTAGCTCACGAAAGCTTATGCTCAAATAAATTTGTCTCTAAGGTACCACAAGTACTCCTTTTCTTCATACCAAAGTTAGTAGTTCTGCAATTTAATTTGAGTTAGAACTCAACCTTCAGAACTCTTGGGTGACTGCATATGGTCCTGGTGACTTATTACTGTTTAAATTGTTTCACAACTTCCTCTATTGACACCTCAATCTGGAACAATTCTCTTATTGCTGTTTTTTATTTGGTCTTTTAATTTGAGTCTCTATGGTGTTTTTAAATAGTCTCCATGAAGTGTTCAGGCATTTCACCCTTGTGGCTTATTTTAATTTCTGTTTAACTAGCTTCTCCATCTTTATGTAATTCCCCCTTTTTGAAGTTAAATGGTACTGTGGTGGGTTTCTTTGGTATGCCCCCCGACACAAAAAGATTTTACATGTAATTACATTACATTATAGTCATTATTACTGAGCTACTAATATAGCGATTTAGCTATATTCACCTTTTGGACCAAGTCCTATTTTCCACGTACAACTAAAACAGGAATTGCCTCTTCCCTTGTAGGTTCCAGGACTAGCTGCTCCAAGCAGCAGTCATTTATGTTGTCAAAAATTTTCTCTGCATCCCTTTCTGAGGTGACATACAGATAGTTGAAATACTACCTTACTTTTGGGTTATCTATTTTTGAAAACTCTCTAATTTTCCTGAACATTTCATAATCACTCTCATCCTCCTGTCAGGTGGTCGGTAGTATATTCCTACTGCTATACTCTTATTGTTCAAGCATGGAATTTCTATCCATAGAGATTATATGGTACAGTTTGATTCATTTAAGATTTTTTACTTTATTTGACTCTATGCTTTCTTTCACACATAGTGCCACTCCTGCACCCAGCATGACTGACTCTGTCATTCCTATATATTTTATACTATAGTATTACCGTGTCCCATTGATTATCCTCATTCCAACAAGTTTTCGTGATGATTATATCAGTATCCTCACTTAATGCCAGGCACTCTAGTTCACCCATCTTACTAGTTAGACTTTAGCATTTGTATATAATCACTAGTACATTTGATCAATATGTAAATGCCAACAGAGGCCCACAGGTCTGACATCTAACAGGATGAAAATCCGAAACTGAAGGAGGAGGTCATCTTCTGTCTTCTGTCTAGATGCCAAATTGTACATGCATCACATGACACAGCACTATGACACTAGCATGAGGCAATTTTTTTTTATTCACTAAATTGTTCGCTGAACTATTTTTTGTTTCATGATGAAAATTCTAAATAGCTTCATTCTGATAATTTAACATTACAAAATTAACATTAAAGACTAAAGATTCAACAGTCTTTCAGTTTTAAGATTTGTGAGTTTTTAGTCAAATCTTACACGTATATCTTGTCTTCTTTATCAAGTTAGAAATAAAATATTAAGAGGGATGGTGTGTTACGCTTTCTTGCTTTAACACAAATGCATTTCACTAAAAATATAACCATACCAAGCCATAAATTTGTTGTAATGATTATTCCCTGTTTTGATAACTAGTTCAACAAATCAACAGCTTTTATTTATGATAATGTGTTCGTAAAAACCACACACAAACCAACCCCACCTCAAGCATCTTAGCAGGGACTTCTGAAATTTACCAAAATAAGTATTAGGAAGGCTCTCTGGAACAATTATTTTTCTATTAGTTTTCATGATAATTAAGAAATACTTCAACTAGGAAATGAGTACACTTCATCTATTAATTAGGCCAAAATTACAAGTAAAATACCATTAGTTCTTCATTGTAAAATCAAATAACCATTTCCTGTTAATATGAGATGAAAAGCAGATACTTTTTTTAGCAAACAACCTTATATTAAAACTAGGACTTTTTAAAAGCCACAATACGGTTTCCATGCAATCTCTACCTGCTGCATTATTGGGTTATATTTCGAGACAAAAACATTAACAGAGTAAAGGTTGAGAGCACAAATCTGACAGTAATTTAAGTTAAAATATATTATAGGGTTGTTGTAATTATCCAAAAACAAGTATGTTATAAACTCATCAAATTCAGAGTTAAGGTAAAAACTTAAAAGAAATCCAAATTTGTTCAAGTATAGAAATGTACAGATAAGGTACCCAAACAACCTTAAGTCTGACCTATAGTGAGACCATACAATAACCATAAGATTGTGATTAAGGCATTTTAGTGTTTGTGGCCCCAAATTAGTTCAGTTTAATTTGACGGTCATTAGCTTTGTTTCTTCCACACTCTCCTCAAATTGCCATTACATAATCATTAGGCTACTGAAACAACCTTAACTGGTGGATGGGTGGTTATCATCTCACACTGTTTGTTTTTTTTTCCTAGAAAGGGCCATGGAAACTAGCTTCCACCTGGACAACCATCAAATTGTCAGTCCAAAACAGTGTGTAATATCTCATCTGAAGAATGGTCTCTCTCTACTGAGTACTCTGATGAAGTAATAATGTTTTTAATGTTTGACTTTAATCCACAGTATCTGGCTGAGTAGGAGGAGTGTTACTAAGCAAACAATGAAGATGGCCTATAAAAGTGGGCTAGAGTGTGACTTGGGCTGAGCAAGTGGGCAAAAGGATTAAGACCTCCCTAATCCCTTATGCTCCTGGACTGGCCCTTTTGGTTCTTCCATTTGGATGTACACAAGTAAGTGCTGTGTTCCTACTACCAGCACTCCCACAGCTGGGAGTAGGTGCAGGCTTAGTTTCACCTGCCATATATTATCCAGCTCAGCTGAGCCAGTGTTGGGGGAGGGAGGAGAAGAGATAGTGGTAGTAATTTATACCAGCAGCAAATGACAATCCTCGTGCAGCAAAAGAAGAATGCAGAGAACAACAACACACTGTCCCTTGTAACTCAGGGCAGAGTGCATCTGCAATCACTAGCCCAAAGCAGTGTCTAACGCACAAATAAAGAAAGCAAAAAAACTCTTTCAATTATAATTATCTTATGCATTATTTGAAACAATGGTAGGTAAAAATACTCAGACAAGTGTCTTTGAAGACTAATTAAAAATACTGTCAGTTTAAATACAGTTATGACCACTGAGGTGTCAATATTAACTAGCATTTCCACAAACTAGAAAATCTTATTAAAACCCTCAGAGTAAACAGAAGTAGCTGTCATATTGTTTGGAAGACATACCATAGAAGTTTGTCTACAGGTTTGGTAGATACAAATAGGCAAATATTTCATTTAAATATTCTTTTTTATTTTTCAGTTGCAGACACTTTATATATCCTTACAACTTCAGGTGAAATTGGTATTTAAATTGACATCAGCCTAAAGATAGCAGACTTCCGTATTGTGGCTTTTCTATAAAATTTGGGCCACAAGCAGCAAAAAAAACAAAACTATAATGTTAATACATAATTATTAATTATATATTAATATTAATTGTCTTATATATGTTATATTAATATATGCTAATCATATATATGTATGATATATGTATGAATCTCTCTCTCTCTATATATATATATAAATAAAACATTTTAAATACTTTCAATGATCCTACATTAATAGGGCAGCACTGAACTCTTATTTCCAAGATGCAAAAGTTTTGCAGATTTGGGGGCAAAGGTGAGGAAAAGCCCTGCAAATTCTCAAATAACCTCCATGCACCTACTGCCTCACATTAAAGCCTCACAGACAGCTGCAGCGGCACAGGAGCCAGCAAACAGAGCTGTAAACAGGGGAGTTTGAGTGGGTGTTTGTAAGGGGAGTTTGGGGGGAAGACTAAGAGCCAGGAAAAGGAACCAACAGGCTAGTGAAGGGAGTGTGTGGTGCTCGCTGGGGGTTTGTTTTGCTGTGGGTGGTGGTGTTTTGGTTTGGTTTCCTGGACTAACAGGACTTCGGCAAGAAGGCTATGACAGATAGAGAGGCAGCAGTGGTAGTGACCCAAGTAGTGGAAGACACAATGAAGATAACTGGATGTAGAAGCTGCGGCATGTACATGATCCTGGAGGGGGTACCTGAAAAGAGTTTTGTCTGCATGAAGTGCTACCTGATAGAGCTGATGGAAGCAAAGATCCGAGGACTGGAGATACAGGTGGAAATTCTGGCTGAGTTTAGAAGGGGGGAAGGGGGTTGAGCGGATGATGGAGCAAAGACATGAGGAGGCTGACGGGAAAAGCTCATATTTGCAATGGGAAGCAGGACCAAAGAACTCTGAGGGGATGCTGCTAGGTGAGGAAAGGGGACAGTGGAAGCATGTGACTAAGAGAACCAGGTAGAGGAAAAGACGGGCTAGTGAAGGAGAAACAGAGCTCAGGAACAGGTTTGCAGAGTTGGAAAATGAAGGGGCACAGTAGGGGTCATTGAAGGTGAGAGGGCAAGGAAGAAGAGAAGAGCAGCTAGTCCTATTAGAAGAGAGCAAGAGTCAATGGAGATCACCCCAAATACGAGCCCCAGAAGGATACGGGATGGGTTGAAGAGGATTGCAAGGGACAATAGGAATCAGGAGGACTTGCAGCCAGAGGGAATAGGGGATAGACTGGAGAATTACACCATCACCGGGAAAAGGCAGGTCTACATGATTGGGGACTCCTTACTGAGAAGAACAGACAGGCCTGTAACAAGAGCTGATCCAGAGAACAGAAGGGCATGCTGTCTGCCGGGTGCTAAGATATGGGATGTGGACCTGAGGCTGAAGAGGATCCTAACAGGAGCAGGAAAGAATCCACTGACTGTCCTTCATGTGGGAAAAATGATATGGCTAGATTCTCACTGGAACGTATCAAGGGAGACTATGCCTGGCTGGGGAAGACGCTTAAGGAAATCGAGGCTCCGTGGCATTCTCCCTGTTCCTAGAGAAGGGCAACAAAGGTGTGATAAGATTATGATGCTCAACAGATGGCTCAGGCAGTGGTGCTATAAGGAGGGCTTTGGGATGTATGGCCACTGGGAAGCATTCATGGACAGAGGACTGTTCTCTTGGCATAGACTTCACCTGAGTAAGGAGGGAAATAGACTTCTAGGATGGAGGATGGTACAACTGATCAAGAGAACTTTAAACTAGGAATTTGGGGGAGATGGTTGGGAGATGGCTAGGTAATCTCCATGCCAGATTTTAACATTGAGAGGGAAGAAAACGAAGTAAGAAAGGATACAGCCGGGGGTATCAGAATGGACATTAGGAGGAAGGGTAGTGTACATACCAGTCTAATAGGTGATACTGGCGGTAGAATGTCTGTGCCTAATAGGGAAAAGAATGTGAGCGAAGCCAAACAGCAAAAATTAAGATGTTTGTACACTATTGAAGGGTATGTGCTATTTAGGAAAGACAGAAATAAAGGCAAAAGTGGTGGAGTAGCATTGTATATCAATGATGAGGTAGACTGAAAAGAAATAAGTGATGGAATGGATAAGACAGAGCCTGGCTGGGCAAAAAAAATCACATTGGGGAAGAAAGCTACTAGAGCCTGGCATAGTGCTTGGGGTGTGCTATAGACCGCCGGGATCCGAGTTTGATATGGATAGAGACCTCTTTAATGTTTTTAATGAAGTAAATACTAATGGGAATTGTGTGATCATGGGAGACTAACTTCCCAGATATAGACTGGAGGACAAGTGCTAGTAATAATAATAGGGCTCAGATTTTCCTGGATGTGATAGCTGATGGAGTCCTTCATCAAGTAGTTGCTGAACCGACTAGAGGGGATGCCATTTTAGATTTGGTTTTGGTGAATAGTGAGGACATCATAGAAGAAATGGTTGTAGGGGACAACCTAGGTTCAAGCGATCATGAGCTAATTCAGTTCAAACTAAATGGCAGGATAAACAAAAATAGATCTGTGACTAAGGTTTTTGATTTCAAAAGGGCTAACTTTAAAAAAAAATTAAGGAAATTAGTTAGGGAAGTGGATTGGACTGAAGAACTTGTGGATCTAAAGGCAGAGGAGGCCTGGAATTACTTCAAGTCAAAGTTGCAGAAACTATCAGAAGCCTGCATCCCAAGAAAGGGGAAAAAATTCATAGGCAGGAGTTGTAGACCAAGCTGGATGAGCAAGCATCTCAGAGAGGTGATTAAGAAAAAGCAGAAAGCCTACAAGGAATGGAAGATTGGAAGGATTAGCAAGGAAAGCTACCTTATTGAGGTCAGAACATGTAGGGATAAAGTGAGAAAGGCCAAAAGCGATGTAGAGTTAGACCTTGCAAAGGGAATTAAAACCAACAGTAAAAGGTTCCATAGCCATATAAATAAGAAGAAAACAAAGAAAAAAGAAGTGAGACCACTAAACACTGATGATGGAGTGGAGGTTAAGGATAATCTAGGCATGGCCCAATATCTAAACAAATACTTTGCCTCAGTCTTTAATGAGGCTAATGAGGAGCTTAGGGATAATGGTAGGACACCAAACGGGAAGGAGGATATGGAGGTAGATATTACCACATCCAAGGTAAAAGCCAAACTGGAACAGCTTAATGGGACTAAATCGGGGGGCCGAGATATTCTTTATCCAAGAATATTAAAGGAACTGGCACGTGAAATTGCAAGCCCATTAGCAAAAATTTGTAATGAATCTGTAAACTCAGGGGTTGTACTGTATGACTGGAGAATTGCTAACATAGTTCCTATTTTTAAGAAAGGGGATAAAAGTGATCCGGGTAACTACAGGCCTGTTAGTTTGACATCTTTAGTATGCAAGGTCTTGGAAAAAATTTTGAAAGAGAAAGTAGTTAAGGACATTGAGGTCAGTGGTAATTGGGACCAAATACAACATGGTTTTACAAAAGGTAGATCGTGTCAAACCAAAACAGATTTTTTAGACAAAGGAAACACAGTGGATCTAATTTACCTCGATTTCAGTAAGGCATTTGATACGGTTCCACGTGGGGAACTATTAGCTAAATTGGAAAAGATGGGGATCAATATGAAAAATGAAAGGTGAACAAGGAACTGGTTAAAGGGGAGACTACAACGGGTCACACTGAAAGGTGAACTGTCAGGCTGGAAGGAGGTTACCAGCGGAGTTCCTCGGGGCTCGGTTTTGGGACCAATCTTATTTAATCTTTTTATTACTGACCTTGGCACAAAAAGCGGGCATGTGCTAATAAAGTTTGCGGATGACACAAAGCAGGGAGGTATTGCCAATACAGAGAAGGACCGGGATATCATACAGGAAGATCTGGATGACCTTGTACACTGGAGTAATAGTAACAGGATGAAATTTAAGAGTGAAAAGTGCAAGGTCATGCATTTAGGGATTAACAACAAGAATTTTTGTTATAAACTGGGGACGTATCACTTGGAAGTAACAGAGGAGGAGAAGGGCCTCGGAGTATTGGTTCATCATAGTATGACTATCAGCTGCCAATGTGATACGGCCCTGAAAAAAAGCTAATGCGGTCTTGGGCTGCATCAGGCGAGGTATTTCCAGTAGAGATAAGGAAGTGTTAGTACCTTTATACAAGGCATTGGTGAGTCCTTATCTGGAATATTGTGTGCAGTTCTGATCTCCCATGTTTAAGAAGGATGAATTCAAACTGGTACAGGTACAGAGAAGGGCTGATCAGAGGATGATCAGAGGAATGGAAAACCTGTCTTATGAAAGGAGACTCTAAGAGCGTGGCTTGTTTAGCCTAGCCAAAAGAAGGCTGAGAGGAGATAGGATTGCTCTCTATGAATATATCAGAGGGATAAATACCACAGAGGGAAAAGAATTATTTAAGCTCAGTACCAATATGGACACAAGAACAAATGGATATAAACTGGCCATCAGGAACTTTAGACTTGAAATTAGACGAAGGTTTCTAACCATTAGAGGAGTGAAGTTCTAGAACAGCCTTCCAAGGGAAGCAGTGTGGGCAAAAGACATATCTGGCTTCAAGACTAAGCTTGATAAGGTTATGGAGGAGATGGGATAGCCTAATTCTGGCAAGTAATTGATCTTCAACTATTAGCAGTAGATATCCCATCACAGGCCATTGGGCATGTTAGATGGAGTGGGAGCTGAGTTACTACATAGAATTCTTTCCTGGGTGTCTGGCTGGTGAGTCTTGCCCACATGCTCAGAGTTTAGCTGATTGCCATATTTGGGGTCGGGAAGGAATTTTCCTCCAGGACAGATTGGCAGAGACCCTGGGCATTTTTCACCTTCCTCTGCAGCATGGGGCATGGGTCACTTGCTGGAGGATTCTCTGCACCTTGAAGTCTTTAAACCAATAGCTCAGACACAGGTTAGGGATTTGTTACAGGAGTGGGTGGGTGAGATTCTGTGGCCTGCATTGTGCAGGAGGTCAGACTAGATGATCCTAATGGTCTCTTCTGACCTTAAAGTCTATGATTCTAAAATATTTTTATGATCCAGAAACCATCTTTCAAACATTTATTAAAAATATTGTGAGCTTTACAATGGACAGTTAAATTCTAGGGCGGGCGTTTTCCCCTTAGTTCCCTGTATATCCTCCTTTCACATAGACAGTAACACATAAATGTGCTTAACTAGCTTGAAAACATGCATCCTTCAATTGGCTCTCAGAGCAGATATTTTTAACCTTAAAATTTGGCATCAGTTCTCATTGGAAAATATTTTAGAACAACAACAAAGGATTGATGTAGCATAAAGTCTTAAAATACATTAATTTAGTCAATCCTGTTTGAGAATTGAAAGTGTGTTTAAATATTTTAACAAACATACTGTTGGTTCAAAAGAAAAAAAACAACATGATACTTACCACTGTGTTATGTTTTTTCCCCTACTGCTTCCCTGAGCTTTCAAAGCCAACATTCTGTGAAAGGAAAAGAGACAAAAATTTACTTAATGTTCTACATAATTCGATATAAATTGTTCTTTTACATGTATTAGATCAGAGGTTCTCAAACTGTGGTCCGTAGACCACCAGTGGTCTGCGAGTTCCATTCAGGTGGTCTGCAGATAGTTCCCTCTAAGGTGCGCCCCTGGGCAGCCGCACACGAGAAAATGAAGGGCCACCCACCTAATTAGTGAAGCCGTGCAGGCATGGCTCCACTAATTAGGTTCCTGGACCCTGGAGAAGATGCACATGTAAGGTGAGGTGGTGGCCTTGGAGGGAATAGGGGGTAAGTAGGACGGGCCAGTGGACTTTCCCCAGCTCCAGGGCTGCGGCTGCCGGGGAGAGACCCACCTCTCCCCCCACGCCTCCTTCCCCGCCCCAGCTAGGGGGCTGCCACAGCAGCGGAGAGAGGGCACATCCATCGCATTAGAAAGGTCAGACTACTGATATTAAAATATGAGTTGTGTGCTTTTATTTGTAGAATAAAAAACATTAATTAAGTTTATTTTATATAGCGCTTTTATCCAAAGCGCTTTACAATAGTTAGCTAACAGTACAAACAACATTTGGAAAGATCATTAAGTGGTCCGCCGAGACCCTCAGCAATTTTCAAGTGGTCTGCAGGGGAAAAAAAAAAGTTTGAGAACCACTGTATTAGATATTTTACTTTGCATTCAGGTCATTTAAAAAAAGTCAGCTTCATTTTAAAAAAGTTGTGCTGATTGCTGAAGAACTGAGGGAACTTGAAAGGTTTTTCAGAAACGGTAGACAAAAAGTATCCCTACAGTAAAGGGCAACATCACTTTCTCCTCTACTTTAATTTTGAGTTTAGATTATTTCTACACTGTTTCTTCTATAATCCTTACCTATCATTTTTGGAATACTTAGCAAGTACCAATCCCAATATAAAAAAAGTTGAGAATTCATGATAATGATGTTGAAAGACATCTATCCTAATAAACTGAATTATATCAGCAACATTCTCTCCATGTGATTCTGAAGAAATCTATTTGAGAAGCTAAACATAAGAACTAGAAATTAATGGAGCATGACAAGATTGCACTTCACCGATGCATTTAACAACAACTTAATTTTCTACCAGCTTCCTTCTCAGCAAATGCTGGACAAGGCACATTAGATAGTTTGTTGTTTTTTTTAATTGGACCAACAAACAGTTTGTAATAAACAAGCTTTTGAACCAAAAATTGTCCCATAGGTGAAAGACATCTCTTTTTCAAATGAATTTGTGCATATTTTAAATTATTTGCTGCCCCAATAAAAAGGGCAATTTTATCTACAACAGGAATGAGCGTAGTACAATTGCCTCTAAAGAGCAATCTACCTTGTCTACTTTTTCCTTTAGATATTAGTGTTGTCAACTAAAAACATTTTCTGCAGCTGACAACAATTATGCACAAAGGAGTTCGAGTTGGTTGCTGTATCCTTTGAAGTAAGTACACGTTATGTAGATAAGAGAGTATATTTGGACCGGACAGCAACTTTATACCAATACAGAGGACTAAGATTTTACTTACTTCAATTTCAGTCTAAAACATTCCACACCAAATATTACCTATCTGAAGCTCGGGCACCCTTAGCATACAATTAAAAATAATACCATGGACATTTTGGCATTACTGCCTAAGTGTCTAAATAATTCAAAGTCAGCCACCCAAAAAAATCACAAGATTGCCTTAGAACTCATGACATTATAAAAATATTTTCTGAGTTCTTTTGTCTTATGGTTTTTGAGCCTCCGTGGTTTACAGTTTCAAACTTTACTCAAACAGCCATGAAGGCCAGAAACTATATTTTTTTAATAAAGAAAATGAAAGTGAGCTGAAATTCTCACAGACCTTGGGAGACAGGCTAGTCCTCGCGTACAGAGAGCCCCCCTACTTAAAGCAAATACTCACCAGCAACTACTCACCACACAACAAAAACACCAACCCAGGAACCAAACCCTGCAACAAACCCTGGTGCCAACTCTGTCCCATATCTATTCAAGGGACACCATTGTAGGATCTAACCATATCAGCCACGCCATCAGGGGCTCGTTCACCTGCACATCTACCAATGTGATATACGCCATCATGTGCCAGCAATGCCCCTCCTGCCATGTACATTGGCCAAACCAGACACCCTCTATGCAAAAGAATAAATGGACAAAATCTGACATCAGGAATTATAACATTCAACATAACATTTCACAGAAAGTGTTCTGAGGAAAAATTTGACGAATGGCTGTTAAAAGCTGGTATAGTTGGGGAGAGCATTATCAGCTTGACTGCATACAATATGATAGATATAGTGGGACTAAATTTAAAATTGAAGGTAAGTAGCTTGTTTACCAGTAGGAGAACACTTCAGTCTCCTTAGTCACTCAATAACAGACCTAAAAGTGGCAATTCTTCAACAACAAAAACTTTAAAAACAGACTCCAGTGTGAAACTGCAGAACTTGAATTAATTTGCAAACTGGACACCATCACATTAGTTCTGAATAAAGACTGGGAGTGGTTGGGTCATTACAAAACCTAAACCTAATTTCCTCCATAATAATTTCCCCCTACTGTTACTCACACCTTTTTGTCAACTGTTTGAAACGGGCACTCTCATTACCACTTCAAAAGTTATTTTTCCTCCCTTGGTATCCTACTGTTAATTGAATTGTCTTGTTAGACTGACTTCACACTTGGTAAGGCTCCCATCTTTTCGTGTATTTATAACTGCTCCTGTATTTTCCACTCTATGCATCTGATGAAGTGGGTTCTAGCCCATGAAAGCTTATGCCCAAATAAATTTGTTAGCCTTTAAGGTGCCAGAAGGACTCCTCATTGTTTTTGCTGAAATTCTCATGTAATCAGATGACTGCAGGAGCTGGGGTTTAACCAAAATAAACACCAAACATCATGAGCTGGTAAAACAGCTCATACCATATTTCTCCTTCTGCCTTACACTTCCACATATCATCCAGTCATCAGATTAACCTGGTTTTAAATCCAACTGTCTTCACCATGCTATCATGCCACACAGAAATCCCCCCTGCTCCGCCAACCACCTGAGCCCTTCACCAACACCCACTCAAGCATATGAGCTTTGAGAACTCCCCACAAGGGCAAAAAAATTGGGCTATTTCAGAACAGGGTGGGAGAAGAAAGAATTCCAAAGGAAGCTGGCGTTCATGTAGGACACTCTGCCAGTAGTGCCTGCTCTTTTATACCAAAGGGGATACAGGCTGAGTATCACCGCCGATCTCAACTGCAACAGTAAATACTCCAACTTCTTACAAGCAGCAGCAGCACATTAACTAACTCTATTTGAACACAGTGGTAAGATGGAAAAACGAGATGGAATATGAAAATCCATTTTTCTCTGTACATAAGTAAGTTATTTATCTGTCCTTGCTCAGCTCCTGCTTTCATACAAGCCACCAGACAGGCATAAAAATATTGTAAAATTTCAGGACTTGAAAAATTCACTCACCTACCTGCCTGTCCAACGTAGGAGTGGTTAACCAGCATTCCTCAGACTTTTATACCAGGAAGGATCAAGCTGATAATGAGCACAACAGAGTGGGCTCTACTTCTCGTTCAACTTCCTGAACCACTGCTAATGGCGCACAAAGCCCTAATCCCAACACACAAATATTTGGTGTTTTTCTTCAAGCCCCAACTTCTGGATTCTGGAAGCCACATGAGAAACCCAACTTACATTTTAAAAAAAGTTTCTAATTATCACGGCCGTAGAGAAAGACTGAAAATGTATTCTTTAAAAAGCTTAAAAATCAGAAGGGGAAAAAAATTACTTTAAAAAAATTAATGATTTTGAAGAAAATCTTAGCTCTCTGTTTCAAGTAGGAATCTTTCTGGCAGTTAATTCATTTTACTCCAACATCATCTATATTTGATGTAAGATTGCCACTTGTCCATGTTTTCCCTTCTTTGAGATAGCTTTCCCAGAAAATCTGTAAGAGTGTTCAGTTCAGACTGCCAGCTGTCCAGTTTCATGGGCTCAGGATCATCTCAGATGTCATGGGGTTTTTGTGCCTCAGAGGTGGCAAGTGGCAACTCTAATTTGATAAAACATCAACTCTATTTTTCTGTCAACCTAGTGCTGTGTACACCAGTGGTTAGATCAGCTTAGCTACAGTGCTGAGGGGTGTGGATATTTCAGATTCCAGAGTGACATAGCTGAGTCAACCTAACTTTTTAGTGTAAACCTGGCATATCTTACTCTCAATTTTAAAAAAAGTCACACCCTATTCTCCATTCAACTGTGGAGACCTTTAAGATCTTTTTATTATAATCCCCAGTTGAAATTTAGAAATAAAATTCTTGGTTGCCATTTTGACCACTTCACCCACTCTTCCCATCCGCTCTACTGGTGCCTTCTCCATCACATCAAAAACAAGCTACTTACCTTCAATTTTAAATTTAGTCCCACTATATCTATCATATTGTATGCAGTCAAGCTGATAATGCTCTCCCCAACTATACCAGCCTTTAACAACCATTCGTCAAATTTTTCCTCAAAGCTCTTTCTGTGGAAGAGGTCTGTCCAGTGAATCTAACATTTCTCAACCCTGTTGAACTATATGCGTATAAATATGTCACCATAATGCAGAAAGTTGGATCGTGTAACAACTAGAACAGGTCAAAAGTCTTTCTAAGAAGTTTTTATTTTGTTAAAAAATTTGCTCTTTCCCCATCTCCTTGATCTGGAAAGTTTTGGGGGGTGAGGGGGTGTATTTTATTTTTTTCAATGAAACCTCAGATGGTAATTTTTCATTTTTCTTTCCATTTCTCCATGTTCTCCTTTCCCTTCACTTTTGGCAAAACGGGGCAAAAATAAAGGGAAGAGAAAGGGGAAATACCCAACAACCTATAAAAACCCCAAATTTTTCTAGATAAAAATTTTTCCATTAAAAACTTTAAATAAATGAAAAAACATGTTTTTAAATTTGCAGAAAAAGTTAATTTTAAATAAAGCCTTACCATTTTTTTGGTTAGCTCTAGTAACAACAATTATTGTGTGTCACATTGAGTACCAAGTAGTAACCTGTTTCCTGAACCTGACCTGGTCCTGTTTCAGTGTCTGTGTCATCAACTCAGCCAAAGAATGCAACCATCTTTTTGGGCATGCTCAAACTTTAGTGTTGGGCACAGATACTGAATAAAATCTATAGCTTAGCGATAGGTATGGATAACCTGAGCCTTCCCATTCTTATAAAAAAAACAAAAACAACACACTACACACACACACACCTATTTAGCAAACCTTACAACTTCCAGCCAACAGTGTAACTTTTAAAGGAATTCTTCATTTATGTACTCAGTCCAAAAGCAAAATTATTTTTTTAAACTTCCAGGAAGTGTTTAGCTGTTTTTGAGTTTGCTAATTCATTTTTAATAATGCCTATTGTCATAATGAGTAGTATGACAGATCTATAGCTGCTATGTTGGTCTGACTATTATGTGGTTTACTGTATGCATATATTGAGTGACTTCAATAGCAAGACTGTCAGAAAATGCAGGCAGGGAAGAGGCCAACTCAGATAACCACCTCAGCAAACACCCATGACTCTCTTCACCAGAACGTTGCTACACCGACTGCTGCTGAGCCACCCAAACCAGCTTATCCAGGCTCAGAAAATAGAGGAGAGCAACAAGACTTGAGACTAGATAAAAAGACTCACTCACATACAGAAACGAAAAAGGAATGTGAACCTAGATTCCAAAGGTTCAGAGTCTGAGGATAAGATGACATACCAGGGTCCCCATTAAGAGTATGGTGATACTCTAGGTGAAAGACATACATATAGGCCTTTTGTTGCTTTAAAAACCTTTTCTCTTAAGTTACGCTTTGTTCCTACTGTTAAGAAAAAACAATTCTTTATTTAAAAGGAATGTCTGGGGTCACTGTATCCACGACTGTTCACAAGCTTCCAATGGGAAGAACCATAGGTACACGAACCCAACTGGACCTCCTAGGGTAAGCAAAGTTGGTCCACAGCATACTGTAGCCCAGGATCCTTCAAAAAGTGGAAGAATTAGGTGATTTCACCCCAGCAAAGATAAAGCACAAGGCCTAACACCTATGGGGATGCACTCAGATATCAGAAAATGTGCAGCTGACCTGTAACCATCACAAACAGATGTTTGATTATACAATATAAATTAGATTTACTGTTCTCAAAAACAAATCTCAAACTTTGAACAAAAAGAAGCGCGTCTCGCATCATTCCCTGAAGTGTGTTAGACTGGCCAGTTGGATCAAGTAGGAGAATCAATTCCAAAAACGGGAGCCCTCAAATATGACCAGGACCCACCCTTGGGGCACTCCGCTTGATACTGGCTGCCAACTAGACATGGAGCCATTGATCGCTACCCGTTGAGCCTGACGATCTAGCCAACTTTCTATCCACTTTATAGTGCATTCATCCAGCCCATACTTCTTTAACTTGCTGACAAGAATACTGTTGGAGACCATATCAAAAGCTTTGCTAAAGTCAAGGAACACCACATCCATTGCTTTCCCCTCATCCACAGAGCCAGTTATCTTGTCATAGAAGGCAATTAGGTTAGTCAGGCATGACTTGCCCTTGGTGAATCCATGCTAACTGTTCCTGATCACTTTCCTCTCCTCTAAGTGCTTCAGCATTGATTCCTTGAGGTTCTGCTCCATGATTTTTCCAGGAACTAAGGTGAGGCTGACTGGCCTGTAGTTCCCCAGATCCTCTTCCTTCCTTTTTTTTTTTTTTTTTTTTTAAAAAAAAGACTGGCATTACATTAGCCTTTTTCCAGTCATCCGGGACCTCCCCTGATCGCCATGAGTTTTCAAAGATAATGGCCAATGGCTCTGCAATCACATCCGCCAACTCCTTTAGCACTCTCCTCGGATGCAGCACATCCGGCCCTATGGACTTGTGCTCGTCCAGCTTTTCTAAATAGTCTCGAACCACTTCTTTCTTCACAGAGAGCTGATCACCTCCTCCCCATGCTGTGCAGCAGTCCGGGAGCTGACCTTGTTCCTGAAGACAGAGGCAAAAAAAGCATTGAGTACATTAGCTTTTTCCACATCCTCTGTCACTAGGTTGCCTCCCCCATTCAGTAAGGGGCCCACACTTTCCTTGACTTTCTTCTTGTTGCTAACATACCTGAAAAAACCCTTCTTGTTACTCTTAACATCCCTTGATAGCCGCAACTCCAAGTGTGATTTGGCCTTCCTGATTTCACTCCTGCATGCCTGAGCAATATTTTTATACTCCTCCCTAGTCATTTGTCCAATCTTCCACTTCTTGTAAGCTTCTTTTTTGTATTTAAGATCAGCAAGGATTTCACTGTTAAGCCAAGCGGGTCGCCTGCCATATTTACTATTCTTTCTACACATCGGGATGGTTTGTTCCTGCAACCTCAATAAGGATTCTTTAAAATACAGCCAGCTCTCCTGGACTCCTTTCCCACTCTTGTTATTCTCCCAGGGTATCCTGCCCATCAGTTCCCTGAGGTTGTCAAAGTCTGTTTTTCTGAAGTCCAGGGTCTGTATTCTGCTGCTCTACTTTCTTCCCTGTGTCAGGATCCTGAACTCGACCATCTCATGGTCACTGCCTCCCAGGTTCCCATCCGCTTTCGCTTCCCCTACTAATTCTTCCCGGTTTGTGAGAAGCAGGTCAAGAAGAGCTCTGCCCCTAGTTGGTTCCTCCAGCACTTGCACCAGGAAATTGTCTCCTACACTTTCCAAAATCTTCCTGGATTGTCCGTGCACCCATTTATTGCTCTCCCAGCAGATATCGGGGTGACTGAAGTCCCCCATTAGAACCAGGACCTGTGATCTAGTAACTTCTGTTAGTTGCCTGAAGAAAGCCTTGTCCACCTCATCCCCTGGTCTGGTGGTCTATGGCAGACTCCCACCACGACATCACCCTTGTTGATCACACTTCTAAAACTTAATCCAGAGACACTCAGGTTTTTCTGCAGTTTCCTACTGGAGCTCGGAGCAGTCATACTGCTCTCTTACATACAATGCAACTCCCCCACCTTTTCTGCCTTGCCTGTCCTTCCTGAACAGTTTATATCCATCCATGACAGTACCCCAGTCATGTGAGTTATCCCGCCAAGTCTCCGTTATTCCAATCACATCATAATTCCTTGACTGTGCCAGGGCTTCCAGTTCTCCCTGCTCATTTCCCAGGCTTCTTGCATTTGTGTATAAGCACTTAAGATAACTCACTGATCATCCTGCTTTCTCAGGTTTTGTTCAATATCTTCATTAATGATCTGGAGGATAGCATGGATTGCACCCTCAGCAAGTTTGCATATGACACTAAACTGGGAGGAGTTGTAGATACGCTGGAGGGTAGGAATTGGATACAGAGGGACCTAGACAAATTAGAGGATTGGGCCAAAAGAAATCTGATGAGGTTCAACAAGGACAAGTGCAGAGTCCTGCACTTAGGACGGAAGAATCCCATGCACCGCTACAGACTAGGGACCAAATGGCTAGGCAGTAGTTCTGCAGAAAAGGACCTAGGGGTTACAGTGGACGAGAAGCTGGATATGAGTCAACAGTGTGCCCTTGCTGCCAAGAAGGCTAACGGCATTTTGGGATGTATAAGTAGGGGCATTGCCAGCAGATTGAGGAACGTGATCGTTCCCCTCTATTCGATATTGGTGAGGCCTCATCTGGAGTACTGTGTCCAGTTTTGGGCCCCACACTACAAGAAGGATGTGGAAAAATTGGAGAGAGTCCAGCGGAGGGCAACAAAAATGATTAGGCGGCTGGAGCACATGACCTATGAGGAGAGGCTGAGGGGACTGGGCTTATTTAGTCTGCAGAAGAGAAGAATGAAGGGGGGATTTGATAGCTGCTTTCAACTACCTGAGAGGTGGTTCCAGAGAGGATGGTTCTAGACTATTCTCAGTGGTAGAAGAGGACAGGACAAGGAATAATGGTCTCAAGTTGCAGTGGGGGAGGTTTACTTTGACTATTAGGGAAAAAAATTTCACTCGGAGGGTGGTGAAGCACTGGAATGGGTAACCTAAGGAGGTGGTGGAATCTCCTTCCTTAGAAGTTTTTAAGGTTAGGCTTGACAAAGTCCTGGCTGGGATGATTTAGTTGGGGATTGGTCCTGCTTTGAGAAGGGGGTTGAATTAGATGACCTCCTGAGGTCCCTTCCAACCCTGATATTCTATGATTCTATGACCAGTCATGGAATGTTTAAAAAGACTTCAGAACCAAAAACAAGAATCTCAGCTGATTCTAACGAACATGAGGTATGTGGTGAGATGTGGTCTCAAAAAACAAACCCCCCCAAAAAACCACAACAGCACCCACCACACACAACACTGTCAGGTTCCAGGCCACTCAGTTTTAAGGAGAATTAAACACATTTTGAATTGTACACAAAAGAAATGGAAGACTAGTAAAGAGACTTGATCATAAGTGCTATGAACCCAACCAGCCTAAACGAATCAGAACAGCTTTTAAATTTAGTTTTTATTCTCACAGCTCACGTTAAGTTTTTAAGTAATTAAAAAGTGTTCAAGGTGCAATGCTCAAGGACAAGACATACACAAAAAGAGTAAGTTGATGACTAGAACATTAGCCTCACTAGAATCTCGTTTCAATTCCAGCTAAGTGGGTCACAAATTCAATGATCTCAGATGAATCTCTAAACTACTGTAGTACTGTCATAACCATACAGCTAAGCGTGGTCTAGAATTCCTCTTTACCTGTAAGGGGTTAAGAAGCTCAAATAACTTGGTTGGCACCTGACCAAAAGGACCAATGGGGGAAAGAAGATACTTTCAAATGGGGTGGAGGGGTGGCTTTGTGCCCTTTGTTTTGTGTGTTCCCTGGGGAAGCAGAAAAGCATCAGGTCAGAAAACTCCTTCTCCTAAAATCATCCTAAAATCAGTCTCAATATTGCAAAAAGAGTACGTAAATAAGGCAAGGCATGTTCAATTATCTTTTGTTTTTAGCTTGTGAATTTTCCCTGAGCTAAGAGGGAGATTTATCCCTGTTTTTTAAAAAAGTTCATAACTGTTCATGTGTTCCTTAGGCATTTCAGCTGCCACCTCTGCTAAGGGTCCACTGAGCTACGGCCTCAGCTCTACCATGTACTGGTCTGTAGAGATGCTGTACCCAAGGCAGGCCCTTTCAAAATTTTCTAAGAAGGCCTCTGTATCATCACCTCCCTTGTAGGTGGGGAACTTTCTGGGATGGGAAGCAGTACCTGGAGAAGGATTGCTAGGGTTGTCTGGTATATTTTGCTTAGCCCTTGCCATCTCTAACTCCCTTTCATGCTTCCTCTCTCTTTCCCTCTCTTCCTGAGCATGCTTTTGGGCCTCCACAGCTCTCTCATGGGCAGCCTCTTCTCTGGCCACTTGTGCATCAGTCTCCATCTGTCTGAGTTCCAGCTGTAGTTCATGTTCCTTCTGTCTTTCCTCAGCTTCAAATCTGGCTAATTCCAGCTTTTTCTGGACGTTACTTTCTGTCATCCTAGCCTTTCTGCACTTAGCCTAGCTTAACCCGAGAGCTAGAAAGAAAAAAGACCCACCCAGCTTGTGAATTCCCTTGCTGGATTTAACTACTCTGCACTGAAAAAAAACTATAGCTGCTCTCAGCTAAAAGAAAAAAAAATGTCCTTAAGAAAAACCAAACAAAAAAAACCAAAAGCCTCCCTGCTTTCCAAGCAGCCAAAACAGAGAGAGAGAGAGAAAAAATCTTTAATATTCTGAGGTTTGTGCTTCTGGTTCAAAATGATCCCACGGCTCACACCATGTCAGCGTTCCCTCCCCACTCTGAACTCTAGGGTACAGATGTGAGGACCCGCATGAAAGACCCCTAAGGTTATTTCTACCAGCTTAGGTTAAAAACTTCCCCGAGGCACAAATCCTTCCTTGTTCTTGGATGGGTACTGCTGCCACCACCAAATGAGTTAGAAAAGATTCAGGAAAAGAACCACTTGGAGTTCCTGTTTCCCTAAAATATCCCCCCCCAAGCTCCTTCATGCCCTTTCCTGGGGAGGCTTGAGAGTAATCTACCAACCAAACTGGTAAGCCAGATTCTTAAAAAAAAGTTAAAGAAGCACATCTGTAAAATCAAGATGGAAAGTAACTTTACAGGGTAATCAGATTCAAAACACAGAGGATTCCCCTCTCGGCAAAACTTTAAAGTTACAAAAAAAAAAAAACAGGGATAAACCTCCCTCTTAGCAAGGGGAAAATTCACAAGCTAAAAACAAAAGATCATCTAACGTGCCTTGCCTTATTTACTTACTTTTTTTGCAATATTGAGACTCATTTTAGGATGATTTTAGGAGAAGGAGTTTTTTGACCTGATGCTTCTCTGCTTCCCCAGGGAACACACAAAACAAAACTCTATGTGGACAGGGCCGGGACTCCAGACCGGCAGTGGGCTGAGCGGCTCAGCCCACTGCCAGTCTGGGGACCGGGCCACCAGCCCCACTCAGCCCACTGCTGGTCTGGGGTTCTGGCTGCCTGCCCCTTGCCAGCTGGGGTCCCAGCCTCAGGCCCCGCTCAGCCCACTGCCGGCCTAGGTGAGCGGAACCCCAGGCCGGCAACAGGCTGAGCGGGCCAGTGGCGTAAGATCAGCATTTTAATTTTAAATGAAGCTTCTTAAACATTTTGAAAACCTTGTTTACATATGACAATAGTTTAGTTATATAATATATAGACTTATAGAGCGAGACCTTCTAAAAAACGTTAAAATGTATTATTGGCATGCGAAACCTTAAATTAAAGTGAATAAATGAAGACTCGGCACACCACTTCTAAAAGGCTGCCGACCCCTGCACTACACCTTCAAAAGTAAAAAGAAAACCGTATCTAGCACAAGCTTGTTCAATGGTACACTAGTTATTAGTTGTACAATACTACATATACCAATGAAACTGACAATATACAAATCCACAAAGAACTTTAATATGGCACCTGACCACTGAACTACAAAACACAATTTAAATTAAATACAACTACGATAGCTACATTAATGAAACATGACGACTGCATTTATGGTTCTCACAGCCATCATAACATTTTCCTCCTGCAACCACGTACAAAATGTTTTAGGGTTTGGGGGATTTTTAAGTTAATCTACTGTTCATGAAAGATGGGTGCAACCATAGAGACTAAAATTCTATTTATCTACAAAAAAAGGTAAAGCCGGGAGACCAGCACTGCAACCTTATATATTACACTCTACCAATGCATCTCAACCCTGTTCTGTCAGCGTCAGCTTTAAAAATAGGAGAGGTTAGTTCAGTCCTTATGCTCCATCAACTCTTTCCATCTGCAGAGACTGTACATAAAACAAGTGATTAGTGCCTCTAACACTGACAGTTTTGTAGTGTGAATACTTGTCCACTGAACTAAGACCATCAACTGGATCACAACCTTTAGTAAAGCAGTTAACTAAGGCATGGTCTACACTACAGAGTTAGGTCAACGGAAGCTGCCTTTCGTCAACCTAACTATGGAAGTGTCTACACTAAAATTTCACTCCTGCTGACGTAACTGCCCCCTACACTGACTTCATAATTTCACTTCCATGAGGTGTGTCGAGTGTAGGTCAACGTAGTTAGGCCAAAGCAGTGTCAGTGTAGATACTGCATTTCTTATACTGATTTTAGTAGCCTCCAAGAGGTGTCCCACAATGCCCCACCTTCACCGTTTTGAACTCCACTGCCCAGTGCAAGGTACACAGGAAGCCGCCCTTTAAAGCCCTGCAAAATTTTGCGGCAGCATTTCCTGTTTCTCTTGGAGAGCTCACCTAGCAACTACGCAACTGACCATTCTAGAACCCCCAAAGTAGCATGACACATCTATTTATTTACTCTTCTTTACTTATGGAACAAGAGATAGTGAAATAGCAACTCTACCTCTACAGATTATCTGCTTTTCATTCCCCTGTAGAGTTAGGAAGAGGAGCCCTGCAGAACAGTTTATGTGCATGAGGATGTCCTATGAATCCTCCATAGAGATCTTGAGGAAACTTTCCTGGAGGCAGTCTGCAATCCTTTACCAAAGATTTCTGGGGAGGGCTACCTTATTTCTTCCATCACAGTAGGACACTGTCCCACACCATTCACCAATTATAATCAGCACGTGCCACTGCATCACGTAGGTTAGCAGCATATGGCCTTGGTCTGCAGTTGGATGCCTGCCAGAGCTATTCCCTTTCCACCTACATTATCCTCAAGAAAGAGGTACCAGCTAGAATCACCACCATCTGATGAAAATGGTGCCAGGATTCAGTTTAACTGCCCTATTGGCATATACTCATGCCCGTGACATGGGATGACATCAGGCCCACCAACAGCAATTCCGGGCCCCAGGGCAGAACAGTCAATGGGCCCCCACACACACACAAGCCATGCTCACACGGATGCAGTCCATCTGACATTTGGGCACACACTTCTGGCACAGCCAGGGCTTCCACATGCCTGCCTGGTACGGTTGCCAACCGTCTAATTGCGCAAACTCAAAGATCCTTGCCCCACCCCTTCCCTGCAGCCACGTCCCTGTCCCGCCCCTTCTCCAAGGCCCCACCCCCTGCTCACTCCATCCCCCCCTCCCTCCATCACTCATTCTCCCCCACCCTCACTCACTTTCACCAGGCTGGGGCAGGGTTTGGGCTGTGGGAGGGGGTGCAGCCTCTGGGAGGGAGTTTGGGTATAGGATGGGGTGCGGGGTGCAGGCTCTGGGAGGGAGTTTGGGTGCAGGCTCTAGGCTGGGGCAGGGTGCAGGAAAGGATCAGGGGGTTGGCACTTACCTCGGGCGGCTACGAAAAAGCAACTGGCACACTCTCTGGCAGCAGCTCCTAGGCGGGGGACCCAGAAGGTCTCCGCATGTTGCTGCCTGCAGGCCAATGGGAGCTGTAGAGTTGGTGCTGTGGGGTGGGGGCAGCACATGGAGACCACCTGGTCTCCCCCCCACCAGGGGCTGTAGGGCCATTGCGGCCGCTTCTAAGAGCGGCATGGAGTGAGGGCAGGCAGGAAGAAATCTCCTGGGCCCCTGGGCAATTGTCCCTTCCCCGCCACCCCAAGAAGGCCTGGGTGACATGTTCCAACAGATCCTGCAAGCTTCTGCTGCTTCAAATATCAAGCACAGGACTTGGAGAATCACCTTCGTGGACAGCATGGCCAAGGACAGAGCAAAGAGGAGAAAGGCACAGGAAAAGGAGAAACATGCAGCAGTAGATACTAGCAAGAAAGAGACATACAGCAGACTCTTGACCACCTTCCGGTGCACAGGTCCCATGCTCGCCTCCCTCTTCAGCCCATAGAGAACTTCATTCCGGGACCTCCCTATCTTCACACCCTGCCCCTCTCACCCCTCAAACCCCCCCCCACACACACACACACACACTCCACGTGGCATCTGGGGCCGCAGCACTACCAGTACCAACCTCACCCGAGGGAAGAGCACAGGGCATCACAGCTGCACATATACTGACCTGTGAAACACGCGGTTGGTGTAGGTGTTTCTGAAATGGAAATGACTTATTTCCCCTTCAAAATACTTAATTTATTAAGCCTTTTTCAGTCATAAATATATCCGTTTGTATGGGTATGGAATAAAAGCCTATTTATGGAAACTTAAATTCATTTTTATTAGTTCACAACATATGCTGGCTGGGGCTGACATCATTCACAGATAATAGTAATGTGTGTCTTTGCAATGTTATATTACTGCACACACACCATACTCATTAAAAGGTTCATACTGGGGTGCAAGAGAGCAGGGCCAGGCAGAGCACACTACAGCAACACACATTACTGTGGTTCACTATTGAAATGGTCTCTCTCAGCCTCCCTGAGCCATACAGCTCCGCTCAGCTCTTCTTATAGCCCTGGTATCTGGCTGCTCAAATTCAGCAGACAGCCACGCCACCTCCACTCTGGTGGAAACTTTTCTCCCTGGGCTTCACAAATATTATGCAGGATACTGCAGGCAGATATAACCATTGGGATTTTTTTTCACTGAGGTCCAATCTCATGAGTAAATAATGCCAGCATCCCTTCAAACAACCAAAAGTACATTCTGCATCTCCTCAGCTTATAGTTGAAGCACTCCTTCCTGCTGTCGAGGTGACTGGTGTGCAGTTTCATGAGCCAGGGGAGTAAGGTGTAGACTGGGTCTCCCAGGATCACTAATGGCATTTCAACATCCCCAATGGTAATCCACCAGTCTGGAAAGAAAATCTCTACTTGCAACTTTCTGAAGAGTCCTGTGTTCTTAAAGATGTACACACATACACATCATGCACCTTCCCTGACCAGCCCACATTGATGTCAGTGTTCCCAGTGATCCACCAGCACGTGTATTATCATAGAAAAGTAACTCTTTCTTTGACTCTTTGGCAATGTGGTCTGGTGCCAAAATAGGTATATGTGTGCAATCTACTGCCCCATTACTGCAAAACCATCCACTTTGTCTTTCATATTGCCCAGAGTCACAGTCCTTTGTAGCAGACGCAATAAGTGGCCTTGCACACTTGCATCACAATAGCGTCCACCAGTGGATTTCCAAACTTCAAATTGACTCCTGACTGATCGGTAGCAAATCAGGCATTGTAAGTTTCCACAGACTGATCACCACTCGCTTCTCCACTGTCAGTGCAGTGTCATTTTGGAGTCACTGCGCCAGAGGGCTGGGGCGATCTCTGCACACAGATCCAGGAATGTGGCTTTGTGCATCCAAAAGTTCTGCAGCCACCGGTAGTCATCCCAAATCTGCATGATAATGCAATCCCACAAGTCAGTTCTTCTTTCTCAGGACCAGAACCAGCGGCTCCATCATCTGCACCTATTCCATGAATGCCACCAACAACTTTGAATTGTTTCTATGTCCCACAGCAATCTAGCCTCGAAGAAATTGTTCTGTTCCCCAGAGCTCCTCTGGTAGCTCTGCAAATACTGCAAGATTAGGCACCCCATGCTCGCAAAGCTCATCAGAATAGTGCAGAGCTGTGCAGGATTCACGCTTCTGCCACAGATGGCAGACAATGAGGAGGGACACACGAGTTTGCGGGGTTTTTGAAAAGATGCATGAAGCATTATGGGATGGAGAACACTGCATTATGGAACATTGAAATTATGTTCCCAGTCGTCACCTAATTTTGTAATGTAGACGAGCCCTAGGTCTTCTCATTTTTGCTCCTAGTCTAATTAAAGAAATGCAACTGATTACAATGGGAGCAGGATGGAGTCTTTAAAGCACATGTGTGTAAACATACATACATGCAGGGGGGTCAGAGGAGAATAATCTCTAATATATGTATATGCACAATAAGGATAAACCACAATTTCTATAATAATGTTAAAACTTTGAATTTCCTGATTTGAGGCATGTACAAACTAAACCACAATGTTGTATTACTGTAGTTTTCCTGGGTATCTGGCTGGTGAAACTTGCCCATATGCTCAGGGTTCAGCTGATCACCATATTTGGGGTCGGGAAGGAATTTTCCTCCAGGGCAGATTGGAAGAGGCCCTGGAGGTTTTTCTCCTTCCTCTGTAGCATGGGGCTCGAGTCACTTGCTAGAGGATTCTCTGCTCCTTGAAGTCTTTAAACCATGATTTGAGGACTTCAATAGCTCAGACATAGGTGAGTGGTTTTTCGCAGGAGTGGGTGGGTGAGATTCTGTGGCCTGCATTGTGCAGGAGGTCGGACTAGATGATCATAATGGTCCCTTCTGACCTTAGTATCTATGAATCTATGAAAAATCCCCTTGGCAAAGTCCTCAAAGAACTGCATGCATGGTAAGTTTGAACTTCAGCAACATTATTTGTTTTAGGCAAATGCCAAAAAAGCCTCTGAACAATTTTCTTAAGGCATGAAAAAAAACTTTTAAACATTAATAATTCAAGAACAGCTGAACAGATTTTCAAACTTTCCTAAATTTCACCATGAGGCGTATAGTAATATTGAGAAACTTTACCCAAGAGTCAATTTTATGATAAATTAGAAGGCTGAAAGGGAAGACTAGAACAGAAGTGAGTTTTCTCACACTAAAGTATGCTGAAAACAGATTTCTTTATTCTAAAATAACTTTCACGTAATGCAATCTTAAAAATCAAATAAATCAATCATGTGTAGAACATGGCTTTGTCAGGGTTCCCCCCCACTCTTAACTCTGGGGTACTGATGTGGGGACCCGCATGAGAGACCCCCTATGCTTATATTCTCCCATCTTAGGTTAAAACTTCCCCAAGGCAAAAATTATTTTCCTTGTCCTTGGACGGTATTGCTGTCACCACCAAGGGATTTACACAAAAATTCAGGGAAGGTCCCTATCCCCACAAAAGATCCCCCAAACACCCTTTCCTGGGGAGGCTTGAGAATAATAATACCAACCAATTGCCTTAGCGATGTGAGCACAGACCAGACCTTTTGTCTTCAGGACACTGAAATCAATCAGGTTCTTAAAAGAAGAACTTTATTTATAAAGAAAAAAATTGAAGAATCAAACCTACAAAATCAGGATGGAAGGTAACTTTACAGGGTAATAAAAAGATTTAAAAAACACAGAGGATTCCCCTCTGGGCTCAGCTCCACAGTTACAAAAACTGTAATAATACTACCTCTGTAGCAGAAAAATTCACAAGCCAAAACAAAAAGATAACCTAACACATTTCCTTGTCCTACTTATATTTTCAGTGATTTTAGATGGATTATTCCAGGTATATTTTCAGGAGATACTATACCTGCTTGGCTTCTCCCTCCATCTGGAGAGGGAACAAAAAAAAAAAGAAGCAACAAACAAATCCTTCCCCCCACAGATTTGAAAGTATCTTCTTTCCTCATTGGTCCTTCTGGTCAGGTGCCAACTAGGTTATTTGAACTGTTTAACCCCTTACAGGTAAGGTAATTCAGTACAGCTGCCAAGGAGGGATTTTATGCTACTCTTTCCTCTATATTTATGACATGGCTCCATAATGAATAGGGGCTTGTAATAGTTTATTCTCTTATGGGAAGTTGGGAAATAGGAGGAGCCTCCAAAATGACTCAAGTTAAGACAAATCTAAATTTCTCTTTTACAAATTTGTCTTGACTAGGGACTTTTTCATCAGTGTAGGTAAACTAGTGTTTAGGATCTGCATACTCTGTTAAAATCAGAGTAATTTCCACTGGTACAAACTGGAGCAGTGTGTCTAAACAGAGTTTGTACTAGGTTAGGTACCTTATAGCTTGTCTAGTGCAAAACTCCCTAACGTACACAAGTCCTCAGACAGGTAGAAGGCTCCTTAATTTTTTTTAATTTGCTAGGAATAATCTATGCAGTGTTGTTGTAGCCATATTGGTCTCAGGATATTAGAGAGACATGGTGGGTGAAAGAATATCTTTACTGAACCAATTTCTGTTGGTGAAAGAAACAAGCTTTCGTGCTACACAATGACCTGAAGAAGAGCTCTGTGTAGCACGAAAGCTTGTCTCTCTCACCAACAGAAGTTGGTCCAATAAAATATATTACCTAACCCACTTTGTATTTAGAGTTACCAGCCGTTTTTGGCTTCTGTGTCCAGGTGCCATTTGGGGTTGCCAGGTGCCCGATTTTCAACCGGGAAGTTCAACTGAAAAGGGAACCTGGCAACTCTAAATGGCAACCTGAATCAAAAGTTGGGTTACTGTCAGGCAGGGGGAGGTGCTGGGTCATTGACTCGCCGCAGCCCTTGCTCAGCTGGGGTCATCTCTTGCCTGCAGGCTGGCTCCTTGAGACAATCCAATGAGTAATGGGGGGAGGGACGGAGGGAGAGAGGCGTGAGCAAAATGGTGGAGGGGTTTTGGGGAGAAGGGGCGGGGCAATGGGCAGCGCCTCCCAGGAAGAGGTAGGACAGGAGATGAGGCCTCGAGGGGGTCCGATTATCAGTAATTAGAAAGATGGCAACCCTATTCTCTCTAAGAATAATGTGGTAGTCAACGTTTTACACTGACATCTGACATGTAAACCCCAGACTAGCTTTGTCCCCTTCCCTTCCCCTCCCCACTATAACAATTTTATCTTCATTCTATTAGTGCCTTTGACATTGCAGATTGCTAAAAGCAAACATCTACCAAGACGTACATTTTATGGAGGATGTCCATAATAAAACATGTCAGTCACAGGCAGTTCTCAGAACCAGAGAGAGAATTATATTCCATGCACAGAAAGGATTCCCAAAAATTACTCCTGCTAAAAATGAAAAAACAAAACAAAACAAAAAAACCCACTAAACTTCAATAAAAAAAAATGCACTACCGAAATGTAATCTTACCAGAAGCAGCTAACTTGTTTCCATAATTATGAATTAGTTTCTAGTAAAAAATTAGAGTTACTTTGATGGCTTAAAACAATGTCTTTCCAGACACATGAAGCATTTTCTTTAAAATTTAAGCTAATAGCTAGTACCTGACTACAAAGTGACTTCTACAATAATACTAGATGTAATTATATTTGTTTATTAACACCTATGTTACATAATTCCTAAAAAATGGTTCAACAGATTGTGATCTAAATACAGCTTTCTTTAATACTTTTGACTTATATAGCATCTTAGGATCTCTAAGCATTTTTAAAAGAGATATGTAATGTCTTTAGTACACAGTGAAACTACTGTGCAAAGAGGTTCAGTGACATGCTCATGATCACACAGCAATAGTGACAGAGTAAGCCATAGTGCAAGAGTTTTCTAAAGTCTTGTCTTAATGCTAACAATGCTGCCTCCGAATATTTTGTTACTGATATGCAAAACAACTCAATGCAGTCTTGAAGAAGTTAATTTTAGTTTCTCACCATTTTGAGCTTTTCATCTAGTTAAATCATTGATTTTTCTCTGTGTAAAAGGGAGCAGAATTCAATATGGGGATCTTGACTACCTCTTTGTGTACTATAGCATTATCAATGACATCAGCAGGAACATACACTGCCCAACTTTAGGAATAACCCTGTTAAATATTAACGCAGGGGGAATAACTGATTTAGTATGCCATACCAACAAAATGGATAGTTATGATTCTAAGGAATGCCACTAAATGTTACAAAGTAAGATGTAGAATATGTAGGTCAATGTACCCAAATAAAATGACAGCATCCCCTCAAAATCTGCCCACAAAATCTGTACCTTTATGATTTCCATTGGATCCTAAAGATATATGGTACTTCAGATCTCTTCCACCAAAAATAATCTAATCTTTGATACCAAAACTATAAGTGTATGTATGAATATTAACAGGAAGTGAGGGAATGACAACTGTTTAGAAAAATCTAATTTTGGTAGTATTAGTTTGTTTTGTAGTTCTGCTATGATGGAGGAAGGAATATTTTTCTTAGTGTATATCCATAGTATTCAAAAAAGATTAAGCTGTGAATTTATATTTTCATTTGGCTATTATATGTAATGTTTGACTATATTTTACTTTTTCCAAATTATCTACCAACCACTAATACTATTTTACAGTTTTTATAACTGCATATTAGGTAATTAAAGCTGTTCTTCTAGCAATTAACTGGATATCATTACACCCTTACAGACCTATAGATCAAGCTGTTTAATAAACCTAAAAATGCTTCTGTATATACATCATTGTATGAAAAATTCACCACCAATATATACAAGAATTACCAAAACACAGCTTTTTCCTTTGAGTTTGCCAAACCACCACCATATCTGCATGAACATATTTATAACATACTGGCAAACTTTTCTTCAAAATCATATACAGTATAATTAAGGCTATTATGTCATGGAAGTCACAGAATCCATAACTCCAGAGACCTCCATGACATTTTTTGCTTCAGCCCCAGGCCCCCAGAACTCCAAGTCACCCCAGATGGTGGGTGCTGGACACCCCTGCCCCCATTTTCTAATGGTTATTTTTTACAAGTCAGGGAAAAATAAAAGTTGTTTATTGCGCTTGACCTGCCCACAAGTTTTACTAAAAACAAACAGTGACAAAATCTTAACTTTAGATATATAACTTTAGATATAATACACACACACACACACACCACCATTTTTTCTCATTTCGTATGAAGAGACATGCCTTAAACAAGGTCTAGATTTAGAGATTAGCATGTGATCTACAATAATGGACAAAGCTATCAAAACAGTTCTCTGAATTAACATGTCCATTGCATTTAGTAAAGCTGTAAAATGCATTGAAGTGCTGCTGGGCATAAACGTAATTCTACAGAACATTGAGTAGGAAGGAAGACCACAGGGAACCATGCATTAAGGTCAAGATCCACAAAGGGGCTTAGGTGTTGCAACACTCACTGTCATGGCACCTAACTTTTAGGTGCCTACAAGAGTCTCAGGAACAACACTGCCCTCTAGAGCCTGCGTGAGGCATCTAGGCTCCCCTTACAATGAACTGAGATAGACAGAAGTCTTAGAATGCCATCCACAAAAATCCAGCATGCTAGGCAGCTCCCCACCTAAACTAGCCAGTAGGAGATGCCGATGAACAGAGAATGTGCTAAGCCTGTCCCTTTACACAGGCAGACACAGAAGTCTGAGCTATAGGGAGGCACCTCTCTCTGTATCAGTCCACACACAGAAACCATCTGTGTGGAGTGCTTGTAATATAGCGAAGTGATTCCATATTTGATTAATCCTTCTGGGACAAAATGATACTGTATAAAAGTGCACATAAGCACCAAGGTGGCATTGCCTCTTAGATCAGCCAACTAGGGACCAAGCTGAGAGTGAAAGAATGGAAAGTAAAAGGCATGGTAGTTAATACTATTTATATATACTATTACAGCTACATGATTTTACTCAGATGTAGATATTAATACTTACATAAGAACATTAGAACGGCCATACTGGGTCAGACCAAAGGTCCATCTAGCCCAGTATCCGGTCTTCCGACAGTGGCCAATGCTAGGTGCTCCAGAGGGAATGAACAGAACAGGTAATCATAAAGTGATCCATCCCCTGTCATCCATTCCCCAGGTTCTGGCAAACAGAGGCTAGGGACATCATCCCTGACCATCCTGGCTAATAGCTACTGATGGACCTATCCTCCATGAATTTACCTAGTTCTTTTTTGAACCCTGTTATAGTCTTGGCCTTCACAACATCCTCTGGCAAGAAGTTCCACATGGTGACTGTGCACTGTGTGAAAAAAATACTTCCTTTTGTTTGTTTTAAACCTGCTACATGAGTGCAGAGGACTGTACTAGATGATCTCTCGAGGTCCCTTCCATTCTTATGATTCTTTGATATACAGATATGAAGCAGACAATTACTAAATACTTTCCATTATGAATAATTTTTTATTTAAGCTTATCTCACATTTCCTTTTTCTGCAACAAACCTTCGATATTTGGAATCCTCTCAGCTTACAAAAGAGCCTTTTCTTTGTTCCATGAAATTCCATTCAGATTTAGCAAGAAAGAGTATTAATTATTACCATTGTCTTCTCTCAATTGTATTCTCCAGGAAAATCCGGGCCGCAAACCTAAATCTTTCAACATTCCACTGCTGGGCTCACGCCACCATGGCTCAAACCATTACCAAAGCAATAGCAGCAGTGCCACTACCATGCATCAGAGTGGATTAAAAAGATTTAAATACATGTTTCTTTTTAAAAATAAACCTATTTAAAATTAAATCTGAAATTATGACAACCTATGTTAAAGCCTAAATTTACTAAAATCTATTTAAAATCATTTAAATTAAATAAAAATATATTTAAGGAGTACGTTTGCCACCAAAGTTTTAAAGAAAGTCAAACCACTGAACTGCTGAAATGTCACTAGCTAAGCACCTGGAACCAGAGTTCACTACAGTGTTACACCAGCTTTTGACAGCAGTCGCCTCTTCCGCACGTGTAGAGAAAATATTTCTTCATTTCACTTTATTCAACTAGTTCAGCTCAATGACTAATTCATTCAAAGTTGAGAAAACAGTTGGGGAAAAAAAAGCAGAAAAGCTTGTTTTTCCCTCTTCAAATCTATGAATAAAAATGAGATGCAAGAAAAAGAGTACTACTAGTTCTATAATCTTGAAGGACATGTTGACCAGAAAATCAGTTCAATTCACTAACAAGAGATAGTATTCCCTTTGTCTAATAAATCAGTTTTAAGTGCATTTTCTTCTTATGCAACCAGCACATTTAAGGTAGTTTTATTTAATAAAACCAATTTTAAAATAGTTTTGTTCATTTTTAATTGAATTCCAGTTTTTATCCATGTGGCTTGACACAAATCATGAGTAAAAAAAATTATCACTTAATAAATAAGAAATGTGACATTTTGTAATAAGAAATTTAAAAATAAGAATCTGAAAAATGTATATTAAGCTTTATAATTGCTTAAATAAATTTGTATTAATATAATATAGCCTCCTGAGTAGCAGAAAGTAGTACCAAATTACATCAACCGCTGAGAATCAACCTCTCTTTAGGAACATAAAAAGAATAAAACAAGATTAAAACTGATTATTTAAATCAATGTTTCCTGCTTTCTGATTTAAACCATGATTAAAACCAGTGATTTAAATTAATCTACCCTGTACTGCTCAGAAAATGTCAGGAAACTGCTGAAATATCTGTAGCAAAGGAGACAGAAGAGAACCTGGCTCTCCAAACCCAGGGATCTAGCATGTGGTTCCCAATGACCCATTTACACACACATCTGGGAACTCCATGTGAGGAAGGAGCTCCCCTAACTTCCAGATGGGCAGTAAGATGGGCCAGGCGCCTCAAAAAAACACCTTCTGGGACCCAGCACATGGCAGCAGCAAATCCCCACTCTGGGTTCAACACATAGAGCAGAAGACCCAGCCCAGTTGTAGGAGCAGGGAATCAAAAGCCAGGCTTACCCCAATACATCCTTCCATATGTGCCGACTCAATGGGTGCTCCAGGGCTGGAGCACCCATGGAAAAAAAAATAGTGGGTGCTCAGCACTCACCAGCCATAACTGATTGAAGGCATTGCCAACCAGCTGATTGGAGACTGGAGAAGGGGTTTGCGGGAGGGCAGAGAGCAGCGAGTGGACGGAGGCCTCAGGCAGGGGGCAGAGCAGGGGCGATCAGAGGCCGAACAAGGGCAGGGTCTTGGGGCGAAGCAGCAGTGGAGCACCCTCGGGGAAAAGACTCAGCGCCTATACATCCTCCCTTCCCCTGAATGCAGCCTTCTGCTGTCAGCTAGTGATGGTGTTAGTCCGGTAGCTCAAGCAGTAGCAGTCTGTGCTGCAGTGCTGAAGGCTCAGGGTTCAAATGCTAATGATGATTCATTCATGGATGGGGTTGATTGCTATACCTAATACAACATTTTTAGACTTTTTGTTTAAAATAAAAAACCTTAGAAGTTAGATTTAAAAGGTTACATTAAGAGAACATTATTTCAGTTGCAAATAAATAAATAAATAAAATCAAACATTTTGCACAGCCAGGTTGTGGTCAGGCAGACTTAGTACCTGGAGCCAGAATCTCCAATCACAAGAGTCCAGAGTTGGCTGAGTCAGGAGACTGGGAGGTCAGAAGCGAGACAAACTGGAGATCAGAACTATTAGTAAGGAACCAGAGTCAGGCTGGGTCAGGATACCAGAGGGTCAGTGGCAGGAGACAAACCAAAGATCTAGAACCACAAGTCAGGTGCCAGATCAAGCCAGAGAAGCAGGCAGTCCAGACCAGGGTTGAGCCAAGTTATTCAGGACAACTTCCTGTTCCACAGCCTCACATTGGGGCACAACTTCATGAGTCGCAGACTCAGGCTGCCACATGCAAGATTGTTGCATAGCTACTCCCATGAAACTTGTAGACCTGGGTTTGAAACCCATGGGTCATGAAATTTGAAAGTTCATAAAACTGTTTTTTTGCAACCTAAACATTCTTTTAATGTAGGGTATGGGGTTCTGGAGAGGCAGAGGGGGCAGATATCTGAACAGACTAGCAAATCTACTTTTCTACACCTGACTTGTCCCCATTCCCTAACCATGCAGTCCTGGATTTCAGTTGTCTGACAATTCCTCGTGGATGCCCTGTTGACAATCTGAAGTGTAGATCTATTTTGAAAAATGACCCCCTATAACTCTAAACTACTTCCCATATGTATTCAAAGCCATATCTGCTTATATTAGTAAAAAAAATAAAAATAATAAAGTTTTGATTTAAAAAACGAACAAAAAAAGAGAACCAAACAGAACTAAAAGGAAGCTGCATTCTACGCCCTGTGAGTCGACATGATTGTTTACTAAGTAACCAAAGTGACATTTGTGCAAACTCATTGATGGGAAAAGAGAAGCTGGGTTAGAATCAACTGGGCCTAATCTGGCTTGCAGACTCATCATAACTGGTGATGATACATGTGACAGAAAAAAATCCCACCTGATTCAGACTCCAAGTTTAAGTTTACAGAGCTGACAATTCAGAAAAATTGTTTCTTCCACTTTACAACTGTTCATAGACTAACAATTAAAAAGTTCTCCCCAGGCAGCACAGACAGAGGAGCAGCACCAATGTAGCAACTTGCAATATATCTATCCAACTTCAGAAGCCCAAGTTGCTATCATAAATGGTTAACTGTAGGTGTACTTCTAAGGATGTAGGGGTAGGGTAGATTGATTTAAGTCACCAAGTGGAAAGCCTCAATTTAAACAGTCAATTTTAGTCATTGTACTTCCATTATTTTTCTAAAGCAAGGTGAATTCTCATGAGTTGATGTAACCATTAAAACAAGTTGATTTGCAACTCAATAGAACCTTTTCACTAGATTTTGGACTTATTTTTGCTGCCAAGGAGGGTATATTATAACTATTTACATTTAAGCAATTATTCACCTTAATATTTTCAGATTCTTATTTACTGTTCATTTTTAGTAAGTTAAAAAATGGTGAATGATATAGGGCTTATTTACTAGATAATTAACTATTTGCTCATGATTTGTGTTAAGCTGTATTAGAATAGTAACTGGAATTTAATTAAGCATACAAAAGAACATATTTATTTTTATTTAAATGTTTTATGATTATAAATTTAGGCCTTAATATATTGTGTATTAAATTCAGATTTCATCTTAAACAGATTTTAAAAAAAACAAAAAACTTATAATTTAAATAACTGGATTCTTTGAATTTGGTTAAATTAAATTTAAAAATCTGATTTAAATTAAATTAAAAAAAAAAACTTTAAACCCTTCCTCCCCCACAATAAATCGATTCTTATCCACATTAGTTGAGGGAGAGGAAGGCAAATGGAACTTGGAAAGGAAAAGGCTAGGAGAAAATGGAAGTAATCAAGGAAAATATTTTTTTAAAATTGAAAGTAGAGGTTTAAAAACTGTAAATAAGTAAATTATAAAAATAAAGTGAATGTGGGCCACATTTTCTCTCTCACACATACTACCCACCCCTGAATCAACTTACGGATTAACTAACTTGTGAAATGTTATTTTATCCCCATGACCCTACCCCCCCCCCCCCGCCCCAGGTATTCTGTTACACCCATTTCTTGCTTCTTATCTTAAATTAGGCCATGTCTACACTAGAGACCTTACAGCAGCACAGCTGTACCAATGCAGCTGCACCATTGTAAGATCTCTCATGTAGCCACTCTATGCCAATGGGAGAGCTGCTCCCACTGACATAACAGTTGTCCACACTGGCGCGTCTGTTGGTGTAACTTATGTTGCTCAGGTGTGGGGGTGGGGGGAGGGTTCATACCCCTGGGTGACAAATTACACCGACAAAAGCGCTGGTGTCGACAGCACTATGTCAGTGGGAGAAGCTCGCTGTTGGCATAGCTACCACTGCTCCTTGGGAGTGGTTAAATTATGCCAATGGGAGAGCTCTTTCCCACTGGCAAAGAGCTGCAGCTCCACCGCTGCAGCACTGTATGCTTAGACAGGCCCTTAGACAGCAAACTTCTCAGGACAGGGATGTGTCTTACTTGTGTTTGTAGAGTTCCTATGGAAATAGGACACTAAATCTGCTAGGGACTTTGAGATGTGTAACAAGCTAGCAGTGTTCCATAACACACCCACCCTGTTAGCAAGGAATGAGTTGGCTAGAAGAGTGATAAGTAGGTGGTGACTCACTGCAGCAAGTGGATCCTTAGCTATCTCCTATGAGGGAGGGGGAAGGGACAACTTGGAGAGCAAGATGGCTGAGCCAAGACTGAGTGTGTGTGGAACCTATTCGTGTAAGGAGGAGGAGGAGGAGCCCTGAGCAGAAGGCTTTGGCCAGGACAGTTTCCTGTATAATTGTTTGAAAACTGTTTTGTGAGAGACTTCATTAAACTAGACCCAGGATGGGTGAATTTGTTTGAGACTAACTCTGTACTCATTAAACCAGACTGAGGAGTGAGAATTGTTTGAAGTAGGCTGGGAAAGTAGTACCTACTTACAAAATGAAAAGGAGTACTTGTGGCACCTTAGAGATTAACAAATTTATTGAGCGTAAGCTTGAAGTGAGCTGTAGCTCACGAAAGATTATGCTCAAATAAATTTGTTGGTCTCTAAGGTGCCACAAGTACTCATTTTCTTTTTGCGGATACAGACTAACACGGCTGCTACTCTGAAACCTATTTACAAAATGTTACCATTATAATAATTCTTCAACTTTATTTTTTAAAAAGTGCATACCCTAAAAGCTCTAGTCTTTATATACTTGTCTGAACATTTAAAGATACCAAATACAATAATTTTTTTTCTAAAATGCAAGACATTTTACTGTTGAATCTTTACAAAAGGGTCTTGAAAGCCAACTTGCTACTGGACGTACACCAAAGTTGGGTATCAGTCCTGTTTGAAGAGAACTACATTAATGCAAACTAGGAACCTTTCAGTTCACACCTGCAGCATGCACATGGGGGAGTTACAGCACAGCACTTTGATGCACACTGCTATTCACACCCGTTGTCTGAACTGCAGGGTACTGTACACAAACATTTGAAAGAGCAGGAAGGAAAGAGTCTGTCATGTTGCCACCCACAAAGTACAGAGAAGCAGGAGGAGAAGGAGAAAGCTGCTGCAGAGAAGTGGAGAGAGAATAAGAAGGGACCAGAGTAGGGGGAATGTGATAAGCACAGAGGGACTGTGGTAGTGTGGGGGCAGAGGACCTGGTAGTTGGTAAGGGAAGAAGGGGGCAGACTGGGGAAGAAAGAAGTCGAGAAGGGTCTGAAACAACAGAGCACACTCCCCTCCAGAACATGGAAATGAAACCCAGGACTCATCCTGCTGCCAGCAAATATCCATGAAACCCCTAAGCAAAGTATGTCTGATCCTCTTCTAGTGTCTGGCCCACATAAAGGATAATAGCCTGCTACATTCCATTCATTCAAATAGTGGACATCTGTACTGTAGATCTAGTTTCCAGACCTGCCAATGACTCATGTGGGCGTTAATAACTTGCACATGGTGGAAATGTGCGTGCCAGTTAGCTTTTTTAAAAATCTAGGCATTTTCGTATGTAAAAAACTACATTAAAAACATTAAGGTTGCAAAGTTCAACATGCAAAAATTTGCAAATGTAAATCAATCCTCTTGTGTGATGCAATATGGTATTATGTTTCTCCTTAAGGGATTCCTGAATCATTCAGTGCACAAAATGTGTAAGTGCCCATTGAATTAATCAAGGTTGTACAGTACCACCTCAAGCAAGGTATTCCCAGCAGATAAAGGAAAGTTTTATCACTATACAAGGCACTGGTGAGTCATCTGGAATACCGTTTGCAATTCTGGTCTCCTATGTTTAAGAAAGATTAATTCAAACTGGAACAAGTGCAGAGAAGGACTGCTAGATTGATTAGAGGATGGAGAACCACGTAAAGAGAGGTTTCAGAGTAGCAGCCGTGTTAGTCTGTATCCGCAAAAAGAACAGGAGTACTTGTGGCACCTTAGAGACTAAGAAATTTATTAGAGCAATGTTACTATATTATTATAAATATAACGTTATTAAATTTATTCATGGGCTACAGCCCACTTCATCGGATGCTTAGAATGGAACATATAGTAAGATGTACACACACACACACACAAAGAGATAAGTTGGAAGTTGCCGTACAAACTGTGAGAGGCTAATTAGTTAAGATGAGCTATTATCAGCAGGAGAAAAAAAAAAAAACTTTCCTAGCGATAATCAAGATGGCCCATTTAGACAGCTGACAAGAAGGTGTGAGGATACTTAACTTAAGGAAATAGATTCAATAGATGTAATGACCTAGCCACTCCCAGTCTCTATTCAAACCCAAGTTAATGGTATCTAGTTTGCATATTAATTCAAGCTCAGCAGTTTCTCCTTGGAGTCTGTTTTTGAAGCTTTTCTCTTGCAAAATTGCCACCCTTAAATCTTTTCCTGAGTGGCCAGAGAGGTTGAAGTGTTCTCCTACTGGTTTCTGAATGTTATGATTCCTGACGTCAGATTTGTGTCCATTTATTCTTTTGCGTAGAGACTGTCCGGTTTGGCCAATGTACATGGCAGAGAGGCATTGCTGGCACATGATGGCATATATCACACTGGTAGATGTGCAGGTGAACAAGCCCCTGATGGTGTGGCTAACGTGATTAGGTCCTATGATGGTGTCACTTGAATAAACATGTTTCAGAGTAACAGCCGTGTTAGTCTGTATTCGCAAAAAGAAAAGGAGTACTTGTGGCACCTTAGAGACTAACCAATTTATTTGAGCATGAGCTTTCGTGAGCTACAGCTCACTTCATCGGATGCATACTGTGGAAATTGCAGAATATCATTATTATATACACAGACACCATGAAACAATACCTCCTCCCACCCCACTCTCCTGCTGGTAATAGCTTATCTAAAGTGATCATCAAGATCTTCTGCAATTTCCACAGTATGCATCTGATGAAGTGAGCTGTAGCTCACGAAAGCTCATGCTCAAATAAATTGGTTAGTCTCTAAGGTGCCACAAGTACTCCTTTTTTTTTAATAAACATGTGGACAGAGTTGGCATCGGGCTTTATTGCAAGGATAGGTTCCTGGGTTAGTGTTTCTGTTGTGTGCTGTGTGGTTGCTGGTATTTGCTTCAGGCTGGGGGGCTGTCTGTAAGCGAGGACTGATCTGTCTCCCAAGATCTGAGAGAGTGACGGATCATTTTTCAGGATAGGTTGTAAATCTTTGATGATGCGCTGGAGAGGTTTTAGAATTAAGGAGCTTGGCTTGTTTAATCTAACAAAACAAAGGTTATGGCACATCAACAAATGGATATAAACTAACCATCAACAAGTTTAGGCTTGAAATTAGACAAATCATTTCTAACCAGCAGAGGAATGAAGTTCTGGAACCCCTTTCAAGTGGTGTAACGGAGCAAAAAAAAAAAAAGAAAAAAAGAAAAAAAAAAAAAAGAAAAGAAAAAACTTAACTTGTTTCAAGACTGAGCTTCATAAGTTTATGGAGGTGATGGTATAGTGAGGTTGCCTACAATGGCATATGGCCCATTTGTGACTGCTATTAGCAAATATCTCCAATGGCTGGATACAAGACACTAGATGAGGAGGTCTAAATTACTACAAAGAATTATTTCCCAGCTGTCTGGCTGATGGGTTTCACCTTCATGCTCAGAGTCTAAATAATTACCGTATTTGAGCTCAGGAAGGAATTTCCCCCAGGTCAGATAGGTAGAGACCCTGGGGAGTTTTCACCTTCCTCTTGCTGACTGAACTAGAGCAGTGGTCTCCAACTGGTTGATCGCGATCGACTGGTCGATCCTCGAGTACCTCCCAGTCAATCGTGATCTCTGGTGGTGCAGCGTGGCTAGTACTAAGGCAGACTCCCTGTCTACCCTGGCCTCATGCCAGGGTGGTCCCAGGGACGGGGGGGCATGGGTCTCCCTCCGCATGCTGCTCCTGTCTGCATGCACCACGCTTGCAGCTCCCATTGGCCAGGGGAGCTGATGGCGCAGTGCTTGCAGACAGGCGCAGTGAACAGAGCCACGTGTCCCCCGCCCTGCTGCAAGGGTACGTTGGCCACTTCCAGGAGCAGTGTGGGACCGGGGTAGGCAAGGAGCCTGCCTTAGCCTCGCCGTGCCTGCCACCAACCGGGAGCCACCGGAGATAAGCACTGCCCGGTGGGAGGCTGCACCCCAACCCTCATCCCTGAACTCCCTCCTGGAGCCAGCATCCCACACCCCCTCCTGCACCTCAAGCCCCAGCCTGAAGCCCCTTCCCAGAGCCAGCACCCCATCCTGCACACCAACTCCCTGCCCCAGCCCTGACCCCCTCCTGCACCCCAACACTTTGCCCCAGCCCGGAGCCCTCTCCTTTCCCCCCCAGTTCCCTCCTACAGCTTGCATCCCTCACCCACACTGCAAACCCCTCGGACCCAGCCCAGAGCCCGCACCCCCTCCTGAACCCCAAACCCCTACCCCAGCCTGATGAAAGCGAGTGAGGATGGGGGACGGAGTGAGCGGGGTGGGGCTTTGGGGAAGGGGCAGGGCCTTGGGAAAGGGGCGGGGTAGATCCTGGGTTGCCCTTAGATTCAAAAAGTGATCTTGTGCAAAAAAAGGTTGGAGACCACTGAACTAGAGTAAATGGTAGATTGTCTATAACCTGAAGTCTTTAAATCAAGATTTGAGGACTTCAGTAACTCAGCCAGTGGTTATGGGCCTATTACAGGACTGAATGTAGGAGGTTCTGTGGCCTGCAATGTGCAGGAGGTCAGACTAGATGATCACAATGGCCCCTTCTGGCCTTTAAATCTATGAATTAATGGAGACTTGGCTGCAGGACCCCAGCCACATTTGTTGCGAAATTGGAAAGTGTTAAATGAAAGAGGCAAAGGACTGCAGTAAAAGAGGATGGTCTCATAATTAATGCAATGGAAAGCCATTCTTAATAACTAGATTCTCTTTCTGCTGCAGTTCCTATCTGAGGCTGGACAAGTCACTTAAGCTAAAATTTTCACAGGTGGCCAAATGGGTGCTGACTTGAAACATCTGAGGACTTATTTGCAAGAACACTGACCACACACATCTCCAACTGAAGTTGACTGGACCTGTGCTGTGAACATACAAAATGCTACAAAAACATTAAGTACTCTGAAATATCATACCCCAGGCATTTCAAGTTAGGGACCCGAAGTTGCTGGATAAGGCTCAAATTATGAAAAGTAATCTCTCTTTGCCTCAGTCCCTAACCTGTAAAAAGAAAATACGGTCACCTCACCTTCCATGTGTTACAAATATTTATCTTCACGAAGCATTCATACACTACAGTAATGAGTACTATAAGAAAGCACATAAGGAAATTGATAATTCCGTTTTCCATACAGGGTTTGCATGATGTGCACCAAAGAAAGCGAAGGGTCACACGGTGAATGAGGAAAATAAAAATAAATATTTAATGGCTACCCATCCAGTGAGCACAGTCTATCCTAAGCATTGAATGAGGCAGGGGCATGTAGAAAAAGAATAGTCTGAATAATGGAATTCAAAGTTATCATAGAATCAGAGGACCGGAGAGGTCAGCTAGTCCAGTCCCCTGCACTCATGGCAGGACTAAGTATTATCTAGACCATTCCTGACAGGTTTTTGTTTAACCTGCTCTTAAAAATCTCCAATGATAGAGATTCCACAACCTTGTTGGATCATATTAAAGAAGTTCTGTATTAAAATCACAAATGAGTTTGATTCCCCATAGTTTAAATTCCAGGGTATTACTAATTAAGAGGTCTCTTGGTTTTTGGTACTGTTTCTCTCCCTCTATGTGTGAAACTTGCAAGCTGCTAATTGCATTAGTACATTCTAAGACAGAGTCTGTTCTCAAAGCAATTCACACAGAGAGACTCAAAGCAATACTCTGTAACAACAGAAACAGCACCCAGAGACTCCCCGCCCTTTTGTTGTATTCATCTTGCTTTATTAACAATTGTGATTAAAATAGAGATAGAGGATATATGTGGATGGATGCTTGGTGTGGATAATAACTGAATGATCAGGGAGGTGCCAGCCTAAGAATCCAGTGTCCATTGGCTGAAGAAGGCGTCAAGTGGAAATAATCAGAGGACCCCCGGAGGGCAGACTGGAATCCACCTAACAGCCTCAAGAATGGGAGAACCAAAGAACAAGACAACATTTAGCAGCACGGAGCCGTCAGGAATGTGCTATCTGCTGACTGATTCAGCAACAGCATGATGAAGCAATTCCCATAGACTGGGATAGGAAGAAATTCCTATAAAAAGAGACTCTAGAAAGTGAGAACTTTGGGGGTCTGATTCTGCAAACCAACTTCCAGGAGCATCAGAAGAGCATCTGACAAGGCCCTGCTCCCTCCTCATGTCCAGGCCACCTGGCCAGTGGCTTGGCATGAGCAACTCTAAGGCTGGTAACTATGATAACCTTGCAGAACCTGTGTGTGTGTGTGTTTGTATGAATGAATGTGTGAATAAATATGAGATTGAATGGAATGTTATAGCTATAACTAACTGCTTACTATGATTCTTTCTGTATTCACAATAAATGTGGTATTTTGCCTTTTCCTCTTTAATAAGATCCTGTTGGTTTTTATTTTATTGGTATAACAACCTCCCTAGGCAATTTATTCCAGTGCTTAACCACCCTGCCAGAAAGTTTTTCCTAATGTCCAACCTAAACGTCCCTTGATGCAATTTAAGCCCCATTGCTTCTTGTCCTATCCTCAGAGGTTAAGAAAAACAAATTTTTCCCCTCCTCCTTGTAACAACTTTTGACATACTTGAAAACTTATGTCCCCTCTCAGTCTTCTTTTTTCCAGACTATCATAATGCATATGCATAAGGGAGCCAAATTAAAGCAATCTTAATGCTGGAAATTTCCTAGTTTTTGAGTATTTGGCTTTGCAATCTTAACTCTCCTTTATATGGAGATCTTTTTAAAATGCAATACTCATTTAAACTGAGTTTAATAATATGTACTGAACTGCTGCAGTCTTGTATGCTCATTCTTGAATTTATAATTGAACATGTCATTCTATTACAGTTCCATTCCTTAAAAGTTGCTGAATATTCCAGAAGTTTGGCCTTACAGAGACAAGATCCCATGCTTTTCCACTCCAAATGTGAACAACTTCTTAAAATCTCAAGGATCCGCCCAAAAGGAAGATATCACTGAGACACACTGTCAAGTGTCAAGGCATTTTAAAAACAAGGCAATTAAAAACACGCAGCTTTCAGGAAGTATAAGTTCCTGTTTGCATGTCATAATGGTAGTGACTGATACTAGGTTCTTATCTTGCTGCAACAGCTACTTGATTTTGCTTGTCCGTAAACATCACTCCAAAAAATATTTTTCATTCTATTGTGTTTCCAAACAGACATGTTCCATCTGCTAGTGAGGTATGATCTGTTTCTATGTGACATCATCACATTACACTTGAGAAGACTAATGCCAGTTTATAAACACTAAACCTTGGCTCGGTTTCAAAACTCCTTACTACCTGCCACGTAAGTAATGACAAAATGTGTGGATTATCTTTTGTCATATAATTTAGAACTACTCTACTATGATGCAAGGCTCTTACATTTTCTACAAAAGGCAATTCTAAATAAATGATTTGTTATATGATTGAACTAGAACTGTACTGTACTGTTCCTTTGGATTTTTTATAATACAACAGAATCTAAGTCATTATTCCTCTTTTGACCCGTAAAAGCCATCCAGGGCCACAAGTGATGTGTGCTGAAGTGCAAATAAATTATTACAGCAATAAAGATTTTTATATTCTGGAACCATTGTATATTTGCAAGATAATTGTTATTTCTTCAAGTTAACACCTTACTCAAAGGAAGGTTTAATTTTGAGATATTTTAATTTCCTTGAGATTTACTAAAAGTTATTTTTAATACCTGTAATCAGAAAAAAATAACTAACTGTGCAGGTACAGTTTGAAACCATCTTTACTGGGCAAAATAATATATGTAATTTAAAAAAAGCTGTCTTTGTGTCTACTTAAACAAGAGGATTACTGGGAGAGCACAAAGTGTTTAGAGAGGCAGTGATGATGAATACTCCTAAGGATACTTTCCTTGGGGATGCACCCCCTCAAATGAAAGTAAAACACCTTCAGGGATATGAGATTTTAGAAGGAATTCATTCAGGCTAACATAACCCTGGAAAAATACATAGAAGTTACTGAAACACTAGTACTACCGGCGTCATCTACAAGTTTCTCCCTGTTGAGGAGTCTCTCTTTGTCTGAAGGGTGCTTTGACAGAAATTTGCTTTCAGTGGAAATAACTGCGACCTCCACCTAAAAGGACAGGACTGCCAAGTCACACTCCAGTGCACCTTGGAGAATATTTAAGCACATTGTCTATCTTCCTTGTACAGTTGCAGACCTTGTATGGTTGCAGATCCCTTTGTGGGCGTGCTTGATTGTTTTGGTGATTAGGTGGAGAACCTATCCTCAGCTATGTCCTGTACAGCTCCCTATTCCATTCAGTCAGCTGGATCTTCAGAGATATCTGCTGTAGGTTCCATGCTTATAACAAATGGAAACGTCTAGCTGTGTGGAATTCCTCCTGGTCCTCTTCTCTCTGACAGTCTTAGCATTTATGTACCTTCAGCCATGTAGAATGCCGCTTCACCTGTTGCCTTTGTTGTTTACAAACCATCACGCCTCCTCTCTGGTTTCCACATTCTCTGGTTCTCTGATGGCCAATTCCTTTTTGTTGAACTGGGGGTGGTTATACTTCCTGAATCCGACTGTCCGAGGACTCCATAAACCCTTTCATAAGAGAAAATGTCATTTCTCCTTTGGAAAGATGGGTTCCTGATATTTATAGCCAAGACAACCCCAGCAGGCCTGTAGTGTCATAACAGGTAGCATGTTGGTGGGACAGTTGTTCCAGAGACAGCCTTGAGTGGGGGTTCCCTGCCGGAACTGTTCAGCAGAACTGTAAGGCAGGAGGTCTGGGCCAATGTCTACTGCTACAGATGCAAGAGTGTGTCAACAGGTCATGAATGCTAATAAAGGAAACATGAAGGAAACCAAAGCTCCCTTCAGCAATCTTGAGGTATCTGGTCACCGTGATGTGGTGAAAGAGCCACAGATATGCCAAGGGGATGGGATAGAGACATGGAGTCATTGCTTGTCCCAGGCCTTGCAATCCTGTCTGTGGTCTTGATGGCAAGACAGAGATTTTTCCAGTTAGCACCCAAATCATGCATGACTTATGTCTCTAGCTCCTTGCAAGATGCTAAAAGATATCCAGTTGAAGAACACTGTTCAGAATATTATACTGAAAGAACTGACTTCACTACTGTGTACAGCTGAAAATATCAGAAGCTTGTCAGAACCCTCCACCAAGTACAGTATGTTCCAGTAACAATCTAGGTGTCAAAAAGTATGGCAAATCCAATGGTTTAATATTCAGCCTTAAATATCCCTCAGCAAATGCTGAGAAGGAATTAGACTTTCACATATTCTGTCTCTGCACAAAGAAGAACTTACTGTTTTTGTCAGTCTTGAAGATTTTATCATGTATTTTTAAATGCCATATTTTTAACATTTTTTCCACACTGGATCTAGAAATTTAGCAGCGTGCCAAATTCCAAGTTTAACATCAGACAAATTATGGCTTCTTTCCCAGAAAGCAATGAATTTTTAAAATTTTACACTAAAGCATCTGCAGAATGCTCAATAAATTCAACAATGGACTGCACTTTGTTATAACTGTGTATTGGTTATTTCACAAACAGGCACTTCTATAGCAGCTTCTATCCAAGTATTTCAAAGCTCTTTATAAACATTGCTTAGGCCTCAAAAGACCCCTATGATGTAGTACATCATACAATCCTGTTTTATAAAAGAAGAATCTGAGGAGACATGCCTGCGGCCACGCAAGTCTGTAGCAGAGCCAGGAATAAAAACCAGCTCTAACCTAGTCCTGTCCATTAGCCACTAGCTAATGCTTTTTTCTCCCAAGCAGAGATGCATTATCATTCTCTACTAAAGTTTTCCACACAAGCCAGTAAGGTCCTGATCCACTGAAGTCAGCGGGAATCCTTCCATTAAACCTCAGTGAGCTTTGGAACAGGTCTTACTCACTGTTGCTTTTAAGATGAAATGGACAAAGAACTGGATTAATCTTCAGATGGAACAAATTAGTATAATGGAGGTTATTAGTTAAACTAATATAGAAATTATAAAAAAGTTTTATTTCAAGAACAGTATTCTATTTTCTGATGGCCTAAGGTGATCACTTTTTTCTGCATGGAGAAATTAATACTCACTGTATGAGGCTCTGGGAAAAGTATTCTATTCCCTACAGACATTAAGCAACCTGAGCCAACATAACAAACAGGAAATGGACCACCTCAGAGTTAACATTTTGCATTGCTTCTTAAACTTCCAGCTTGATTATGATGTTATGTGGTGCTCTAATGTATGTGCTTACCAATAACCCAATTAAAGTTACCAGTTAATTAAATCAGAAACAGCACAAAGAGGAGATGTAAGTTAGTATTATGGAAAAAAAGAAAGTATGCACCACAACAGCAAAAAATGAAAGAAAGCTTTGTGACTCAAAAAGCCAGCAACTGAATCTGATTCTTTGCTTTTCAAAATCCTTGTCTGCAATATGCATTGCAGTGTTTGCTCCAGACCTCAAATGTAGCATCAAGAAAGCATGTTAAAACAAACACACACTTAATTGTTAATCTCCTCTCCTCTCCCAATACATGGAAGCTACATCCAGGGCCATTCCTACCCATACGCAAAGTACGCAGCTGTGTAGGGCACCAAATTTCCTGATGCCCTACGCAGCTGCGTGCTGCTCCAGCCCCTGCTCCACCTCTTCACTAAGGCCTCCGCCTCTGCTCTGCCCCAGCCCTGCCTCTTCCCACCCCAGCTCTGCTCCCACTTGACCCCTTCCCAAAGCCCCTGCCCCTGCTCCGCCCCCACTCCCCTGAGAACTGCAGCAGAGGTCGGGTGCTCTGCACTCGCCGGCAGCAGTAAGTGGAGCGACCCAGTTACAGCCTGCTCCGCTCCTCTGGCTCTCAGCCATGCAGCTGGTGAGTGCTGAGGGGCGGTTCCCCCCTGCCTCCCAAGGCTGGGAGCCAGGGGAGCAGAGCAGAACGGGCTGGGGCCAGGTCGCTCCACTTCCTGATGCCCCCGTGAGTGCAGGGTCAGCCTGGAAACCACCTCCCAACCCGCAGAGGCCTGTGGGACTGTGTAGGGCACCAAAATGGCTAGGGACAACCCTGGCTACACCCTAAGTTATTCTCATCTCTCTTTTCCATTACTACTATTTTTGTCTCCGTCTCCTAAAAACTTACTGCCATGCTACTGCCTAGACTCAACACAATGTCCAAGCAACATTTCCTGTACTACCTTTTCTTTCTTATAGCCACTGAACAATCAACAGTCTTGCTGGGTATTTGCATTTAGTAGCATGTTATTTCATTTCTAAAATGGCATTTCACCAACAAAATGCTTAATGAAACAGTTTTTACTAGTGAACTATTAAATTTCAAATTTAAGTGAAATCTCTGATATGAGAGTCAGGAGTTCCTAGGGTGAATCCTACTATCAGCAAAAACTGGTGTTCATTAATTTCTGGCATCAGGAGAAGAGGGTGTGGGGGGAGAGTGTGTTTGCTTAATGGGTTTAATTGGCTCTCTATGGTGAAATTACTTAAGAAGGCTGAGACCACCACCTATACTCCAAAAAGATCCAAATAAACTGCAGTCTCAAAGAATTATGCAACAGGCTCCAATTAAACACATACATTTATACTGCACGTATATAGAATATACATAGTATATATTTTTATATATAATCACACAGTTCTGGTTTTTCTCTCTCCCCTTCCCTTTCATTCATTGGACTGATGTGAACCAGTCTATGCATCCTTTATTACCCTCAGAGCCTGGATGCAGACAGGAAGCCAGATGTATCAGCTTTTGCAATTATAAAAAGAGTAACAAATGTGGCACAATCTTGACCACTCTTCGCCAAACCACTTCTTCGCAAGAACCACTTCTCAAAACAGTTCTTCCATAGGTGATTGGTAGAATAGGTCAGTCGAGGCTAAGCCTCCCCTGATGCAGCTGCTGCTGCCGGATGCCCAGTTGAGGATTTTTGGCAGCTTGCACAGGGGAAGTTTTTGATTATTATGCCCCATGTAGGTTCCAGGGCAGCTGAGGAGGCAGTATGTGCCACTCAGCTTCCCGGGGTTCATCAGTAATCTCAGAACCCAGGAAGCTGAGTAACAGATACCGCCTCCTCAGCCACCCTAGAACCTGCATGGCATAAAAGCTCAGGTTCTTTGGGAAGAGACAAGGGGCAGCTTGGGGTCTCAGGAGGGGAGGTGCAGCGCAGCTGGGGCAGCTCCAGCCGGCCCACGGTTCTCCAGTCATAGGTGGCAGTGGTGGTGGGGGTGGCCTTGGGAGAAGGGGTGAAGCCGGGGGGCTAGCCTCCATGAAGTGGGGCTCCACCTATCACCCACAAGTTCTTCCATACCTTCCCTAGATGCTGCTATCAATGCAGACTCCAAACGAATGTGCTTTTTTGTTGCTGATTTGTGGTGGGCGGAAGAACAAAAAAACAGGATCAGAGGAAGGAATATCCATTAGCGTACATGCCTTCACCTTCAACAACATGACATACTTTTGCGTTGTACTTCCCTCTAGTACATTCAGACTGTTACCTACCCGAATCACTCCACCTCATCCAGTTGACACCATTGCAGCCTGAATCGGTTTCTGAACTTGGATCTCGAACTCAGTGGGATGCAGCAATGAGCTCAATATAACCATCCACATGGAACTGTAAAAAAGTTAAGACTCATTTTAATGAGTACATAGAATTTTTTTCCACTAACAGTGACTAATGGAAATACAATCCAACAAATCAAAAATACTAAGATTGCCTTATTTCCTATAGTTACTTGTCAGTGTAGTACCTAAGTTCTAAACCAATCATTCTTGCTGTTGAATATTAATGTGACCCAGCTATTGCTAAAGGGCAAACATGAGTGGAATGTAAAATCAGAACAGAAACTATAAGACTGATTAATTTTTTTGATTCTCATGCACCAATCAAAATACCTGGGTTGCAGAAAAGTGTTTGAATTCAAATATAACAAAAACCCACATATGCAAAATAGCGTGAGAAAACATTTTTGTTTCTAGAACACAGTTAATAGGTAAACAAAACAACATTTACAAAAATTAAATCTTGAGCCTAAACCAGATGACAGTATCCATTTAAGGACGCAATCTCAGAGCACCAGAGGCATATTACAAGACAGAGAACCTGTATGCTGAAAGCATTGTGTCGTGATGCTTCTCCATTGGCCCCTCCTAGCAACAGATTAGGATAAAGAGTCCACAATTATTTGGCAGACCTGTCAGCTGCCCTTCATTTTAGTTTAACGTAAAGTTTTACAGGAATGTCTGTCTGTGGTTATTGATAGGAGGGGATGGAGTTGCTCTTGAATGGTTTGATCCATTTCTATCTGGAAGTTCTGTTCTGCACAGAGAACTCTCTTCTGGAGAGCTGCTGTATTATAGAATCATAGACTATCAGCATTGGAAGGGACCTCAGGAGGTCACCTAGTCCAACCCCCTGCTCAAAGCAGGACCAATCCCCAACTAAATCATCCCAGCCAGTGATTTGTCAAGCCTGACCTTTATTGTATATTATGTATGTTGAGGACATACATTTCTATTATACATTCCTGGCTAGTATACTGGAACAGCAGCAGCTATAACTCTAAGACAGAACATACCCATCACCTTATCTTCATCACATTTATTGAGACCAACTCAAATAACCTTACAAAAATATGGCAAAGAACAGGAGGAGGAGGAGGTGGTGGTGGTGGTGGTGGTGTTACGGACGCATAGTTTTATCATCCCGTTTCAGAACAGGAGATTACTCACCTGTGCAGTGACTGACATTCTTCGAGACAAGTGTCCCTGTGGGTGCTCCATTCCAGGTGCTGATACACCCCTGCGCCTTCGCTTGGAGATCTGTACAGCAGTACCTGCACAGGCCTCACGTGCTGCTGGCGCCTTAACTGCGCATGCGTGGCCCTGACTCCTCAGTTCCTTCTCTACTTTGGCGTTTGGAGAGGAGGAGGGTGGGTAGTGGAACACCCGGATGGACACTGCACAGGTGAGTAGCCTCTTCTTCGAGAGATGTCCCTGTGAGTGCTCCACTCCAGGTGACTGAGAAGCAGTATCTTTAGGATGGTAGGGACTTCGGATCTGGTAAAAAAAAAAGTCAGACAGCATAGCTCAGACCATTCCAGTGCCAGTCAAGGGTCCCTGAGCGCTAAACACTATGCCCTTAAAGGTGTGCTCCGAAGCCCAGGTAGCAGTCCTGTAGATGTCTACGAGGGGAATATTACATAAGAATGCAACAGACATTGACACAGATCTGGTAGAGCGTGTCTTAATAGAAGTTGGAGGATGTATCTTCTTTAATTGGTAGCATAAGTGGATGCAGTCTGATATCCAGTTGAATATTCTCAGGCTGGATATCGATTTGCCCTTAGATAGCTCTGCAGTTGAGATAAAAAGTTTTGGGGTCGCCCTGAATGGTCTAGTCCTATCCAGATGAAGTGTGTGCATTGCTGCTTCAAAAGTGCTTGCATGCTGTTTAGGAAAGAAGGTTGGTAGATGGATAGGTTCACTGAGGTGCAAGGACCAATGCACCTTCAGGAGAAATTTGGGACGCGTTGGAGCATGACTTTATCCTTTAAATAAAAATAAAATAAAAAAAAAAGACGTACGGTGAGTCAGGCATGAGAGCTCCTACGCATCTGGTGGATGTAACTGCCACTAAGAATGCAGCTTTCACAGATAGGTGTAGTAGAGAGCAGGATGCTAGCAGTTCAAATGGTTTTTCTGTCAAACATGTGAGGACCAAGTGTAAGTCCCATGGTGAGTGAGTGGTCTGATGTCTGGGTACAGCGCCTGGATGTCTTTAAGGCATCTTTTTTGTGATAGTGTGGGCAAAGGTAGTGGTGTCACTGATCTTCTGGTGAAATGCTGTGATTGCTGACATGTACCTTATGGAGCTGAAGGAGAGGCCAGATTGTTTGAGCTCCAGAAGGTAGTCCAGTATGATTGGAAGAGATACAGAAGTAGGAGCTGTTTGCCTGGCGGAACACCATGCCATGAACCTAGACCATTTATGGATATATGTGGTATGTATAGATTGTGCCCCACTGTGTAACAGTACAGTTTGCACCTGCTCAGAGCAGTCTAGTTCTTCATTGGAGAACCACTGAGGAGCCATGCCTTGAGGTGGAGCATTCCTATGTTTGGGTGGCGTAGATGGCCCCTGCGTTCGGACAATAAGTTCGGAGGCATGTGGGGGGGGGAGGAAGACTGGTGGACAAGTGGACATCCATGTTAGAAGTGGGTACCATAGCTGTCTAGGCCCATAGGGGCTATCAGTATGATCCTAGCCCTCTCCATTTGTATCTTTAATACTATTTTGTGTAGCAGTGGTATCGGTGGGAATGCGTATAAGTAGGTTGCTGCTCCATCTGATCGTAAATGTGTCCCCCATGGAATGTTTTCCCAGACCCGCTCTGGAGCAGAATCTGGGGCATTTCTTATAGTTTCTATGGTAATATTTGGCTAGGAGGGCGGCATAGTTTGCCACCTTAAATTGCAATGTGGAGGATGCATAAACCTTGTGGCCAAGTCCATTCTTTTACTCTCCCTGTCACAAGGAGTAGACCGGAAAATGTTGCTGCTTGTTTCTTTGGTTCGTCGCTTCCACTACCAGCAAGTTTGGTGCTGGATGTGTGAAAAGAAACTGAGCCCTTGGAAGGGACATAGTATTTCCAATTTGCTCTCTTGCAGGTCGGGGATATAGTGGCTGGGGTTTGCCAGATATTCTTGACTGGGTCCATGATAGCTCCGTTGATCGGGAGGGCAATCTTGGAAGAGGCCGTAGGTTGCAAGATATCTGTTGAGTCTCTGACACCTATTCCATAGTGATCTTGAGCTCCCGAGACACCCTTTTAAATAGGTTCTGAAAGTGGATGAAATAGTCTGCCGTTGCTGGCGGTGGCAGCATAATAGCCTCACCAGGGGAGGAAAATGAGTTGTTATTTGGAGAGGTATCAGACGGCACATCTTTGTGTGCACCACTGCAGGTTCCTCCCATACAGTAACTCCTCGCTTAATGTTGCAGTTATGTTCCTGAAAAATGCTACTTTAAGTGAAATTATCTTAAGAAAATCCAATTTCCCCATAAGAATTAATGTAAATCAGGGAGGAGAGGGGGGTGTTCGGTTCCAGGGACATTTTTTTTCACCAGACAAAAAGACATTTTATATTCACACACACAGAATATAAGTTTTAAACAAACAAGTTAATACTATGCACAGCAATGATGATTGTGAAGCTTAGTTGAGGTGGTGGAGTCAGAGGGTGGGATATTTCCCAGGGAATGCCTTGCTGCTAAATGATGAACTAGCACTCGGCTGAGCCCTCAAGGGTTAACATATTGTTGTTAATGTAGTCTCACACTCTACAAGGCCGCACAAATGGAGGGAGGACACACAATAGACGCATGGCAGTGGCTGCAAACATTCCCTGCAGAAACTGAACGTGATGATGAACTCATGCGGTCTCACTGGAGTGCACCACTTCCTCCACTTTCCAAGGTGCCGTGGTGTGTGTGTGTGTGTGTGTGTGTGTGTGAGAGAGCGAGACACACACACTGTGTGTGTGTGTGTGTGTGTGTGTGTGTGTGAGAGAGCGAGACACACACACTGTGTGTGTGTGTGTGTGTGTGTGTGTGTGTGAGAAACGTGCATTGCCCCTTTAAGTACACTGACCCCACTCTTAAGTGCACTGCCCTTTTAAGTAAATCAGCAAGCTGAGACAGCAGCTACTGCCAGCAAGCTCCCTCCATCCTGAGCCCTGTCATGTCATCGTCCCCCACCACTCTGTGGAGATGGGGTACAGGAGCAGGGGGGCAGGACTGGGGTGGGGAAAAAGAGGGACCCCCTGAAATTAGCACTCCTCTTCCCTCCCACCCCCTGCACAGCAAGCAGGAGGCTCCCAGGAGCAGCACACAGCAGTGTGGGGAGGGACACCTGAACTGCCCAGCAATTGATAGCCTGCTGCACGGCTGCCTCACAGGGAGCCGACAGGGGGACTGCTGGCCCACCCTGGTTCCAAGCCCCCACCAGCTAGCTCCAACGGGCTGCTCTTCCTGCAAGCAGTGGACAAAGCAGGCAGCTGCCAAACATTATACGGCAGCATTCCGCAACTTTAAACGAGCACGTTCTCTAATAGATCAGCAACATAACAACCAAATAACATTAACTGGGACGACGTTAAGTGAGGCGTTACTGTACGTCCATCACAGACATGTGTGAGGGTCGAGGAGGAGATTTGGTGTCACCTCTATGTGGGCTGTGTCAACTGGTGTGATGTCCCCTTTAGGGCCCCCATGGGTTCCAATAATGCCATTGTCCGGGGAAGGGCACAGGTGGTCCCATCCAAGGGTGCCCATACCAGGATGGTAACTCTCTGGCATATGAGAAGGGAGGGATAGCTCAGTGGTTTAAGCATTGGCCTGCTAAACCCAGGGTTGTGAGTTCAATCCTTGAGGGGGCCATTTGGGATCTGGAGAAAAAAAATGATGATTGGTCCTGCTTTGAGCAAGGGGTTGGACTAGATGACCTCCCGAGGTCCCTTCCAACCCTGATATTCTATGACCTTGATCTTACTGGTACAACATTGGCAGGTGTGTTGAATGTGGAGGAGTAGTGTGGTGAAAAAACTCCCTCCACTTTGTCATCCTCATCACTAGAAAAGTGAGAGGGGATAATTGTCGGTATGGTGTCTACGGTCTCACTGAGACATCAGAACCCAGTAAAGAAGATTCAGGGGTTGGTGAAACAAGCAAATCCCTTTGGTGAAGAAACTGCGGTGCCGATGGGTACTGCGCCGAGTGCAGTGACAGGACTGTAGGGTCAGTTGGTCCTGACTGGTGTGGCAACGTGCGTCATCAAAGGTGGCAAAGAGTCAATGACGAGGCTGTAATAGCGGTTGTGTGCTGCACAGACAAGTGCGCCAGGGGTGGCATTGAGTCCTTTACGGTGCCGGGCAGTGCCATGGTAGAAGAGGCAGACAATTTAAAGCCATTGGCCTCAGCACTGGCGTGGTGCATAGCAGCAGCAGCTGGAGTATGGACAGCGCCGGAGGTGCCCAGACTGTCGTATGTGCTGAGCCGCGGTGTGGTCAGCCTGGATGAGATAGACCTGCTCAGGGACCGTTCGGAAGCAGTCTGGTTCCCATGAGGTGACTAAGCTGGCCTCTGTTTTCGCTGATTTTTTGTCCTTAGTTGACTTCGGAGGGCTCTGTCTTGAGGAGGACTCATGTCCTGGATCAGAGGCGGGTTTGAGGGACTTTTCAATCAGAATTAACTTAAGCCTCAGGTCTCTGTCCTTCCGTGCCCTGACTTTCAGCTTGCTACAATGGGTACATTTTTGGGGGACATGGGATTCCCCCAAACAGCAGACGCATTGAGAATGGCCATCAGAGATGGTGATGGCCTCTCTGCACACAGTCATCTCTTAAAGCCTGGGGAGGCAGGCATAACGTGAAGTCTAACTAACCGGGAGGGAAAAAACTGGGGGGGAGAGGGGGGAGGGAGAAGGAAATAAAACTTATCTGACTAAAATACTATGCTAATTATACTAACAAACTAACTATCCGAAAGAGAAAACATTTTGAGCAGGACCACTGAGCTCCGTCTCAGGCCGGGGAAGGTAGAGGAGGACCTAAGGAGTCAGGGCCGCACAAGCGCTGTTAAGGCACCCGCAGCGCATGAGGCAGGCACTGTGCGTACGTGGCCCATTCGGGTACTGCTGTATAAATCTCCGAGCGAAGGCGCAGGGATGCACCAGCACCTGCAGTGGAGCACCCATGCAGACATGTCTTGAAGAAGAGCAAGCAGTCTATTTGGAAAAAAAAAATACAATAAATAATCCTTGATTCAAATGAGAACAAGATTCTTCATGAAGTACTCCTGGCGGAATTCGGCACCAACAAATTAAAAATTTGGCACATGGTACTTCAAAATTCTGGATATTTTATTTTTCAAAATAGCACTATATAACCATGCCAGTTTCATTTACTTCGATAATTTATTTCAAACTACCTGTCAGCAAGTACATCTGTAACAGTACAGACACACAAAAATTCCCCCAGGAGTACAGAGTTAAAGAAACCCCTATGACAGCCCAGTTCCAGTTTCCCTGCCCCTTCCTCTCCCCCCCCACCCCCAGCCAGGGAGTCAGACACTCTCACTCCCTCCAGAGCCCAGCCATGGGCCATTCCCAGCCCACACACTCACACCCCCAATCTCTCCAGAGGCCAGCTGCGGGCCAACCCCACCCCAGTCTGAGAACGAACCTGCTCTAAGGAGCCATTATGCTGAAAACCATTATGCTGCCAAACACTTCTCATTATTCCTAATAGTCTTAGAATAATAAATTGAAAAGAACAGAGGCCCAGTTAAAGTTTGACAAGATAACTATTTTGGTTTGTGGCCTTTTGGAATCTTCACTTGATTTAGTGAGTTAGCCCATGGCCTTGGGCGCTATGTTTTTACAATTAAGAATTAATGCATTTAGCATCTCATCAGACCCAAACACCTACAGGGTCTCTTTGCCATTTGTCTAATGTAACACAACCTGAAACTGTAAGGGACATTCATGGTTCCATTCCCTGTGTTACACTCTCCTCGGCTTGTTTTGAAATGAAACAAGGCGTTTGCTATTTCCAAAAAGTATATGGCTGAAACAGTTTTCCTTGATACTCAGCTAATGGGGTCTGAACAAATCTCCTCTCCTTGTGACTTAGGCCATTGCTACGCTAGAGAGAGCTTACAGGGTGCAATTGTACCGATGCAGCTGCACCGCTGTAAGCCCTCTAGTATAGCTGTTCTAAGCCAATGGAAGAGAGCTCTCCCGTTGACTTAATTAAGCCACCCATTAAGATCAGCAGTAGCTAGGTCAGCCACGCAGCAGAGGGTGGCAGCCCTGCACTCTCACACCCACCCCCATCACTCCTGGTCCCCACTGTGTCCTCTGGCCCCCAGGCTCCAGCCTCAGGCTTGCCACCAGCCCATCACCCCTGCGCCGCCCGCTGCCTCCCCCAACCCTTCATCCACCTACCTCATTGCATCCGGCCCCTGCTCCGTCGCTTGGTCCTACATCCATCCCACAGGCATCCACTGCCTCACTTGGCCCCCCCATCATCCCTGGCCCCTGCTGCCTCCCTACCCACCTCCCCATCCAGGTCTTAAATTTCTCCTCTCTACTTGCCAGGGCTAAGTCTGTTGTGAAAAGTGATATTTGTTTGTTAATACCACTTTTTACCGCTTCCCAGCTAACGAGCAAGTCTGCTGTTATGAAAAGTTTTATTAACAAACATACAAATATCACTTTTCACAAAAGCAGACTTGCTAGTTAGTCTTTTAAAAAGCAACCAAAAAAACCCAAACAACAACAACAAAAAAAAGACACGAATATGCAAAGCACCTTGTTTGTTTCTATTCTGTTTAAGTCCAGCAAAGAGTAGAAACTACTGGACGTTATTTTTAAGAACATAAGACCAGCCATACAGGATCAGACCAAAGATCCTTCTAGCCCAGTATCCTCTCTTTTGACAGTGGCCAATGCCAGGTGCCCCAGAGGGAGTGAACAGAACAGGTAATCATCAAGTGATCCATTCCCTGTTGCTCAACCCCAGCTTCTGGCAAACTGAGGCTAGGGACACCATCCCTTCCCATCCGGCCTAATAGCCATTGATGGACCTATCCTCCATTAATTTATTTAGTTCTTTTTTGAACCCTGTTATAATCTTGGCCTTCACAACATCCTCTGGCAAAGAGCTCCACAGGTTGACTGAGTGTTGTGAAAAAATACTTCCGTTTGCTTGTTTTAAACCTGCAGCCTATTAATTTCATTTGGTGACCCCTAGGTTCTTGTGTTATGAGAAGGAGGAGTAAACAACACTTCCTTATTTACTTTCTCCATACCAGTCATGATTTTATAGATCTCAGTCGTATCCCCCTTAGTCATCTCTCTTCCAAGCTGAAAAGTCCCAGTCCTACTAATCTCTCCTCATACAGAAGTCGTTCCATACCCCTAATTATTTTTGTTGCCCTTTTCTGAACTTTTTCTAATTCCAATACATCTTTTTTGAGACGGGGCGACATCTGCACAGAGTATTCAAGATGTGGGCGTAGCATGGATTTATACAGAAGCAATATGATATTTTCTGTTTTATTATCTTAATAATTCCCAACATTTTGTTAGCTTTTTTGACTGCCGCTGCACATTGAGTGGATGTTTTCAGAGAACTATCCACAATGACAATTCTCTCTTTCTTGAGTGGTAATAGCTAAGTTGAACCCCTTCATTTTGTATGTATAGTTGGGATTATGTTTTCCAACGTGCATTACTTTGCATCTATCAACATTGAATTTCATCTGCCATTTTGTTGCCCAGTCACCAAGTTTTGTGAGATCCCTTTGTAACTCCTCGCAGGCTGTTTTGGACTTAACTATCTTGAGTACTTTTGTATCAACTGCAAATTTCCCATCTCACTGTTTACCTCTTTTTCCAGATCATTTTATGAATATATTGAGCAGAACTGGTCCCAATACAGATCTGTGGGGGACACCACTATTTACCTCTCTCCATTCTGAAAACTAACCACTTACAGGTTGGATAAAAATCAATGATAAAAAAAAATTAAAATTAAAAAAAAAATTTAACTCGGATTTTTCTGAGAAAATGCTTTGAGAAAAAAACCTATCTAAAGATAGTTTTAATTAAGATATCTTTGAGCTATAATGTATCTCATCATGGAATAGGGATAAACTCTAATTGTATAGTATGAGAGAATATATTAATGTAATGTTTAAGAAAAGTTTTGTAAATGAGTTCCAATAGTTCATGGATGAGGGATCCAATCTTATGGGGCTCCAGCGGCTTCTGTATAGATTATTTAGGTTAATCTTTCTATCTACCTACTGGGACTCAGTGCTCAGTCTAGAAGATACCATCAGAGATGCTTAGTTTTGCCATTCTCAAACTGTGGATTTGTCTCTCCAGAGATAACATGCTTGTTAACAGCAAAAATGTTTTAAAATATATAAATATATAAACAGGTGAGAAACAACAGACCTCAACCCTATTGTCCCACTGCAAAATTTGTGTACACAGAGTCAATCCCTTACCTCTCTCTAAAAGTGCAAAGTTTCAGAAAGTTCAATGAATAGAAGATTGTTGGGGCGTAACAGATCTGGACAAGGAGAAGTCTGGAGATAAATGTGAGAAGGGAAGGACAGGTAATAGAAACAAGTGAAACTGTCTGAGCAGCCTATTCCAGAAGTCTTGAGGTCTTTCCGAGCGTAACCTTCATTGATTTGAGATCTACCATACCATTCTCTCACTAGAAGTTAAAACCTATAATGGCAGCAGGCCGTAAATGTGAATATTTTAATGAAGTTCCTATACCTGTGCGTGAGACAGGCATGCGTGCAAAATGCAAACAGTGCAACAAAGAAATGTAAGGCCTGGTTGCCCAAATGAAACAACATCATGAGAAGTGTTCCTTCTCAGGAGGAAGCTGCGTTGAAGATGATGAAAGGAACATGTCTGAACATGCAGGATCTTCAGATTGGTAAACTTTTTTATTTCATACTTCTTTCTTAAGGACTGCCTGTCTTCCTTCTGGACTATTCTTGAATTCTCATGTTTGAGCAAAAAATATAGTTGTTACTCTACGGTACTATCATTTTAGATGCAGTTGTGATTAAAAAATAAATAGCTGAAAGAGGCAGATCTTCCTTTTACAATTTCACCTTTAAAGTAGTACTGAGTGTCAGTGAATGCAATGAGTAATACTAAATGAGCAGTATGGTAATAATAATTAAATAACTGCATTGACTTATTTTGTTTAGGAGAATCCATCCTTAACATACAGGATTCTGAAGACTATCCACCTTCAAGATCACCATCATTTTCTATAGTTTCAGAGTTATCTGCCAACGATCATGTTTCAGTCACATCATGTATGTCACATAGCTACAGTATATCATCTGTAGAAAAAACGAAAAAAAAATCTCCATCATCCAGAAACAACCATAGATAAGTTTGTGATAAGAACCAGCAGATTACAAAAAGAGGTCATTGATGAAAACATTGCCCAGTTTGTTTATGCAGCAAACTCTCCTTTCCGTATGATTGAGAACCCACACTTCATTAACATGGTTCAGTCATTAAGACCAGGATACAGTCGACCCAAGAGAGCAGATGTTGCAGGCAAATTGCTGGATAAAGTGTATGAAAGAGAAATTGAGCAGTGTGCAAAAGGTCTAGAGGGTAAAACTGTAAATCTGAGTCTTGATGGGTGGAGCAATGTCCACAATGATCCTGTTGTATGTGCTTGTGTGACAACAGAAGAAGGGAATGTTTTCCTTGCAGAAACAATTGATACATCAGGAAATGCACATACAGCAGAATACTTACAAGTAGCAGCAGTAAAAGCTATAACAAACTGAAAAAAATTCAAACGTCTAGTACGCAGCTTGGTCACAGACAATGCTGCAAATGTATCCAAAATAAGAAATTTAGAAGAGCGTGAAGAGAGTCCCAAGCTAACAACATATGGTCGCAGTGCTCGTTTGATGCACCTCCTAGCCAAAGACTTCAGTGTTCCAGAAATAAAGGCTAATGTTGTTGAAATTGCAAAATACTTCCGTAACAACCACGTTGCAGCAGCTGCTCTGAAAAAAGTGGGAGGAACTAAGGTAACTCTCCCACAAGACGTGCGATGTAACTCAGTATTGGACTGTTTTTAACACTATACCAAGATCTGGCCTAATCTGATGACAGTTTGTGAACAAAATCGTGAAAAAATAGATGGTCACAGCCAAAGTTCTCAACATTGGGCTTAAGAGAAATGTTGAACACATGCTTACTACCCTGAAGCCTATTTCTGTAGCCTTGAACAAAATGCAGGGAAATAGCTGTTTTATTGCGGACGCTGTTGAAATTTGGAAGGAACTGAGTGAGATCTTAAAAAAAGAAATATGCAATGACAGAGTTAAGTTACAAGCATTAAAAAAAACAAATGGGACAAGCACTATCTCCAGCTCATTTTCTTGCAAATATTCTCAATACTCGGTACTAGGGTCAAACCTGAACTGTTGAAGAAAAGGAGCTGGCTATGACATGGACATCCAGCAATCATCCCCCCATAATGCCAACTATAAAACTTCAGAGCTAAGGGTGAACCATTCAAGAAATATATTTGCTGATGATATTTTAAAGAAAGTCACATCAGTGAACTGGTTGAAGTCACTTAATCTCTTGGATTCAGAGACCGCTGAAGTGGTAATCTCACTTTTAACAGCAGTAGCTTCTTCTGCTGGTGTAGAAAGAATATTTTCTTCCTTTGGACTAATTCATTCCAAACTGAGAAATTGTTTGGGACCTGAAAAAGGAGGAAAGCTTGGTTTTTCTTTCCCAGATTATGAACAAACAGGAAAATGGAGGTGAAGATGACTGAGTTAGCTGCAGAAGCCAATATTTTAAGTTTCTCATGTTGACCTGGCTGACAGAGTCTATTTAATTTTATTTTATTTTTAAATATTTCATTTAACTATTTTAGTTAAAAACAATTTTAACAAAAACAAATCTGATTTAAAAAAAAACTTGAATGTTTAACTAAATTCAAAAATTCATATGCTTGTTTTGTTAAAATATTATAGGTTTGCTGTTGAAGAAAAAAATCCAGAATACATAATGTTGTTGTTTTAGTTAAATAAAACAATTTAAATGTTTGTCTGTTGATGTTCTTCTCCTAATACAGCATGGCAAGAAAATCCTCCAAATATTAATGATTAACCTGTTGAATTGGAAATAGTTCACTTCCCAATGACTTCATAAATATCTGCTTCAATTACCTTTGGTAAATGAAATAACCAAACAATCATTCATTTTCTGATACAGCTGTAAAACTAATCTGAAAAGTTTTCAAAATAAATCACTTTAAAAATGTATAGTGTTTACCTTCTAAAAATGAAACCTACACGTATCTGAGTCGTGAAGAATGTATATTAAGGTTATAACAACCAACAAGAATGCAATTTTATGTAGAAATCCATGTTTAATAGAGTCTTCCTGACTAGTGATTTAAATTATGATTTAAATCCATTTGATTTAAAACAAATCCACCCTGGTTTATTCCTACCCTTTGTTTCCTACCTTTTAAACCAGTTACCAATCCATGAGAGGACTTTCCCTCGTATCCCATGACAGCTTACTTTGCTTAAGAGCCTTTGGTGAGGTTCCTTTCTGAAAATCTACACTATATCCACTGGATCCCCCTTATCCATACACTTGATCCCCCTCAAAGAATTCTCAAAGATTGGTGAGGCATGATTACCCTTTACAAAAATCATGTTGACTCTTCCCCAACAAATTATGTTCATCTACATGTCTAACAATATTTAAACCTCAGTTCTTGTGCAATAACTAACATAGCCATGTGGAGGGCCACACCCTGAAAATGGCCTACTTTATGGGAGAGAACACACTGATCTGTAGACTATTGACAACAGATTTTGAGCAGGAGAGGATCCAGATAACATTCCTTTGAAGCCTCCTTTTAGAGGCCAAAGTTATTTCAGCTTTTTGGAACAGTGTGTGTGAAATTCCCAGACAATTGCCCAAAACCTCAGGGCTTGCAGTAAAATAGAAACAGGGAAATCTCAAGAGGAAAAAAAAAAGATTAAAAGAGCATGCATAATAGATAGTCTTATCAAGACAAACTTTTGCAGAACACAGGTGCCATTTGGAATTAGTGTAAAAAGCAAAATCTTATAATTTTCATATCCATCTTTCCCTTTCCTCAAACTCTTTGGAGAGGCAAGACCTAGTCTCTATCAGGTACAAAAAGACAGTCCCAGGGAGCAGCTTGAGCATCGTTAAGCAGTAGCAGTGTTTGAGGCAGATCCAGAGAGTGCCTCAGGGTATGTCTAACACTGCGATTAGACACCGATGGCTGGCCCAAACCCCTGACTTGGGCTCCAGGGGCTTGGGCTAACAGGCTGTTAAACTGAAGTATAGCCATTCAGGCTCAGGTTTCAGCCCTGGATCTAGGATTGCAGTGTAGACATTCCCTCAGTCAGCAGCCAGTAGTGAACCGACTTCCTAGATCTGCTGCTGCTGCTGCTGACTGAAACATAACAATGACTGCCAAATTACTCCATAGCAGTTCTCAGGTGTCTACATAAAAGTGTGATGAACTGGAGAAGCTGCCTGACAGTACCAAAGGGGTTAAAGAGAGCCTTTGGGCCTAGCTAGCAACACCCTGTTACACCTGCACCCAATGCCAGCCATGGAGAGAACATGGTTCAGTTTGGAGCTGACTGGCAAAGAGGTAGGAGCTAGCTGCCTCCCTCCCTCCCGACTGGAAAGGAATGGTCACTAGCCTACCAGCCAAGGCAGCCACTAGGAAACAAGCATAGTCTCCCTATTGGAGATGGAAGAGGCTTAGGAGCACCTGGTCTAGGTGACTGAAGTACAGAGATCTGTCTGGTTCCAACCCTGCCAAAAACTTACAGCTGTCCCACCCAAAAGAATCTGGGATTGCAGCAGGATGAAGCCCAAGGTCCATAAATGGGCACTAGTAGAGGCAAGCCACCACAGAGACTTGGACTATAGGGCCCATGCCCCAAACTGAAGGGACAGTGGGTAGAAGTAGCCCAGGTCAGTAGACACAGACTCCCCACTAGGAGATCTCCTACTCAGTGGTTGACTTAAACTGAGCTGGGACCCAGTGGAGTGGGAAGGCTTGGATTCCCGTCCCCCTCACCTTAAAGACTTTGACACCCCTACCAAGTAGGGGTACACAAAAGTGCTCTAATCACTAGGCCACCTGGCCCTCCAAGCCGCCAGTAACAATAAGGTTGTCAGTTCTTCAGAAGCCACAAGCAAACTGAACTCATAATGTAACCCAGCTATTTTGTCTCAGTCATCCATGTGTGACACTACTATGCTGTAACTGGATCCCTAGCTAGATCTCTGACAGCCTTACTTGCAACTAGAAGTAAACTCATTTTCAGAATAGAGCACCAGAGAATCCAAAAGACTATTGTAGAGCGAACCTCTGCTTTCTTCACAATAGACTACTTAGGACGGGTGGCAGTTTGTGCCTGTTCCTTAGGAAGATATAAAAAAGAAGCCAGGTGTCAACCATAGGGGTAGCCTAAATTCCTCCTTAGCTGTAAGGGGTTAAGAAACTCAAGTTGGCACCTGACCAAAGGAACAAAAGATATTTTCAAATCTGGGGAGGGGGAAAAAGAGATTTTGTTTTGGGTTCGTTGTTTTCTGTGGCCATTCGTGACTAAAGAGCGACTGGACATCAATCCATGTTCTCCAAATCTTCCTGAACAAGTCTCTCTTATTTCAAACTTGTAAGTAACAACCAGGCAAGGTGTATTAGTTTACCTTTGTTTTCTCAACTTGTGAATTCTCCCTTTGCTAGAGGGAGGTTTATCCCTTTTTTGTTGTAACTTTGAAACTAAGGCTAGAGGGGGTTCCTCTGTGCTCTTTGAATTTTCTGCTACTCCGTAAGGTTAACTACCAGCCTAAGTTTACAGAGGTGATTCTTTTACCTTTTTCTCTTTAAATAAAATCCTTCTTTTTAAGTACCTGACTGATTTTTCCACTGTTCCAAGACCCAGGAGTCTGGGTCTTTCATCATTTTGTAACCAATTGGTTAGGATATCATTCTCAAGCCTCCCCAGGAAAGGGGTTGTATAGGCTTGGGGGAATATTTGTGCGGGGGGGAGGGGAATAGGACTCCAAGTGGTCCTTTCCCTGATTGTTTGTTAAATCACTTGGTAGTGGCAGCAATCCCAAGGCAAGGAGGGAATCTGTGCCTTGGGGAAGTTTTAACCTAAGCTGGTAAGAATAAGCTTAGGGGGGTCTTTCATGTGGGTCTCCATATCTGTACCCCAGAGTTCAGAGTTGGGAAGGAACCCTGACACCACGTCACAATGTCTGGGAAAACATCCCCTGTTCAACACAAAAGGAGGCTTCAACAAGACCAGCTTCATTTACATCTTAAGAGACAGCAAGATTTCTTTCTTACGAGGATAAGAATTAGCACTTTACATCTCAAAATGAGTGACACTGGGATCACAGAACTTTTGCCTCTGAATTTGGTGTTACACCTTTCCTACTAGAGGCAGAAGAGGAAAAAAAAAAAAAAAAACATACATACATAAACTTCCCTCTCCAATGGATAGGGAGGGCATCTCCTCCCAGCAACCTGTGCCAAACACCAAGAGGCTGCTGTTCATTGCTTCAAAAGCTCTCATGAGTACGCTCCACTAGCGAAACACACAACCATTACTTTCTAATTAAAGAACCACACATTAAGACTTATTACAGCTAGACTATTTCCAACAGGGAGTAAAATATTGTCGTTGCCCAAGCATCAGGTGTCCAAACAATTCAGACTCTCACTGGAATTTGTAGAAGGTAAGTCTCAAAGGGCAAGAACTACACTGCATATAGAAGGGCCCACGTGAAGGTTGGAAGGGGAGACTAGAACACATGGAATGTGGTGCCTGGCATGCACAGGTGTGAGAGAGTGAGCATCAGAAGAATCCAAATAGAAGGTAAGTGTGTTACGAGAGAAGTGAATTTGACTTAACTGCATCCATTTTGTGTGTCCAGCCACTGCTAGCTGAAAACCAAATACCACATAGCTAGAAATAATTATTAGGACTCTGACAGGCAAGGCCAAATAGCTGCATGATTGCAGTTTGCTAATCAGAATGGAAGGATGGAACAGAGAGTTAATGTACCATGAGAATGGAAGGGAGTGTGTAAATAACCAACCTTGGTTCTGAAGTTTTATTGTTATGACTAGAAATACTTTGCTGGTAAGTCATGAAATTTACTGAAGCTAGGTGAATTGGTGACAAACTAGGGGTTACTATGGTGACCCTCTAGGAGTCACTATGAGTTATGTGCGATGTTTACGATAACAAAATATTGAGCCGGTTGAGGGAACTTTTCTTTGAAGCAGAGACTGACATCCTCTCCCCAGCAGCTAGACAGAAGGAGGGCTCCCAGAAGCCCAGCTGTTCAGCACTAGAAACCATCTCAGACTTTCGGTAACTATGTTTGCGATGCTCTCAACCTATTGTCTTTGCACGTGTATGTGCTTGAAACTCAATTAAGAAGGAACTTTGGGTGAAAGAATTCTTGTTGGTATCAATCATTTAACAGACAAAGCTGTGTCTCCGTTAATTTATTCTTGACACAGCCTGGACAAAAACAGGTTAAGTTACCACAGGTTTGGATTCTGAAAATCTCAGGTAACAAGCGGAGATGATGCCTTTGGAGGTGAAGTCTGAGGGAAGGTGTACCTGGTACACAGTGAGGAAAGCTAAAGGATGATTGCGTTTTTAATTAATATTTTACTGTTAAATGCTCGTTTTCTCCCAAATTATGTTTTAAACAGCAGTTCTGAATATTATGGGAGATTTAGAAACAGAACAAAGGAGAGATGAAGAACTTTAAGCTGAATTTCATTCTTCTTGGCTAAGGAACATTCCACCCCATCAGCCTGGATTACTGGAGTGCGAGAGACTTAAGGGAAAAAGCTACAACTGATTCTAAAAATGGAGCTCCACTGAAACACCAAGTCAGTCACATGATTTCTGGATTCAGCCTCCTTTAAAGTGAAAGCTGTCATTTCATTATTTTGTATATTTACCTTTAATATTGAATACAAGGAAGTAGCCTGATATGTCACAAGACACGGCTTTGGCTACCCAGTGAGCAGCCCTGCTTAGTTTGTTTTCGTGGTCCCCCCGGCCCCCCCAGTCAAAACCACACACACAATTTGTTTCCCTTTTCACCCCATATACTTTTAATCCTCAGTTTCCAAACAGAATAGGACGTCGCACCAGTACAATCAGGAGGAACCTTCCACAGCTTTCTCTCCTCCCAGCTTACCTTTGAGCTCCCCTTACTTCTGGTTTCTCCCAATTATATATCCTCCCCATTACTAAACCAATTACCTCATTAGCCCAACAACTGTCACTACCTGTCAGTAATCCCAACCAGTAACACACTGATTGATTCCCACCGAGTCTGCAGCCTTCTCTGTGATCAGGGTACTACAACTAGAATTGTCACATGTCAGCACAGATATTTTAGTATCTGTGAGAGCATGCATAGGAGTACAATCTTACTGTGTGATTTAATGTTGTATTAAATTGTATAATCTAATGTAACTTAACATAATTAACATGTCATGAACTGATTTGTGTTAGTCAATCACTATTTTAAAAAAACAGACAATGAAAACAAATGTTCAAAGATTTAGGAAGAAGATATTGGTGTAGTTAATCTTGCTCCATGGTCTAGGCCCAGGATATCTAAAAGGGCATCTAAAGCTCCGAGATGAACAACTGCATACTTCTGGAATAATGGAACTCTCAACAATAACAGTAAAACTCATCTGTGCAGGAGAGAACTTTCTCCAGACACAGGCAGAGACTGGAACTAACTCCAAGAACTAAGGATCATCGCTAACTGCACCACTTTCAAGTGCAAGGTGCATTTCTTCGACCTTGCACTCTCTAAACAAATAAACAGCAACCTATATATCTAAATAAAACAAAAACAAAACACTCCACAAGCTTCTCCCCCTGGTCCGAGGATGAGACACCAACCACTACGTAATAGGATACTTCATAATACTGCTTAATGTACTACTGGAAGGTGCTTGGACTGTGGTATAAGAGCACACACACAAGCCTAGATTGCTGAGTATCTACTGACATGTTCTGACCCACAACTACGTCAGATACCCAGAAAAGGGTACAACATTCAACAGAGTAAACATTTTATGATTAAGATTAAGCCAGCAGTTTAGATGTTAATTGCTGTAGTGTACATTCTACGTTCAGACTGTAGAGAGCTATTTACAGGATGTGGTCTTCTTAACTGGAAGACACCCATGCTAAGAAAAAGCTGTTCATATTTTTGCAACATACAGTAGACTATATGGCAGAAAACATTTTTTGAATTTTTAGGAGGTGGGAGATATTTTAAAGTTACTATAAAAAGGATCATTTCTGTTAAGTGTATACCTACAAGGAAATACCCCCAAAACTTACAATTTTAACAAAAAGCAAAAACATCTTAAGATAAAACTGCTAAAAATAGTTTGTTATAAGAACTTTTTCAGGTTGATTTATTTTTTTCTTAAAATTTCTATTAATAGAAGATCATCAAAGCAAAGATTACATTTTGTGATAGAAATCTCAACTAGACAGTATTTTTTAAAAGGTTAAAAGAAGTTCCAGTTACTGTATGTGCCCAGGAGTCCTTTTATGGGCTCTCAGTTCCCATTTTCTTTTTTTAAGCATCTCTTTTCTCCTGTTTTGTAAAACAGGGGAACTGACTAGCTAACTGACTATGCAAGGGAGAAAAATTTACTGACTTTACACAAGAGTGCTGACAAACACAAAAAACCACTTAACTGGAAGATTAGTGTTAAAGAAAAAAATCCTTATCTTTGATGCTACTGTAACAATAGTAGACAAAACATTGTGATACAACAGTTCCACCAGAAAAAACATGCAGATGCTGTATGGGAGTGAATCCCTGATATTTATGGCAGTCTGCAGCCTAACTTCCAGTGTTAAATCCATTTTCTTACATGAAGCCTTAGTAATAAGCTATCAATAAGTTTTTTTCTGCAGTGTGGAGGAACTAATGGCCGTTCTGAGTGGAGCCAGCTTCTCTGTCAAATAGGCAGGCTTTCTCTTCTGCATGGGAAGTTTCCAACCCCTTAAGTGTCCTACCTCTTCTAAGTCTCCCAGTAGCTAGCCTCCAGTTGACATTTTAAAGTGAAAAGTGTCATGTGCTGCCTACAGCGTCCACCTAAAAATTGCTGTATACATGCCTGATGTGATATCCGTGGAGGGTGCCAAACAAGAATAGGTGAATTGTTTTTCCATGGCATGCTTGTCTGCCAGTGCAGTCTCTAGGTCAGACTAGCAATGTCCTGGAAAGATGGAGAGAAGGAAAATCAGAAATACCCAGGCTGAAGACACAGCCGAGATTGGGATATAAAAGGATGAACCGTATCCAGCCAAATTAAAGATACCAAATGTAGATAACTAAATCATTTTAAACAAAGCATTAAACCCTGACTGTCAATTATATCAGCTACATAGGCTGGGGCTAAGTTGTGAAGGGCTAGAAATAAAGACAAGATGCCTATGCTTGATGTAGAGGTGAAGGGAGAGGCACTGAAGGGACTCAAAGAGGGATGTGATGTGGCCAGACCAACAAACCACAAAGAGGACCTGAGCAGAAGTATTTTCAATGGACTTTAAGGGGAATGCTGCAGCAGAACAGGCCAGAAAGGAAGCAGTTGCACTAGTCCAGACATGAAATGGTGAGGGGTCAGATGAGAATTTTAGCCCTCGGTATGGAGGGAAAAGGCCAGATCTTGGAGTTGTTGTATACGAATGCTTAAGTTCTCCCCCGCTAGTAGCAAAGAATGCTGGAAAAATCTGAAGTAAAGTTTGGCCTACAGAACCAGGTCAAGAGAGGATACTCGTATGCCTATGGCAGGCAAGCATGTTTGAACAATCATTTTTTCAAGTTAACTAAAGCTATGAAGTCCTCTCGCTCGTGGCTACTAAAATTGAATGGAGAGGCTACATCCTGAACTTTTGATATATCAAACTGGTTCAGCCACTTTAAGTTCAAAACAGGCCACATGGTCTCTCCACACCCTTCCCCAGACCTCTTGGCCTACGTAGTTTCTTGCATAAACCTTCGGCCCCTCAGTTTGCTCCTGCAAATTTGAAATGATCACACACCCCAATGTGGATAAAATATTTTAGGATCTGTATCACATGGTCCCTTTTGAGGGTTCCAAAGGAATGGGGGGAAAACAGAAGGCTGAGTTTCCAGTAGCAGCCACAAAATTTTAGGCATCATCCACAAACTGACAGCACACATCCTGACCTCAAGAATTTAAAATCTATCAAGTCACACATTTATATACCAGTAGCTGAAAGCCTGTGCTGTCACACGATGTGGCAGTTGGGCGAAGTAATTCACCATCCATGTAGTCTTCCTCATACAACCAATGAAACTGTTGCATACATATTAGCTATAGACTAAGAGTGGTGACCAGTTGAGCTAACTCTGATATCACAATGGTGATAGACTCTTGACATGACAGACACATGCCCTTATTATAGCTGTACACATAAGTATAGTTCACAGAGTCAAAATGGATGGTGTGACAGGACATTCACCCTACGCCAATCCTGAAAGGATTAAGGAAGCTGAGAAAGGGCCAACTGATGTGATAAACCACATATGAGGTGCTCAGGATGCAGAAGCAACCAGTTTGGAAGATGAAGCTTTCTGAACACAAAAAGAGCTCTCAAATCATGCTTATAGCCGTTTCCATTGCTTCATGCTGATTCAACAGACGTTCTAGGCTTCAGAGTACCACACAGTGTGACTATCGTGGAATCTTATTACAAAAATTAAAAAAAAAAAAAAAAAAAAAAAAAAAAAACAGTAAGGCATGTATCTATGGCACGCCAAGAGTTCTAGACTATTGTAGAGATCAGCGGTAACTCACCCAACCACCACCACTACTGTACAACTGTTTTGGATGCAACAATCTCATTGGTTGTATGAGGGAGATTACACAGATGGTGGATTAGATAGCCTAAGACCCACAATTCTTCATAACCACCCACACAACACACACAGTCCCTCAACAAAGCACACACCCATTTGCCAACAGTACAAGTCAACACAAATCTCCCAGTGAAACACACACACACACGCTCAATCTCATTTATACTTACCACATAAAACCATAAACTTGAGCAGCAAAGCCCTAGGTCATAACTAGTATGATGCATAAATGGCAAATTTTCTGTATGGCACTCTTGGTCTGTGCCTAACAGACCTAAGAGGGAGATGTCAGAATTCAAGAGCGTGTTTGGAATGCAAAATCACTACTAAGCCTACTTTAGGAAGAAAGCTTCAGGAATCCTGGAAGTAAAGTCTAGCTTTTAGATTTGAAGGGCTTTCTTCACAGAGTGTGTAACAGAAACAGGTGATGCTTACCCAGCCTTGACCACCATAATGAGAGAAGGATCTACACGTAGCACCTCCTTTGTAGTTGTCTTGGAGAAAGACAGGAAGACCCAATTCCTCCTTATCTTCCACCTCGTTTGTGGGAGTAATGTTACATACCATGAGAGACTAAACAAATGCATTTTTCAGGGGACCTTCTTAGGTAACACTGAAAGAGAGGAGGTGAGAGGAGATGGGGCAGAGAGAAAGGAATCCCCTCTAGAAAGGATAAAAAACATGTCTCTGGATAACATGAGGTGAAGAGCACAGGAGACCACAGATTCTTGGAAGGGTGCACCTGAAGACCTTTTTAGGATGATGCAGAGGCAGAATATCAAACAGCACAGGAAGTACTTGTGTGTGTAAGGGAGAAATCTCCTACATCCTTCCTCCTCTGGCTCTTCCTACAATTCCTCTCGGACACCAAATAAAATCAGCTTTCAGTGCCCAGTCAGAAAAGGCAAGCAGGACTAAAACATGGCACAGTCACACAGTTCGGCTATGCTTCTGGTTAACAGCAGCCGTGCCACATCTCTGCATTCAACTAGTGCAGGGAAACTTGGTGCGTGGAACACAAACAGACCCCACATTGAAGGGCTGGTGCAAAAAGCTATAATGAGGGCAGCTCTTCCATTTTCCTGCAAATAATTTCTAGAGTTTATTCCTATAGTTTCTTCAAGGACTAATCTAAAGCAGACCCAGACCAGACAAAATAAAACAAACAATCTCAGCCATGGATGACTGCTGCAGTTCCAGGAAAGGTATGAAGCCAAATGGGGAGCCATCTGGTCAGAAGACCAGGACATAAGGAATTCAGCGCAGAATTTTCTTCAGATTGGAAGCACATCCACAGTCATGAACAGTTAAAGACATAGTAGAAATACCAACACCCCCCCCACACACACACACACACACCCCATCACCACCTCAGATACAGGGGGGCAGGGCTGCATTGCCATCTACCACTGCTATTCCAGTCCCCATGTTCCACTTGTAATCTATGGAAATACTGATCCCTATGGTCTCTGCCCTGGCCAGCCCTCAAATCACTGTGTTACTCTATCTAGGACTAACATGAAGGCACCCACTTCTCCACTGCTATAAGGAACAGAACTGACCTCTCCAACTATATCCTCTTTCACACAGCCACACTACCTGCACTACTTAGACAAAGGAGAAATGTCATCGGGGGAACCTGTACTTGCTCTTGGTGAGTTAACTTGCACTGGACATTAAATGTACCTTCATACTTCCATACGCCTCGCCTGAATGGTTGGAGGGATGAACATGGAGAAAGTGAAAAGAAGAAACTGTCAAAGTAAAAAGTTTTCTGTCCACTGGTCACTTCACAGCTCTTTAAAAAAAAAAAGAGAGAGAGTCTAATACATTTCACTTTCAAAGCTACACAAGTTCTATGGTAAAATGACTAACTGAAAAAACGTTGAAATTACAGCTTCCCAAAACATGTTTTTTCCTGTCAATGTAGTTTTTAATAGTATCACCTTCCAATTAAGAGGAATCAAAGAATGACTGTCCCTTAGTTCAAATACAACTTCACTTTCAAGTATAATGTAAGAATCTTGCCCTGGGCTTGTTTCTCCATTATAATAAAATTGTACTATACCCTTCTTGGGGATATGATTACTACTTACTGCCTTGACAGCCTGTTAGGAATTGCAGAGTTTCCTGGGCAGAGAGAAATGTCCTTTTCTGCAAATTCATATTTGTAATAACTCTGGATTTTTTGGGTGGGGATTTTTGCACTGAAGAAAGAAAAAGTGTTTTCCGCTTTATACTGTTAAAAGATGACATCTGTTACCAAACACTTTTAATGGTATCACTGTTAAATACATATTCTGCATAAATATTTATCTATCCATCTACCTCACATATTGATAGATCTACTCTCCACGCAAACATACGTAGACATCAAGTTAGAGTTTCCCTCATAAGTGAAATGTAATTCTAAATGGAATACGTACCGAGATACAGCTTCAAGATAACCATGGAGGTTTCATCAGCCACCCAAAAAAATAAAAAATTAAGTTACTCTGACGCACAGGTTATAAAAAAGGAAAAGGAAGCAGGAAGAAAACACAGAAGAGAAGACTGCTAAGTGTAAGTCAATAAGTACTAAGTGTTGAAAATGCTGCTTAACAAGTTCTTCATTTAATGCTATTCTTTAGAATTAGGGGAAAAATCAGATTTTATTTTTAACACTAAAACACACAGAATACTACTCTGTTTTGCATAGGAATGTACCATTTTTATTCTTTCTACACGTGTTGATTCTTCAATTATTTAACATATTTTGGCATCACAGAAGAGAAATGGGTTCATAATATGGATACTGCACTGTACAGAACCACCAAGAAACCACTCCTTAAATTATGCAATGATCTGCATTAGATATTCAAAGTAAGCTGTATCGTTAAAACTGCACTTTTAAATTGATACTTCAAGAAAACTTCTCATCTATTAAGTGGATTTTCCACGTAAATCCACATTACCTGAAGATGATTTTAATTTATCTGCAGTGCATCAGTTTAGTGCAAAATTTTAGGAAACAAACAATATTTCAGAAGTACTAAAGAAGTGATTGGTTACTTATTTTCTATTATTAGCATTTAAGCAATGCTTTGTGCACATATTACAATCTATCCTTACATATGGGGGGGGAGGGGAGAACCTCAACTTGAATAAGTTTAAGTTAACGAAGAGTAGCTGCAAGTACTACAAAAACTACAAAGATGCTGCCTGTCAGAGCTTTTGCTCTGGCCCCTGCCACATCTTCCCATGAAAGTCATATTAATCTCTGCAATTACTAATTCCTGCCACATCATTTGGAGTGACAGTTAGAATAGACAAACAAAAAGCCACAAGCAAGCATTTCCCTGCGTATCTCCCAGATTCACATGAACCTGAAAGAGAACGAGGACAAAGTAATGACTACTCCATCTGGAGGATACCTGGGAATGGAAAGATACTGGATTACAGGTTTAAAAAAAGTCCAAGAATTTCTAGCTAAAAACTAGTATAATGAAAAAGATTCAGTAAGTCAAATCAAATGAATGGAATTGTGGGTAGTGGACCCATTGCCCAAAACATCTTTAAGACACATTGCATCTCTAACACAGAATCAAGAAGGAGAAACAATCTGGTTAATAGCATGGTGGAAAACAGCAAACTCTGAACCCAGAAATTAATTAAATAGGCTCCCATAAGAGCCACTTCGTTGAATCTGGAGAAAAGAGCACCAGACACACAAGTTGGGCTTAGCCAAGAGGAAGTGTAGACTAGCAGACACCATCCCCTAAAATGATCCAGAAGGTCAAGGTGTGGAGGGATAAGGAAGGGGGAGAAAAGCTCCTTTTCCTTTCAGCAGCCAGGGTGAGAGAAGGAATGCTAGGAATTCAGATTTAATCAAACATCTACCACCCAGATGCCAATACTAAAAAAATGAACCCACCCAAGCAAGATGCAGCACAACACCCTAAAAGGAATCCTAGAGATAAGGGAAAGAACACATATGACTAGGATTTTCACCATGATACTGTCCTTGGACCTAGACTAGAGGATATTATCACTGCAACCTACAGTATGTAATTCTACCTTATACCCCCATGACAGCAGACCCATTTATCCTAGGTAATATTGTTTCAACTTGTTTGTCTCAGCCTTGCATAGCAGAGATCATCTGTCATTCTATCTTTTACTATTGTAATTTTCCAACATTCCTTCTTAACCGCAAGTTGCTCCTTATCAAAGAAATGTAAGGAAAGAATTTGTTATTCACACGGAGTACCTTTTCTGTTAATTTTACGTGAGCTCAGTACAAAAATGTAAAACTAGAAATGAGAAGATCCATCTTACAATGGAAACTGAAATACATTTCAGCATTCTTACAGCTTCATATATGATGCTTGGTTATTAAATACTAAGGTGAGAAGCTCTAGAGTCAGGTGCTAAGGAAAGCACTTGGAGAATCTCAGTGAGATATTATATATATTATAGTGTGTGTGTGCGCGCGTATACATACAGTATGTAGGAAGCAAGTTGTAAGAAATCTATGTATATTATATAATATGTTTCAGAGTAGCAGCCATGTTAGTCTGTATCCGCAAAAAGAAAAGGAGGACTTGTGGCACCTTAGAGGCTAACAAATTTATTTGAGCGTAAGCTTTTGTGTTACAGCTCATCCGATGAAGTGCGCTGTAGCTCACGAAAGCTTACGCTCAAATAAATTTGTTAGTGTCTAAGGTGCCACAAGTCCTCCTTTTCTTTTCATATAATATGTGTATCAATAAAAGATTTTATGTATCTAGTTTGATGATTATTTCACATACCAATTCAATAATATTTTTGGGAAACCAAAAGAAAGGTTAATCTTTGACAAAAATGCGAGCAACTACAACTTAGAGATAAATTAGAACAGAACATATGCTTTATCTCCTAGCTTCCTCTACATTAATTGATACCTACCTCCTGGTCCATATGACTAGCTTTTTATAGCAGTTTATGGAGGATTAGTCTCTGTTTGCTTTGAAGACTGGTTCCAATGTGGCCTCTTCCCATACATTTGCTTGGATAGCCATATAGTGAGTCACCATGTGTTCCAGTATTTGCTTTCCCCATGTTCACTTAGCTTTACTCTCACTAAGTCTGCTTAATGTTTATCTACTTATGGTCTCTCTCACTTCTGGAGGAAGGGAGGTTAGAAGTGTGGTAGAACATAAAAAAGTCATTCTTATTAGTTATATCTGATACGGTTGTGCAAAGTTATTTTTTCTTCAGTTTGTTTTGCACTCTTCAGGTTAGGAAGCAATATGAAGAGCTATAGAAGTCATTTTTTCTGCTGCATTAGGCAGTTTTGGTGTTAGAATAATTTGGTGGTTCTCAGAATATATTTGTAACAAAATTATTAGATGTTGGTTTCCAGAGACCTAATATTTTTCTCTCTTTATACAGAGCAGAAAAAGATACCACTATTATGGAAATCAACCATTAAGCAGACATGCTGGCTACGACAGAAAAACTGCATGGTAATACAAAAACTTCCTTTGTGAAGAAAACTACAACAAGTCCCTTTAAATGTTTATTTAATAAATATTTGGTTACTGTATTTTAGTCCTGGTTTAAGGGAAATGCCAGTGACTTCCAAAAAAGTCATGGGCCAGTTCATCTTCCCAATTTCTACATTAATATCGGCTTCTATATTCCTGGTTTCCACCAATAAAATATTTAATATTCAGAGATAGATATTTTTAGTCCACTTAAGTTTTCAGTTTTTCTTGTTTTTTTTTTTTTGTTTTTTTTTTTTTTAAAAAGGCACCTACAATAAGGGTGGGCTACTGTGTGCCTGCAAGTCAATGGTCATTACAGGATACTCAGTACTTTTTAAAGTCAATCCACCACTTGTTTAGGAGCCTAAACAGGGATTTTGAATCTTAATAAAAACACATTTTTAAAAGTCTTGATCATAATGTTTTCAGTCACAAGCAGCAGAATTTAAATAATATTTGTATGTTTAGTTGTTCTACAATACCAAAACACGTTATTCATTAGGTGAGATGATCTGAAACTGAGAATCAGTTTCCTAGATGCCTGATCAACCATGATCACACGTCTACCCCTCCTTTTTGCGTGTAAGTAGTGAAGTCGAGGGAGACAACAAATTACGGGAAAAAGAATTTGCCGCAGCCTTCAGTTCTGCCCTCCCCTGCTCATTACTGGAAGTGAAAGACACATTGACATGTCTGTACAGGGGTTTAGATATTTAGTGTTACCTAAGTTTCAGATATCTATCTCCACTACCATTCTTTGTCAGAAACCTAAAATTAATCTTTGTTTCAATTCTATTTCTATAGTACTCCAACTACGATTACTTTTATTCTATTCTGTGCGGGGCTTTTGCTATTTAGCTAGATATCTACTACCCAAAAGCAAATACAAAAATACTCCAGTGAGAAGCCTAACTCCCACTCACCAAAAAGAGGGGAAGAGTGCTGGGATTCCATTCAGGATGTAATTTTGGGGCTTCAACTTTCATAGTCTCTAGGTAGGAGATGTCTAATTAATTTTAAGTCTGCTCCACAACTTCTCTCAGACTGCTTAACAACCAATGGTCTAGAAAAGGGGAAAGGTACCATAACAGCAAACAACTGGAGAGAATAAACAACAGGGGAATAGGGGAGGGGAGAGGAGCAGAGAGATTTGCAGACTCAGAATCAAGCAGTAAATGACACCAATTTATGGTATGCTCTGTTTCACACATTTTCTATTTTAAAAATTATTTTTGTTGAAAATCCTCTGCAAAGGAAGTCAGTCATATCTGCACGTCCTTACAGGGTTAAGGATTTCATATAAGGGGTCCAATCTCAGCACTGTTGAATCACATTGGTAAATATCTACTTGTGTAAGGAGTCCAACTGAAGCCAGTGTTTAAATAGGTGTTCACTAGTGAGAGCAAAGATTGATCAACCCCCAGGAATTTACTTGGTAGTTTTTGTCTGATACTTAGCCAAAGCTTTTCACGTTTCACTACTGAAGTGAATGGGGAGGGAGGCAGAAGAGTGTTTAACAAACTCGCAATCATCTCACTACTACCTTCCACTTTCTCCAGCAATGGGGGCATAATCCTTCACTTAGGATGCCATTGCCTGCTACTGCAATACCACCAATCCTCATTATTATTCCTTAAATGTAAGGTCAGAGAGAAATAAAGGATTTGGCACAGGACCCCAGGAATTCCATATTTCTCTCTCCTGTTTAAGATTAAAGCAGGAAAAATCCTATTTCACCACATATCTCCAACAGAAGCAGTATGAATTGCATGAGTCTCAGCAGTTTCACACTGCTAAGGAAAACAAATGCAATAGCACAAATGTTATTTTCCTCAGAAGTAGTAGGGGAATGCAACAAGGTACACACAAATGGGAGGGTAATAGAGAGACAGGAATAAGGTGGCACCGGCTCAGTGGTCCTATGCCAATGTGTTTTAGTTCATGACAAAGCTGGAACCATAATTCTGGTTGCTGGGAATGTTGCACTCTTTTGGGACAGATTGAGAGAGGGAAGGATTAGAATTGTTAGTGTCTCTGCAGTTCCTAGAGCTATTTGGCTTTTCTAATAGTTCCTTTTTTATTGTTGTTGTTTTTAAATGTTCTGTTGTTTCAAAATAGTTTGATACTATATGCTTATGAACTGAAAAAGTCTGTGTTAGGAACAATCCTGAGAAAAAGCAGGACTTTCTAATTTAAAATAATTCTGACAGAATGATTCCAGGAAAGTTAACCGAAAAAAAGCATTCAAAAACTGCCTCTCTTTGTTCAATGAATTATGCAAAAAGGTAATGTACTAGAGAAAGAGATAACTGAACATTCTGTTAGCTATTTCTCCTGTATTTACATTTCTGATCTTGTCTATCAGACTGAAAGTTCAGGGTTCTTGGGTTTTTGTATTTTTTTCCTTTTAAAACTGAAACACTCAAGCAGTGACATTTTAACATTCTGTAACTAGAAAACTTAAAAGGTATCCATACAGTGTTTTCAACACATATTCCTTCCTATTAACATCCTACAGAACAAGGTGTTTTGCAATATTAAAAAGTTTATTTTTCCCCATCACTGTAAAATAGATTTGGAGGAGGAGGGGAGACTTACAAAAAACCCAGAATTTTTTTCAGCTGTTTGTTTTGAATACTCTACCCAATAAAAAGAAGAAATGGAACAGTTGTTTAGGGGAGAAGGAGGTGAACACTAGTCTAAAGCAAGTCCTACTAAGTGTCACTCTCTTTTACTTAAAGACCCTCCTTATAGCCAGCCGATGAACCACCATTCCAACAACCCATTATAAGATGACTGGATGCTCCATGTCACAGAGATGTATTACATTTAGTGTGAAATTAAAAATTCAAGACAACCCAAGGCTTGACACCCTGAGTTCTAACAATCTGTATCTATGTTATAGTCCTGTAAGAAAAGTTGTGACCAGAAGTACTCAGTTGGGTATATCCTCCTATAAGCATCCAATGCTAGATGGCAGGCCAGCATTCTGAATCACCACTGGTTTACTGCAGTTACTTTCACTTCTGTTTGCAACAGCTTATCAACGTCTTTCCTTGTGACCCATTAAGTGTACTGCAGTGAGAAAGAGGACAATGAAAATTTTATATCTGCATATTATATCCTGTACTTTGAGCATTTTTCCATGAAAGCCTTAGATTGGTATGCTACCAAACCCACCCTGACTTACTATTAAGAGCCACAGAAGTGCATGAGGTAGTATCTTTTATTGGACCAACTTCTGTACACTTTGTCTCTCTAACATCCTGGTACCAACATGGATACAACAACGCTGCATTTTAAGAGCTAGCTATTATTGTTATCATTAGATAAAATACAGGCCCTGATCCTGCAATATGCATATATGAGTAATTTTATGCATATGAGTAATTTTAACTACATGCATAAGAACTTGCAGAATCAGAACCATAATTTGCATAGAAGTTTTCTAAAGAAAAGATATGCCTATAATTTCCACTAGTTTAATCGCATCAGTTTGGATGTAAATGTTTCCTGAAATTAAGTTTCAAGTTAAAGCTTCCCTCCCATCTTCTGGGTGATTTAAATGAGTTGTAGTTTCTATTTTACAGCAATTTGCTACATAAAGGAGGAAAGTTACTGCTTAGAACAAGGGTGGGCAAACTATTTGGCCCGAGGTCCACATCTCGGTGGGGAAATTGCATGCAGGACCATGAACGTAGAGCTGGGGCATTGGGTTGGCTTGCAGGAGGGGTGCGGGGTGTGGCAGGGGGCTCAGGGCAGGAGATTGGGGTGCAGCGTAAAGGAGAAGTTCGGAGTGCAGGCTCCGGCCCGGCGCTGCCTATCTTGAGCAACTCTGGGGTGGCAGCAGCGCAGTTAGGGCAGGCTCCCTGCCTGCCCAGGCCCGGCGCCACTCCTGGAAGTGGCCGGCACCACGTCCCTGCAGCCCCTGGGTGACAGGGGCTAGAGGGCCCTGTGTGCTGCCCTCACCTGCAGGTACCTCCCCCAAAGCTCCCATTGGCCATGATTCCCCATTCCTGGCCAATGCGGGCAGCGCCTGCAGGCGAGGGCAGCAAGCGGAGCCCTCTGCCCCCTTCCTTCCCCAGGGGTTGCAGGGAAGTGGCACTGGCCACTTCCGGGAGAGGCGCAGGGCCAGGTCACACAGGGAGCCTGCCTTAGCCCCGCAATGCCATGGGGGTGGCAATGCCATAGGCCAGATCCAAAACCCTGATGGGCTGGATCTGGCCCACAGGCCATAGTTTGCCCACCCCTGGCTTAGAAGGTATAAGCTCCACAAGGATTCTCAGTTCTGGGTCTCAGAAGACAACCAGAACTCTAACTTCTACATTTTTCTACACTAGAACTTCTCTGGGTTCCAGGCAGCAACCCTCACAATTCTTATCTTCAGCCAGCCTTCCCTCCCCAAATATCTGGAACTGCCTAAACAATTGAAGGATTGGGTAGGAAAGCAGCGTGCACCCCAGGAAGCACAAATAGCTGCCTTGGTAATACTTGTAAGACAAGAAGCATCAGTGCCGAAACTAAACAATTTGCAGAGAGTCTGCTCCTGGTAATATAGGCACTTAACTTGGCATAAGGAGTGTTCTTATTGCAACAAGAGTTCCTAGCACTCCCCCATCAGAGTTTACTGATGTCTTCAAAGCAACCTCAGAGTATCAGGAACAAGTTAGCTCAACCACTGAGCATACACTATGTCTTCTGAATCATTTTCATTCGTTGAACAAGAACAAATTCCTGGGGAATTCCATAAACCTTGTTGTGAAACTTTCTGAAGTTGTGGGGTTTGACAGCAACGCAGAGATCCACTGGCTCTCCTGATACTTCCTATCTTAGCTTCTTCCATCAAGGCTCCATCTCAGAGGCCTGATCCCATTAACTTCAGGGGGAATTGGAGTCTTTTCACTGACTTAATGGGCACTGGACCAGATGCCAAGATGAGCTGAAGCTCAGTACCACCCATATGAAGCGCCAAGGCTTGTCAAAGCATTTGGCTGAAATGGAAACAACGTAAAATACTTCGATAGTAAGGCAATCCCTCGAGGTCTACCAAGGGAAGCTAGATTTGTACCAACCCAGAGTTCAAGCAATTAACTGTCCTTCTTGGTCAACTCTGGCTATTCTTCCAAGAGCAACTTCCTATAAGCAACTCCGAGCAACTTCATAAGAATCCCCCTGAGGTGCCTCAAAGAGAGTTTGGAGGCATTCCCCATGTTGTCTCAATAGTCAGAGTGACAGCAGCCGCCAAATCTGACACTGAAGCAAATGATGCAATGTGTGTTAGTCTGTTACAGATGTTGTCTTGCTGTATGGACATGATCTGAAGCAACTGAGTAATCTTCTTTCCTTCTGAGGGGCTAGGAAACTAATAACTTCCTGAAAATAAGTGGTACAACAAGCAGGTGTGAGAGCACTAGGAGAAAGCATCAAAGCACCACAAAACTACGTAACTGCTGAAATATGCACCCAAAAGGCAAAGGACTAACACACTAAAGTGCTGAAAAACAGGTGCTAAAAATATTACTGGAAAGGTGGGCCAAAGCACCCAACAATTTTAATAAAATTTTCCCTTGCTAGAATGTGTGGCACAGTAAAGGATATCAAACAATGATAGATCAGAGATCAGAGAGAGACAGCTCCTGCAGAAAGCTCTAACACTGACTGTAGTCAAGAAAGAACTGATTGGAAGGCTCCAGAGGCAGGCACATGATGACCAACAGAAATGCTGACTCTTGTGCCATTCCTCTACGGCTGTCTGTAGGGATTTAAAAAAAAAATGAAGAGCTTAGAATATCCCTGGAGAGCTGACCCTCAAAAGCATGAATTCTGGTGATGATCTCTTCAAATGCGGACAAATAACTGATTTGTGTGGGATAATATTAAAGGAATTTTTAATTTCAATGACTTGCAATGGTTAGCGAGATTACAACCACTTCAGTCACTAAAACTAAATGCTAGCACTCAGAGTGCGTGCGTGCATATACACACAGAGTTCACCTAACAGTCTGCAGAAAGACAAATATAGCCGGAGTGTCTGCTTCCAACAGGTAATATGACCTGAGAGAGAGAGAGCGCGCGCGCTCGACAGCTCAGTAGAGATGTTTTTAATTTATTTCCTTTCTGGCTGTTTCTAGCAGTTAAATTCCACTTGTGCTGCCTGCAATAGCTCCCTATGGTGCTGTCTGGCATTCCAGAACAGCCAAAGCACATAGGACACATATCCTTCCTCTCCCCTGGCAAACGACTATGACAGGGACTACAAGATGTGGTGGCATAGCTCCATTATGTTGGCTCTATACCAGCAAGGGGAATATTCTATGCTGGAGGAATTTCTGGCATGGGAGGGGAAAGGAAATCTATTTAGGACCACACCCCAGATTCAGCACCTGCTGTATGACAGTCGCTTTTACTTTCTACTATTACAAGAAGCACCTAAGAAAACTGAATGGAATTAGAAAATAAAATTTTTATTCCTGCCCTCCCCCTCATGTTTCCTTTGTGCATTTGACAACTCTGTGTACAGCCAATATTGCTGTTCCCCTGCTCACAAGAGTCTTTCATACAACATCAGGGAACATGTAAGTGTGTGTCACAAAACTTGACAGGAAAGCAAGGGCAGGGGTTGTACCCTATTTTTCTTTTAATTGATGGATGGGATTTCTAACTTTTTAAATACAGATTATTCAGAAATAAACAGCTTTCTCCAACAAAAACTGAATTGCTTTTGTAGGCCTATACTTAAAGGGGAACCTGTTTGCAAAAGACAAGACAAAATTATTGTGACAGTGCAACTTACAAATGTAGAATTTTTTTTTTTACATAACTAAACTCAAAAATAAAACAATGTAAAACTTTAGAGCCTACAAGTCCACTCAGTCCTACTTCTTGTTCAGCCAATCACTGAGACAAACAAGTTTGTTCACATTTACAGGAGATAATATTGTAAATAAGAAATAAGAATTACAGCATCACCTGAAAATGAGAACAGGTGTTCCTATCGCACTTTTGTACCCGCATCACAAGATATTTACATGCCAGATATGCTAAACATTCATATGCCCCTTCATGCTTCGACCACCATTCCAGAGGACATGCTTCCATGCTGATGATGGGTCAGATGCCACCAACAGAAAATTGATTTTCCTTTTTTGGTGGTTCGGGTTCTATAGTTTCCCCATCAGAGACTGTTGCTTTTTAAAAGACATCTGAAAGCATGTTCCACACCATGTCTGAGTGGATTTGTATGACTGAGTGGACCGACTTGAAAGCGCTAAAGTTTTACATTATTTTATTTTTGAGTTTAGTTATGTAAAAAAAAAAAATTCTACATTTTTAAGTTGCACTGTCACAATAAAGAGATTCCATTACCATGCTTAGATAGGTTAACTGAAAAATACTATTTATTTTATTTTTGTACAATGCAAATATTTGTAATAAAAAATATAAAGTGAGCACTGTACACTTTGTATTCTCTGTTGTAACTGAAATAAATATATTTAAAAATGTAGAAAAACATTCCAAAATATTTAAATAAATGATATTCTATTATTAACAGTGCAATTAAAACTGCGATTAATCATGAATTTTTTTAATCGCTTGACAGCCCTAGCTGGAAGAGTCCTCAAGAAATCATTTAGTCCAGCGCCCTGCACTGAGGCAGGATCAAGTATACCTAGACCATCCCCAACAGGTGTCTGAAGAACAGGTTAGACAAAGCCTCCACTGATGGGGATTTTACAACCTCCCTTGGAAGCCAAATCCAGTATTTAACAACCCTTCCAGTCAGAACGTTTTTTCCTGATACGTAACCTAAATTTCTCTTGCTGCAGATTAAGCAGTCCTACCTTCAGTAGGCATAGAGAGCAATTGATCATCCTCCTCTTTCTAACAGGCTTTAACGCACCTGAAGACTTACCAGGTCCCGCAACAACTTTCTTTACTCAACACTAAACATGCCCAGTTTTTTTAACCCTTCCTCATAGGTCAGTTTTTCTAAAACTTTTATAATTTTTGCTGCTCCTTCTGGTCTCCCTCTAGTCTGTCCACATAATTCTAAAGTGTGGCACACAGAACTGGCCACAGTACTGCAACTAAGTCTCACCAATGCTGAGTAGAGCAGGACTACTGCTTCCCACGACTTCCAGACAACACTCTTGTTAATATACCACAGAGTACCACCAGCCTTTTTAGTTATTGCTTCATATTGTTGGATCATATTCAATTTGTGATCCACTATAACCACAATATTCTTTTCTACCGTACTATTGTTTGGTCAGTTATTCCCCATTTTGTAGTTGGGGATTTGATTTTTCCTTCCTAAGCACAGTATCTTCAACCTGTCTTTACTGAATTTCATCTGACTTGAATTCCAGACCAATTTTCCAAGGTTGTTTTGAATTCTAATCCTGCCATCCAAAGTGCTTTCAACCCCTCCTAACTTGGTGTCATCCACAAATTTATGAACATACTCTCCACTTCATTATCCAAGTTATTAATGAAAACATTGAATAGTATCAGACCCAGGACTGACTCCTGCAGGACCACATTAGGATATGCCCTCCCAATTTGACAGAGAACCATTGCCAACTACTATTTCAGCATGGTCTTTCAACCAGTTGTGCAGCCACATTATAAATAGGAAAATGTGATCTAGATTAAATTAGTTTGCTTATTTGAGAACCCGTTCCAATGCTGATGTCCTCCAACGTAACTGAAGTACGGTTCTGTTAGAGTTAAAAACAAAGTTTGGTTCTATTTAGACCTCCTTCTCTCAATTGTACAAAGCCTTGGACACATCGTATATCTGCAAAGTGCAAACACCAACTCAGTGCTGAAATATCATTCCTCTACACTACCTCCAGAGAAACATAAAACCATACAAGAGATTAAATGAAGACCAAGAGAGTGTTAAAACCAGCTATATGAAAAGATCAAGGATCATAAAAAACAAACATTTTACATTGCTGAATAGTAGGTAACTGCTAAGCAAAAACACTGCACAAAAATAGAGATAAAGGGTATCCCAAAAATACTACAAAAAACCCCCCACAATCATTTAGAATACATTTTATAAATAAACCGAACACTCTGCTTGTGTTTGAATATTTACATTCTATTGTGACAAGTATTGTATCATCATCCCTTGAACAGCAATTCAACTGTTTTAACCATGCAAAAACATCAACATTACTCCATCTGAACCTCTGTGTTTATAGCAATTTCCACACAGAACATATTTTAATCAAACACGTCACCTGTAAGCACCTACGTTAGCTGTCTGTACTAACAGTAGTATGCTCTCATGGGTATGAGCTACTTTCAGGTCAATAAGAAAAGCTTTCCCTCCCATAACTATCAAACCTTCCCTCAAAAGTATTAGTTTATTCCAGAAGGGAAACTCACTGAAGAGCCTACACTTGATATTCTCATAAATGTAAATATTCTCAAAAAACAACAAGAGATTCATAAGTAACCCTAAAATAACAGAAGTATGCCCATCACATTGAGTAGAGGGAACTTTTCTCTTCTGAAGTGTTTCACTTTCAGAAGGAAGAAGGTAAACTAATAATGGTATAAAGTTGTAAAGGTGAGAAAAATTCAATTTACATTAAATTGAGTGGAAGTAATCATATCAAACTTCCCCAAACTTGCTAAAAAAGTAACAAATATATTCTAAGCCCTGCTAAACCCAGGGTTGTGAGTTCAATCCTTGAGGGGGCCATTTAGGGATCTGGGGCAAAAATTGGGGATTGGTCCTGCTTTGAGCAGGGGGTTGGACTAGATGACCTCCTGAGGTCCCTTCCAACCCTGATATTCTATGAAAAGTTCAATATTGCCATTTACCTTAAAGCCATACACTATGCATGAATGCCATTAAAGAAAAAAACCCATACATTTACTTTTGCACACCACCACATTTTATGAATACTTGAATGAAAATTGCTCTTCATCCCCAAAAGTCCCCAAATCAGCTCCATTTGAATGTGATATGCTATTAGACAGTATGTGTACATATCTACTTAAATAACAAGTGTTTACACATATGAATAGCGAAGTTCTTGTGGCTATTCTGCTACCCACAGCTGGATTTTGTACACCACTATAATTATATTTTTGATATTTTAATTTTAAGTAGCTATGTTATAAGACAATATTTGTTTGTACATATTTAACTCAACTGAGGTAGGGGGAAAGTGGCAGTAGCACACCAAGTTAAAAGATTTCAATAAGATACCAAAGACATTTTTGAAGACACTGACTGAAACAGTACCAGTTAGCATATATACACAGTCACACAACCCACCCAGCAGGTTTAATATTTTGTAAAATGAATTAATCAAAAATGACAATTTAAAGATTTGACTACCATGTAATTTTTTAGTCTCAAACACTGGTGGCTGCAAAAAAGAATAGATTATCTAATTAATACTCAACTATGTTAATGAAATGAATGCCATTCTGTGTCATAACCACTAGCTGTAAGTTGCAGTGAACTGCACTTTCATCATTTAAGAAGGGCCTTGTAGCTACCACAGTGACAAAACTGTAGTTTAAAAAGTCGCAGCCCCAAAACACAAGGATCTTTTCTTCTACATGGCACTGAAAAATATCCAGTGCATCATCAGAAAAACAAAAGGTCTGAAAAGAAACAAAACTGCATCCATTAGGAATACAGTGGTTTACAACTAAATCTGTCATGCGTTACTACATCCCTCCCCCCGTATAACCTAATCATTATTGGGAATGAAGCACTGCTTTGGAAAGTGATCGTTCTTTGTAAAAGGATTACTCTGTTTAGACTTCATTGTGTTACTGCCAAGCATAAACCATATAAGGAAGATGAAGTTCAGTGTCATCTGTTTTGTTTAGTTCTTTCAGATGCCCAAGAATAACCTTTTCTGTTGCCTGTGAAGTCTATAAATTGTAAACCTGATCACTTGTACATTATCACTTGAAAAAGCCATTTTATATCAACACAAATGTGTCATTTTTCCACTAAAGACTACTACTACTAAACCAGTCTGTACTAGATGAATAAATTGTTTCATATCTACACAAAACTGCCTACTGTTATTTATCTGATCTGGGTCATTGGATATTTTACTTCCTTGAAAAATACACAGATACATATACAGTAAGTATAAAAAGTTCACACACAAGTGAACTTATTTGACTGTCAGATGCACACACTTCTCAGACATGCCAGTTCCATATTTCTATACCAGACTGATCAGACACCATATCCAATCAGCAAAACTGAAAACACACCACCATCCAATTTGTTATACAAGAACAATAATTTAGACTGTCTTCTACCAAGGGGAACACAAATCAGTCCCAAGCTATGGCCTTTAATACATTACTTGGAAAGGTATACAATACTTATAAATGATTTTCTACATAAATGCGGGTTGGGGGAGAGGAAGTGTCTTTCTCAGCACAGGTAGTTTTGGAACCCCAATGTAATCAACATCTGGTAATTGCCTCTTTGAAGCAACTTAAACCAAGTTGTGATACAGCATGTAAAAACTTTGTTAAATATATTTTTGTTCAATGCAGTTAGTCAAGACACAAAGTAACATGTACTAGTCACAATTATGCAATACTGAAAACATCTTGTTAAGGATATCATATTGAATTGAGCTTGTGCGTTTTCTTACCCCTACAAACAGATTTTGATGAGAAGTCTTATTGAAAGCAATGAAAACTAAAATTTTTTTACCAATTTTTTAACCAAAATTATACCATATGAATGTTTAGAATCAGTCCTTACAGTAACTCACATTAAAGTACGCTATTTTCCATCCTTTCTTCTACATAGATGTTATCAGGATAATCTTCTACAGGTTCTAAATTTAGGACATATTTCTTGCATATGAAAAAAATCAATTTATATTGTAAGGAGAGGTATTATATGAAGTGTTGGTTATCCTGCCCCAGTTTAATTTTTATTTTAATATCTAACTCTTCTTCAATTAAATACATAGTCAAACTCTTCATCTTGAAAAGCAGAAAAAAAAGTAATGCAACCTTATTTACAAAGAAATAAATGAACTTTTTTTAAAAAAAAAATAAAGACCAGTACTTCTTTTTAAAGGGTGCACATATCAGATGGCCAGAGGAAAGGAACCTACACCCAGAAAGAGTAAGGAAAAATAGTAAATATAGTGATCTCCAAAACCTCTGGACTTCTTTCAAGTAAAAAACTTAAGAGTAGCACCCTTTCGAAGTGCTTATTCACAGAGAAGGGAACAAGCTGCCAGACTTAGTAACTTTTTCTGAAGAGAACGATTAAAAAAAAAAAAAAATCCACAAACGCATAACCAAGCAGTTTCACTTCAATACCTCACCCTGCTGAACAAAGAAACTTCTGTGTTTGAGGAGCTTAAAAACTTTCGATCTCACCAGATTCTTGTTGCAACCTCCATGGAAATAACGATCCCACTCACACAAACAGCATTGGAAGAGACAAAAGGAGACAACACAATCCAGCAAGCAAAATAAAGGCCAAAAACAGGATATCAGAATGAAACGCCAGCTCTTTCCTTTCCCCTCCCCTCGGCGCAAGGCTTCTTAACCGAACCTCCTCCGCACCGCTTACCTTTGATCGCGGCTGTCTTTCACCCCACGCCACCGGGGCTCCTTTCTATCCCCAGGAGAATTTTAAATCCAACCAAGTTTTCTTCCCGTGGGCCGAGCGGATGCAGTCGCTCTCGGCCGGGAGGCAGGGCTGGGGCAGGGGGGAAGCAGCGCCGGCTTCTCGGCACCCCCGATCCCGGTTTCAGCAGCTGGCCGATCCCAGGCGAGTCACATTCCCCCGGCCGAGACGCTGAAGTTGAAGAGTCACTTCCTGCCCCGGGCACAGCCACAGACGGCGAGTCAGCAGTGCCCACCCAGCAGCCCCCCGCACCCGGCCCGCTCCGCCACCGCCCCCTGCCGCCCAGCCCAGGCTGCCTTCTCCCCGCACTAGGCCAGCTCCGCGCGCCGAACCCGCCCCGCCCGCTTTATTGTCCTATAGCGACTGCCGCATGCAGCCCAGCCCCGCCCGCCCCGCGCCGTCAACCGCCGCCAGGGGCGCGAGGCGAAGAACGAGAAGCTCCTTCCTCACCTGCCCCTTCCTCTGCCCGCTCCCTACGCCCGGGCGACCGCAGGGGAGCCGCGAGTAGCCGAGCCACCTCCCGCCCACGCCGCCGGGGCACCCGCGATACAAGAGGCGGCAGCAGCAGCGCCGCCGCCGCCTAACCAGGGGGAGACTCTGCAGCGCCGCCGGGAGGGAAGGGCGGACGCGCCTCCCTCTGGCCGCGAGGGGAGAGCCAGACAACAAGTCTGGGGCTGAGTGCCAGCGGCGACGGCGGGATACAGCCAATCCAGAGCCAGAGCCGCGAGAGGGGCGGCCATCCCCAGCCAATCACTGCGCTCCGCGAGCGAGGCCTCAGCAAGTTACGTTGCGTGAAACTGGGAAGTGGGAGAGCGAAGCGTGCGGTGGGGGGGGAAGGGAGCGAGGAACACGCGAGGGAGGGGGCGGGGAAGGGCGTGGGGAAGCGGCAGCGGCGGAACGAAAAGGTAGAAGCGAGAGAGGCGAGGGCGAAGAGGAGGGGGAGGGAAATGAAGGATGCAAAGGAAATCGAGGAGCCGAGAAAAGGCTTGACATAGGTCAGTGTGACGTTCACTTCGCCGTTTCTCTCTTTACACCCACAATGCTGCAGCAGCTGTAGCCTTTAGCACACTACATTTCTGTGTATAAGAAAGCAACAGCTCTTAATTGGTGGTGCCCTTTTTCTTCCTCATTAAGCAATCGCCACGTGGTTTCGCTGTCTGTTTTTTCTAGGGTAAAGGTGTAACTATTTTATTCTACTTTTTGGCAGAGTTAATGCAGTGAAAAGTGCGGTGGCTCGTTCTTTTTAATGAAGGTGTTAGTTGTTTAGACAAACTCAATCTGGATTCTGGAATGACAGTTGTTTCCTTCGGTGTAAGCAACTCATCATCATAATTTATTAATTGCACATATTACAGTCAGTCCTGTGCCAGGCTTTTGTTCTCTTGCATTCATAACAACCTTGTTAGTTATCACACCAATGTATAATTTACCTCCAGTATTTTATGGGGGAGTAGGGAGAAAAGGGCACAGTGCCACATGGGGAGTTTCCAAAAGATAATAAACAATGTTTGTGTGCTCTATTAAACGAGTTAAATGCTAATAATAGTACCATCTTATAGTTGAGATGTTGCCGCACAAAACTAGGAAATTCAGAGTTGTATTTCCCACTGAAACATTTGACCCCTTTCTACATAACATGTTCAGTAAAATGCTGCTTAGTAACTTTAATCATAGAATATCAGGGTTGGAAGGGACCTCAGGAGGTCATCTAGTCCAGCCCTCTGCTCAAAGCAGGACCAATCCCCAGTTTTTGCCCCAGATCCCAAATGGCCCCCTCAAGGATTGAGCTCACAACCCTGGGTTTAGCAGGCCAATGCTCAAACCACTGAGCTATCCCTCCCCCATGTTTTATAACATGCAAGCGTATGTGAAATGTGGCTACCAGATTTGTTGTCACATGATTTATTCATCTGTGCATGTTGGCAGGTTTCAGAGTAACAGCCGTGTTAGTCTGTATTCTCAAAAAGAAAAGGAGTACTTGTGGCACCTTAGAGACTAACCAATTTATTTGAGCATAAGCTTTCGTGAGCTACAGCTCACTTCATCGGATGCATACTGTGGAAAATACAGAAGATGTTTATATACATACAAACCATGAAAAAATGGGTGTTTACCACTACAAAAGGTTTTCTCTCCCCCTACCCCACTCTCCTGCTGGTAATAGCTTACCTAAAGTGATCACTCTCCTTACAATGTGTATGATAATCAAGGTGGGCCATTTCCAGTACCGTTGAATTGGAATTGGAATTGGAATTCATTTGCAAATTGGATACAATTAACTTAGGCTTGAATAGAGACTGGGAGTGGCTAAGTCATTATGCAAGGTAACCTATTTCCTCTTGTTTTTTCCTACCCCTCCCCCTTCCTCTGACGGTTCTTGTTAAACCCTGGATTTGTGCTGGAAATGGCCCACCTTGATTATCATACACATTGTAAGGAGAGGTTTCAGAGTAACAGCCGTGTTAGTCTGTATTTGCAAAAAGAAAAGGAGTACTTGTGGCACCTTAGAGACTAACCAATTTATTTGAGCATAAGCTTTTGTGAGGTACAGCTCACTTCATCGGATGAAGTGAGCTGTAGCTTACGAAAGCTTATGCTCAAATAAATTGGTTAGTCTCTAAGGTGCCACAAGTACTCCTTTTCTTATTGTAAAGAGAGTGATCGCTTTAGATAAGCTATTACCAGCAGGAGAGTGGGGTAGGGGGAGAGAAAACCTTTTGTAGTGGTAAACACCCATTTTTTCATGGTTTGTATGTATATAAACATCTTCTGTATTTTCCACAGTATGCATCCGATGAAGTGAGCTGTAGCTCACGAAAGCTTAAGCTCAAATAAATTGGTTAGTCTCTAAGGTGCTACAAGTACTCCTTTTCTTTCTGTGCATGTTAAATCTCAACAATATGCAGTAGTAACTGTTTGTGCATTTTTTATCCTGAGTTGTTTTTAAATGTTTTAGTGAATCTGTTGCTTATGTAAGATGCCAGATTGACAGTTCTGGAGTCTGAAGTTCTGCTGAGCCACAGGACAGAGAGAACTACTAACAGCAGGGCAGACTTCCACATGCTGGTCCCCTTATGTTCCTTAATCATGTTCTGAAGGGACCATTTCTAAGGATGACGTTTTCATGCCCATTTAATCCTTGGCCACTGCAGTGGGACTGCAAATGTGCCAGTAGGAATTGTGATTCTGTAATATGTTTCAGAGTAGCAGCCGTGTTAGTCTGTAATCGCAAAAAGAAAAGGAGTCCTTGTGGCACCTTAGAGACTAACAAATTTATTTGAGCATAAGCTTTCGTAAGCTACAGCTCACTTAAGCTTATGCTCAAATAAATTTATTAGTCTCTAAGGTGCCACAAGGACTCCTTTTCTTTTTGTATATAAATATGTGCCTATTAAGAATTGGACTAAACCCAAACACTTTATGTAGGGTACTGAAAAGCCCTCAGATAGTAATGATTTCTGGTTGCTAACAGCCTACACCTAGGCCGTATCTACACAACTAAAGACCTATGTCTGTATAACTACATTGCTCAGGGGTGGGGGGGGAAATCATGTGGCTCAGGGGTATGGACATAACTACCCCTCTCGTGGAGGTGGTTTAACTACAGCAATGAGAGAAGCTCTTCCATCAGCATAGTAGCATTTTCACTAAAGCGTTACAGCTACACTCCTGTAGCGCTGTACATGAAGACAAGCCCCTAGAAGTGAAAAGTTTTATATACCGTTGCCATTCCCCTGAGATTGATCATTAGATCAATTGCCACTCCAGTTCAAGACACATTCAGTTACCACATTCAGTTCAATGACGGGTTTTGGGTGAGAGTAGTGTAGTTGAGAATTAAGTGCAGATGATCATATTTAAATAAATGCACATAAGTTTGACTATGCCTTCAACTGTTTATTTGAATATCTTCATATATATAATATTTTTCTATCATGTTCAATTATCTAAATATAGAAACTTGTACACTTATTAGAACAATAATGCATTAGGCTACTTTCACTCACTTATTGCTCGTATATTTTTCTCGGATAATCCCCTCCTTCTCAGTTTAATAAAGCACACATACCGAACTGAGAACAACTATGCCAAATTTTAAACTTTTAAATAAAAGCATTGGAACCATCAGAGGGGAAGAGGTATTACATATTTTTTCAAAACCATAAAACTACTATCATTTTCTCATGCTCATATAAGTCATTTTCTTCAAAACAACTCACCTTTGGGATAGAATCAAGTACGACAAACTTCAGGCCCCAAAATCAAAAATAGAGACTTTGAATCAAAGTACCTCTTGACTCATCAGCATAGTGTCACAACAGTGGTACCTCTACACAAGTTTCTCATCCCACATGAACTATTGAGAGTTCCTACCCAGTATCCAGCAATGCATCTTTATCTTAATTAATGTTATCACAAGATGGTAATTTCCCAGTGATGGCCTCCTTTTTTTTCCTCCATGAACTCTTTCAGGCACTTGCCTTATGCATGAGATTACCATACCCTTTGTTTAGTGCAGATTACTCTTTAGCAATGTTTGTTGTAAATTGCCTAATGTATCTAATAATGCAGCTGGAATAATAGATGGGTGTGGGAAATTCCCTGTGGCTGTTGTTCCCATGCAACATTTAGTATAGTCAGTTTTAGTTTCAGTGTAAAATTTTGTTTTACTTATGGTATTCGCCATCCCAAACCAAACAATGTAGCCCCAGACTAAAAGAAAATAGTTAGCCTACAGCTCCTCATGACATTTTATGTAGACAAGATAAAACTATATATACAAATTAAGAAAATTTATATATAATATAATATATATAATAATAAAAGTTATTCTAGGGATTTAAAAGGGCTATAAATATCAAGACACTGTTTAGAATGATTATAGCTTCAGGAAACTTCAAATTCAGTGGGATTCATTCCTTTAGTGTAAATAAATCCTATAACTTCAACTTCTTTATTTCTAACAAAAATAATTATGAATTATCAATAAAAGTGAGGCAGTTCTAAAGTTATGTGAAACATAAATACCTTTGAGACAAACTGAGTGATGTCTCTCAAAATGAATTACATACATTTAATAGATGCTCTTGCCATAAAAGACTTGCAATCTAAGGCCCTGCTCCTCCAAACACTTCTGTGCAATGTCTCAGACCATCCATGAGCTTTTCATTATGAGCATATCCATACTCTGACCCATAAAATATTATCAGAGGGTTCATTTCTCTTCCAAAATTCCACCTGAGCACAACTTGATGCTACCAGTTGTTGGAACAGTTTTGTATTATAAAGAGAATATTATAGCTCTTTTAATCCAGGAGAGACAGATGCACTCTGCATAGATTTATGGGTAATTTTGCTTTTATATGCTATTACGTTTAAAGAGTTACTTGTCAATGTTAGGAATTCCCTCCTTATTTAGTTTTCAAATAAAATTTAGAACCTAATAAGTACCTAACAATACTAGTCAGCAGCTGTTTTCAGTTGGAGAAGATTGAAAATTTGCACCTCTTACTGACAGCAAGTGCGTAGACTCTAAAGAGATGTTTTGTAATTTGGTGAATGTGACTTGTCAGTGATGAAAAATTTCAAAGTTAGTATGATACTAATTTAGAAACATCAGTTTTAAGTATAATTAAAATTTGGTTAGAATGCTTCTATGTGGTATATACTGGTTGTAAATTATTGTGCAATCACTTATAGATTAGGGGTAGTAAACATTATGGTTAAAAGGAAATACCAACACAGCATGACTTATACAATACTCTTACTTCCCTATACTTAAAACGGCTCTGAAAACAAAAATCCATTTTTAAACCATTTCTAGCTTTAAAATTATTGGGGGGGTTTTCCTCCCAATGCTTATATTTAATTTTCCAAACGAAGACACATTTAACAAAAAATGCCGCTGCCAGGGATTACCCATTAGAACATGTTTAGACCAAAGTAGATTACAGGAACCTCAGACAAATATGTAGAGTAATGTAACACCATACAGAGCAATAGTTTGAAAGAGGAGAAAGGAAATTTCATGCCAACAATTTATCCAATCATGCAGAATCATCTATGCATGCAAGTAGCTCAGTAATGAGGCAAGCCTCTAAATTATATACACCGTGTCAGAGAATTTGGTGAACAGTGTTTGACTAGCATGGTGGAGCATATACCTGTTCCTCTGTCGTCTCATAAATATTTTTTATCATGAGAATGTCCTGCACTTTACTATCCACTAACATGGGCAACCTTTAGGCAAATGGAGCATAGCAGCATTAGGAAGGAGAAGGAGCCTTCCCATCTTAATCCCAAAGGAACAGTGCCATATGACTGGGCAATCACAGAGAGATTATGCACATACCTCAGTTAGGTTTCTTGGTATTCAGTATGAAACACCAGTGCAAGTTACTGATTATTCTCCAGAGAGTCAATGAGTCACTGCACTTGTACGTTCAGAATCCTTCATGTCACATGGTAAGTAAAGCAGGAGACATTATCTACTGATTCCCCAACAAGTTCAGAGTACCGACTACTGAAACATACTGTGTAAGTACTATTTACTTTGGTAGTTAGTCACCAGACAATGACAAAGCTGTCAAACATGCCATGGGCCTTTGCTGACATTTGGCAATTACTCCTTTAGGGTCCAATCCTGCAATACATACAATATGTGGAGGTCAGTGGGACTACTCATGTGTCTAGAGACATCTCTCCAAAGTGAAGACACTTATTTAAAGCAGTCTAATACCTAGATATTCTATACACCAGATTTCAGCCTAGAGTGAACAGTGAACTGTTCCAGCCAGGAATACAAACCCCTGGAATTGAGCTGCCAGTGGGATGGAGACAGTGTCTCACTCTACAGCACTTGATGAGAGGGCCACAATTAAAATGGCTCATCACTGTGTGCTAGAATTCTTCTGAGATTGCAAATCAGTGGAATAAATTTAATGGTTCAGTGTGGTAGTATTGTAGAGCTGGGCTTGGAAAGATATTTTAGATTTTTATCAATATTCATTGGTAACAGTGTAACATGCATGTTTGTTTGCAGTATGCCAACTCCACGATGGGCAAAAGAATCCAGTTATCCACATATCTTGAAGCCGTTTTTCCATGGCTCTCCAATATTCCTAAGATATGACCCTTGAGAAGGTCCTATTGTGATTTCTAACTCACACACCCTTTCAATCCTGCTATGAGAACTGTAGCCCTGGCATCTTTGTGATCGGTCTACATCCATCACTGAATTCAAAAGTCACAGTCTTTAAGGCTTACATGATTTACAGTACAATACTTACATCAGAGCACTGGAGATTTTAACTCCATGGGAGCCAGGGACTATCGGAGGCTGCCAGAGCTGCTGGGTTCTGCAATCAGTTCTTCCAAAATGTAGAGGGTACAGGTGTGTCTGGGATGATTATGATGGAGGAAGAAGCAGGTCTGTTGGGAAAGTCATGGGGAGGAAGGAAGATGGGGCAGGTGGGGTTGGGAGCTGGCAGTGCCTCTTCCAACAGGAGCAGAACCACAGGTAAGGTTTGGGGTCAGTTTGTTTAGAGAGAGAGCCACAGATTCAGGACAGTTCTGAACTGTTTTGCCTAAGACCCCATTTAAACACAGGGCTTGACTGTGAATTTCTATTTGTCCTAGGCAGTTTCTTTTTTTTGGCCCTGTTTCAGTTCAGTGTTAATGGTTGTGTGTAAAATAATTCTACATATAGGCAGGTCATAAACCTCAGGAAAACAGGGTTTATAATAGAAGTGCCATGGTGCAGAGATCTGTTCTGTGGTACAGTATTTACATGGCCTAACATTTCCATAAACAAGAGTTTTAAAGGGAAGACCCACCCATTCTGGCTCTCAGTTGGCACCTAGGACGTCAGCAGAACGGTTGATCGGACAAACTAGTACTTCTAATGCCGTTAAGCAAAATAATTTAGAGTGTAGCAGTGCAGTGTTTTTAAGCAGTGGGATCTCTGCTCTCTCATGGAACAAGTTATTTTAATTAAAGTAGTCCTAGTGGCACAGGAGCTACTGAAAGAAAACAAGTCACTAGTTATAACTTTCAAACAAACTGACATTTGATTGGATCTATACAACGGAGGAGGTATTTCAAAAACAAACAAAACATGCTGGCATTGAAGTACTTTCATGCTATATCAGATATGTTTAATTAAGATGCACTATAAACCTTGACATTTGCTTTGACATGTTTAGATATTTTAATCTTTTTTCTATCTCCCATGGTCACAGTCTCTCAATCTTGTTTTAGAGAGGAAGGATGGTTTTGTGGTTAAGGTACTGGACCAAGATTTGGGAGAACTAGGCTGTAAACCTGGCTCTGCCATAGAATCTATCTATCTATGTATGTAGAATCTTGGGCAAGTCACTAAATCAATCTGTACCTTATTATACTTCTGTAAAATGGGAAAAAATAATCATTCTTGTCTTCTCTATATAGATTGTAAGCTTTTTGGGACAGAAACTGTCTTTTATTAAGTGTTTATTACTTAGTGCTACTGTAACACAATTTTTAAAAAAAATATAATGTAACATCACATCAGTGCCATGACGAGCAGTTAAACTCTTCCTGATCATGTGCCAATAGCTGATGAAATATTGTAGGAAACATGACTGACAGAGACAGCTTGGTTACCGTGCATGGGGTTAAATTTGACATTTGGAAGGAAAATCAGTTTCAGCAGCAAGCCAGATCAAGACATGCCTTCCATAGTTAGTGCTGCCCACTGGGTACTAATTATGTCATTGATATAGCATGACTGTTCTGCTGTAGAGCGTGATAGCTGTGTGTCACCAGGCTGTGTTTCTCCCCAGCTCCAAAGCATGTGCCGCCACACCCAGTCATTTGCAAGATTTATTGATTTACAGAGGTTAACAAACAAACAGTCTAAATTTAGCAAAGTCTAAACAGAAAAAAAATCTCAGCTTAGCCTCAGGGCCCCCTCTCCCAGGAGTGTCTGGCACACCTGTTCCTGGTAGCTTCCCAGTTTCCATCAGCTCTGCTCCCACCCTGAAGAAACCGCCCCAGTGCTACTTCTTTGAGCCCCTTGCTCTAGGGACCCACCACAGGCAATAGCTTTCCCTCCCCAGGCATAGCCTTTCTCAGTCCCTCCCTCAGCTGCCCACTAGCAGCCCTGTATAGGCCCTCTATAGGTACCCCAGTCCCCTTTAATTGGCTGGATTGGGCTCACCTGCTCTGGTCCAGGGGAGCTGGGTGTAGTCTATTCACAGGGACCAGCTACCCTGTGACACTGCCCCTTGTTTGAACTTCAGATGAACAAGTCATTCAGATTGGCCCCTTGACATCAAGGCTACCAAGCTTCTCCTCCTTCTCATTTGGCAAGGGATGGAGAAGGGCTGCAAAGAGCAGATGCCGAATGAGGTCATCACATATATCAGCCAGCTTGCCTTAATTGTCCCAATGGGGGCTCTTATTTACTCTTATTCACCTTGACATATGTTAAGTTTCACAATAGTTCTGCTCCCTTAGCCCTTATTCATGCTTTACTTAAATCATAATTCATTACCTAAATCTGCTTCACAAAACATGAGAACTTCATAAAGACCAGTAACATCATCTACTGAAAAACTAGTCACAGGAATTCAAAATAATTCCTACTTCATAAAGCAAGTGCAAGTAGTACACAGAGACATATAGAACCTTTGCAGGGTTTGAAAGAAAAAAAAATACTTATTCCAGAATACTGAAAGGTATTTGATATTTAAGAAGTTTCCACAGTTACATTGATAGCACTTTAAATTGTTTATGTCACTGCTTGACAGAAAGGAGCAAATTATCTGGATAGGTTAAACTACTAGACATAATCAGACAGCTTACAATTTCAGATGAACTGGTAGTCATGGTGGGAAATTTTTCAAAGATGTTCCTAGAAGACAAGGGCCAAGGGTTGTGTAGCTGCTGTATTCAGCCCAAGAGCCCCCTAGAAAAGTTGTTGAAGTTAACTGCTTTTCTCCTGAGGACTCAGATTGCCAAGCAACCCTCAGACCCCCCTGCAATGCAGCTGAGGGCAAAATCAAGACCATAATTGGGCCCATACTGCCTACGAAGGTGGAGTCTCATCCCTAAGATGAATTTCCTTCCTATAATTCTAAGTTAAAACACTAGAAACTTCAGGAGTCTTATAAAATCTGCAAGTACAGTTTGCATAATTGTCCTTCCACCCTCAGCCATGGCTGACATTGCCAAGAGTTCAGAACAGCTCTGCTGAATGCTGCTATACCTGTTTCTGTTTCCATGGAAATGGGCATTGGCTAAAATAAGGTAAAAGCTTTGAAGTAATTACCAATACAATTAACATTTTTACCTTTTAGGAATATTTTTTTTCAGCGAACCAGTGTGACCAGCCAGTTCAGACTCATCAATACAGCAATTAGTGTCTAAAGAGGCATCAGTTAACCTGATCAATGTGAAAATGACACAAGAAAGGAAAGCATTGTTAGAACTGTGGAACAGCAGAACCCTGTGGCTTTCTTTTCCCTACTTATTACTAGTAAGAAGCTCTTCTCCTTTGCTGTGATGATTCACTGTTCCAGTTTCACCCTTAATTTATGCAGTGTCAAGAGTAAGGGCACTAGAATCAAGGAGATTCCCCATGATGGCTCTATAAAGTTTGGAGAAGGAACTGAAAAAAGGAAATGGATGCCATTTCAGTAGCAAACCTGAAGATAATAGGGAGGAAGAAACCCAGACAATCTCTCCAACAGCCATACAAGATGACCCAGTCCATCTTTTTCAAGCAATAGTATTTTGCTTATGTTGTAATTGGCTGATATATTTCATTTATCAGACTAAATCCTATCCATAATAGCATCATACAGTGATTCAATATTAAATCTATATTTTGAGTGTATCATTGATACATGCAAGAAATACATTAATTAGTAATGTCATTCAGTAACTAAAATCACTAGTGCCAGTTTTGTGACTTTTCAAATTGCGACTTTTCAAAAGATGTTCAAGTCCTCTGCTTCCCCAGCAACCTTCCACCAGGGTGACTTTAAATGAGTTTTAGTTCTCCATAGTCACACAGATGTCTTAAGCTCCTGCCTTAGAGAAGATAGGAAGGTTTTATTTCAGAATAAGAAATGCTAAAATGTAACCTATCCTTTTAAGGCTATGATCATTAAAATTAGAAATACTAAGAGTCGTATCCACTCTGATTTCAGCTAAAAAAAAAAAAAAAACAACCACCACTGCAAAAAAACCAGCCAATTCTCCTCCATTTTATCAACAACAGAAATCCTGGACCTTTTTAATTGAACTCTCTGGGATTTAACTTTTCAAAAGGGAAGTTGTCATGGACACATCCCATCTGCTTAAAACACAAAGTCAAAAGTCAATAGCCAACATTAATTCACTTTTAAAGTGGAGTTCACATGTATTGATTGGAAAGGAGTTTTTTTCTGCATAATAATAGTTGTTACTCATAACAACATTAAAATATTGCGGAGACAACTCTGAAAGGCTGTTGCTATAGTTATTTAGCAGAACGGAGATGACATTTCATAAATCAGGATCAGGTGATGTCCAAAACTGGGTATAGCAGTTACAGTCTCTAGTCACATACTGCACCACACTCCCGAATAGTTATTTCTTAACTAACCCACAGACATTTCTTTCCTCCACTTTATACAAGCATGGCTACTCACTCGGGGCCGCATGGGGCCTTATAAACATTGACCTCCATTGGGAGCAGTGGGAGGCCAGAGCCACAGGAGGAATTGTACCTTAGAGAAGCAGAAGTCTTCCTGGAGCTCCTCATCACACTCCTGTGTCCATTTGGGGCAGCATACTCTTCCCTGTACTCCAGAAGACAGCTGTACTGATCACTGATTAGGTGGTAGAGCATGTTGGGCTCCCTCTTCCCTGTTCCCTTTGGGGTATCTTGCACCCTAGAAGATGCGAGGAGGGACATCGTGGAATGACATTGTCCCTTTCCTGGCCACTGCAGAGTGGTGCAAAGGTTGGAGGAAACCTTGCGTCTTCCTGTCAAGCACTTACGGAGCAGCCATGCAGAATCTGGACCTCCACAGACACTTGATGGAGTGTTACTATGACAATATTTAGCTAATAAAGTATCTGTCTTTTTTTTTCTTTTTTTTTCATGCAGTGAGATTTCCAGGACCCCTTGGGATGGCAAATTTGTCTGCGTGAGCTAGGATGCTGCCTCTATTCTATTACTCACCTATGAAATGCAGGAAATATAATTAAATTCACAGAAAGTTGCAGTGTTCTCTCCTCTCCCAATCCAAAATGGGCCCATTTTACTCATTATTCCCTTTAGTGATGCCTTTGTCAACATCAGGATGAGGTGGTCTGTCCCTAGAGATCCACCACTGTTAAGTAATCTTAGAGGAGGTGTGTGGGGATGGGCTAAGGACTTCCATTAAGGGCAAAAGATCTCTGTGGGAACACAACTCTGCTTTCAGGATTATGACACATCTAACGGGCTGGATAGCATCATTCCAACAGCAAACGCTTTGTATGGACTCGAGACATTAGCATATTTTCATGCCAAATTTCAGAAAAGACTGAAATTTTTGTTCACACAAACAGTGACATTAAGAGCCCAGCTTATGCCAATTATACATTTTAAAACACATGTTGGTGTCCTTCCTATGGGGGAGGGAAGGGGAGGAAAGGGAGTAGACTTTCCCAATCCTTTGAGCCACTGTAGGGTCTGGAAAAAATGCTGCCCTAATGTTCTCCAACCAAAACTGGGGGACTAGCTAATGTGTCCATTAGCGCTCTATGCCCCAAATGTGTACTTACCGGGAAAGGTGTGAGAGTGACAGCATCCAGCAGCAGCAGGAGCTGGGGGAAATTGTCATGCTGCATCTTTCAAAAGGGGGTGTAGTGAATGCTGGAGGTTGCCTTTTGCTTCTACAATCATAAAACTTTAAACAAGCTCAAAAGGGCTATTCCTGGCATCAAGTGCCTCTTGGAGTTGCCACTCTCAACCCTGCAATGAATAGCTCTCATTCCCCCGAGAAGCTTTACCACGGTAGCCAGTAACAACTTTAACTTTGATCCACAAGACATATGGATAAACTCTTTTGTCCTATTACATCATTAATATACAGTAACTCCTGACTTAACGTCCTCCCGCTTATTGTTGTTTCGAAGTTATGTCACTGCTCCATAAGGGAACATGCTCCTTTAAAGTTGTGCAATGCTCCCTTATAACGTTGTTTGGCTGCCTGTTCTGTCCACTGCTTGTAAGATTCTGTGGAAGAGCAGCGACTTTACAAGGGAGCATTGCACAAGTTCCTATTCTCCACCTCCTCCCCCGCCCTCCCAGCGCTTCCCTGTTCCCTTTGTGGTATCTTAAGAACATAAGAATGGCCATACTGGGTCAGACCAAAGGTCCATCCAGCTCAGTATCCTGTCTACCGACAGTGGCCAATGCCACATGCCCCAGAGGGAGTGAACAGAACAGGTAATCATCAAGTGATCTATTCCCTGTCCCTCATCCCAGCTTCTGGCAAACTGAGGCTAGGGACACCATCCCTGCCCATCCGGGCTAATAGCCATTGATGGACCTATCCTCCATGAATTTATCCAGTTCTCTTTTAAACCCTGTTATAGTCCTAGCCTTCACTACCTCCTCAGGCAAGGAGTTCCACAGGTTGACTGTGCGCTGAGTGAAGAAGAGCTTCCTTTTATTTGTTTTAAACCTGCTGCCCATTAATTTCATTTGGTGGCCCCTAGTTCTTATATTATGGGAACAAGTAAATAACTTTTCGTTATTCACTTTCTCCACACCACTCATGATTTTATATACCTCGATCATATCCCCCCTTAGTCTCCTCTTTTCCAAGCTGAAAAGTCCTAGCCTCTTTAATCTCTCCTCATGGGACCAGTTCCAAACCCCTAATCATTTTAGTTGCCCTTTTCTGAACCTTTTCTAATGCCAGTATATCTTTTTTGAGATGAGGGGACCATATCTGTACACAATATTCAAGATGTGGGCATACCATGGATTTATATAAGGGCAATAAGATATTCTCCACCTTATTCTCTATCCCTTGTGATACAGCATGGCCAGAGGGCAGCAGGAGAGTGGTTTTGTTTTTTTTTTAAGCAAAAAAAAAGGTGTTTTTATTTGCATAACACACAAAACAAAAACAACAGCATATGCAATGTGTAACACAGCAACCAATCACAATTGTTTTCTCATTAGCTTCAGGGGAGGGAAGTGTTCAAGCTTGCCTGGGCCTAGAGCGGGGGCTTCCTCGACTCACGTGGTCTTCCACCCTTCTGAGTTACCTGGTGGCCCAGACCGAGGGGGTTTCATCGACTCTCAGGGTCTGCCACCCCCTCAAGTTACCTGGCGCCACACCCAGTGTCACCAACAATTCCCTCCTTTGAAAGCACCCAACAAGAGGGGCAGGCTGTGGGGTGGACAATCTGGGGGGGGACACATGCACCCACATGTGAAAGGACCCCCTCTAAGGTGGTGTCCGCAGCAGCAATGGCTGGGGCCCCTTACTCTCTCCCCCAATCAAAGGGTCAGACAAAGGGAACCGGACGGTGATACCGAGCAGAGAACCCCGGACAGCGCCCACCGCTCCTCAAAAGCATCAAGGGAGTCGGTGAACGCCACCCAGAGGAACTCCGCCCGGATACGTGAACGGACCGAGGATCGGAAAATGGCCCCACAGTCACAGGAAACTCCATTGGCCAACTTCTTCTCTCTGGTTTTATAGATGGCCGTTTTAGCCAGGGCCAGGAGGAGGTTAACTAGGAGATCCCGCAACTTTGTGAAGCAGGAGAGTGTTTTGTTTTGTTTTTTGAAGCAGAAAAGAGTTTTATTTGTGTAACACTTACAAAGAATCGCCAAAAAGGATAAAGCAAAACTATGCAACAAAACAAAAGCAAATGCAAGGTATAACACAGCAGCCTTCAGGAGGGAGAAGTGTTCAGGCTAGCCTGGGCCCAGAGCCGGGCGGGCTTCTGCAACGCTCGTGGTCTTCCACCCTCCTGAGTTACCTGGTGGCCTAGAGCGGGGGGGCTTCCTTGACACTCATGGTCTTCCGCTCCCTCGAGTTACCTAGTGCCACACCCAGTGTCACCGATTATTCCTGTCCTGAGAGTGCCCGACAAGATGGGCATGGCTGCGGGATGGGCGGTTTGGGGGTGGGGGGGACGTACACCCACGTGTGATAGGACCCCTCCTAGGTGACAGTAATGATGGTAGCCACAGCGGCAACAGCTGGGGCTGGGGTCTCTCACTCTTCCCCTCAATCAAAGGGTCAGACGGAGGGAACCGGACGGGGTCACCGAGCAGAGAACCCCGCACAGCGCCCACCGCTCCTCGAAAGCGTCAAGGGAGTTGGTGGATGCCACCCAGAGGAACTCTGCCCAGATACGTGAACGGACCGAGGATCGGAAAACGGCCCCACAGTGACAGGAAACTCCATCGGCCAACCTCCTCTCTCTGGTTATATAGATGGCCGTTTTAGCCAGGGCCAGGAGGAGGTTAACTAGGAGATCCCGCAACTTTCTGAAGCAGGAGAGTGTTAGAAGGGAGCCTTATTCCCTCTAGAGGGAAGAAAGTTTGCTATAAATTAATTAAAGCACCTGAAGCCAGTCACATGATAAAAACCCCTGCTTCAATCAGACAAGAGGCAGAGTTGAAGTAGAGAGCAGTTTGGAGAGAAGCAGAGGAGAGTTTGGAGAAGTGCTGCGGTGGGCTAAGAAGACCAAGACCCTAGGTAAAGAGACACCTGGTTTGTGCAGAGGGAGGGCAGGAAGCCCCACAAGCTGAAGGGCAGGAGAGGGAAGTAGCCCAGGGGAAGGAACCGCTAGTGGTAGTGGTTTACCGCTATCCCTAGGGCCCCTGGGCTGGGACCCGGAGTAGAGGGCGGGCCCAGTTCCTCCCTCTCCACTCCTCTCCTCTAGGACACTAGTGGGGCAGTTAATACCCTAGTTCAGGGGCAAAAAATGGTGCCCTGACCCTCCCCCCCAAGAAGAGAATGCGTGAGACCCATCATAGTAGTGCTGGCAATTTGCCACACCCTTTTTTAATGATTCCTAACATCCCATTTGCTTTTTTGACTGCAGCTGCACACTGTGTGGACATCGTCCAAGAACTATCCACGATGACTGCAAGATCTTTCTCCTGATTAGTTGTAGCTAAATTAGCCCCCCATCATATTGTATGTATAGTTGGGGTTATTTTTTCCAACGTGCATTACTTTACACTTATCCACATTAAATTTCATTTGCCATTTTGTTGCCCAATCACTTAGTTTTGTGAGTTTTTTTGAAGTTCTTCACAGTCTGCTTTGGTCTTACTAAACTGCTCAAGATAGTTATCATCTACAAACTTTGCCAACTCACTGTTTACCTTTTTCTCCAGATCATTTATGAATAAGTTGAATAGGATTGGTCCTAGGACTGACCCTTGGGGAACACCACTAGTTACCCCTCTTCATTCTGAAAATTTACCCTTTGTTCTCTGTCTTTTAACCAGCTCTCAATCCATGAAAGGATCTTCCCTCTAATCCCATGACAACTTAATTTACAAAAGAGCCTTTGGTGAGGGACCTTGTCAAAGGCTTTCTGGAAATCCAAGTACACTATGTCCACTGGATCCCCCTTGTTCACGTTTGTTGACCCCCCTCAAAGAACTCTAATAGATTAGTAAGACATGATCTCCCTTTACAGAAACCATGTTGACTTTTGCGCAACAATTTATGTTCTTCTATGTGTCTGACAATTTTATTCTTTACTATTGTTTCAGCTAATTTGTCCGGTACTGACGTTAGACTTACCGGTCTGTAATTGCCAGGATCACCTCTAGAGCCCTTCTTAAATATTGGCATTACATTAGCTATCTTCCAGTCACTGGGTACAGTAGCTAATTTAAAGGACAGGTTACAAACCATAGTTAATAGTTCTGCACTTTCACATTTGAGTTCTTTCAGAACTCTTGGGTGAATGCCATCTGGTCCCGGTGACTTGTTACTATTAAGTCTCTCAATTAATTTCAAAACCTCGTCTAGTGACATTTCAATCTATGACAATTCCTCATATTTGTCACCTACAAAAGACGGCTCAGGTTTGGGAATCTCCCTAACATCCTCAGCCATGAAGGCTGAAGCAAACAATTCATTTAGTTTCTCTGCAATGACTTTATCGTCTTTAAGTGCTCTTTTTGCATCTCGATCGTCCAGGGGCCCCACTGATTGGTTAGCAGGCTTCCTGCTTCTGATGTACTTTGAAGAACAGCTAGCCAAAAACTCAAAAGGTAATAACAAAATGTTTTTAAACTCCTTTTTGGCTTTTCTTATTACATTTTTACGTTTAATTTGGCAGTGTTTATGCTCCTTTCTATTTACCTCACTAGGATTTGACTTCCACTTTTTAAAAGATGCCTTTTTGCGCCCTAGAAGATGCAATCTGGTGGCGCTTAGGACTTTCTGGAAGGGAGGGGGAGGAGTGGGGAAGCGTCGTGTCTCCGCTTCTCCCCCTCCCTCCCAGAAAGTCCAAAGTGCTGCCAAACAGCTGTTTGGCAGCAGGGAAGTGCTGGGAGGGAGGGGGAGGAGCGGGGACAGGGTATATTCTGGAGAGGAGGTAGTGGGGGGTCGGAAGAGGTGAGCCTGGAGCGGAGCAGGGATGGGAAGAGACGGGCCTGGAGCATCCCCTAGCAAAGTCAGCGCCTGTTCTTCTGGCGGGAAGCTGCTGCTGCTGCTCACAAGGTGCTTCTTAGCGTCCTTGCCTGCAGCAGGCTGTGCCTATGTGAGGTAAGCCAGGGGCACTTCCAAACCACAGTACAGTACTATACAGTATATAATGCCTTTTGTCTGCCCCCCAAAAATTCCTTGAAACCTAACCCCCTACATTTACATTAAATCTTATTGTAAAATTGGATTTGTTTAACATAGTTTCACTTAAGGTTGCATTTTTCAGGAACATAACTACAACGTTAAGTGAGGAGTTACTGTATGTGTATATTTATGTCTAATGTATAATTTGTAAGTGTCAGTGTTGGAAGAGTTTGTCAATATGTCTTGTGGGTCTGAGTTACAGCTGGTCAAAAATTTTTGAAACACACTGACAATTTTCCATTGCTATTTTGAATTTCAGTCACAACAAAACATACTTAAGATTTTGCTGTGTTTGTGGAAGTTTCATCTAACTTTTTGGCTAGGTGTAAAAACTGATTGAAACATCTCAGTGAGACTTTTCATTGAAGAGTTGCTTGGAGAGCAAAAATGATCTGATTTGCATGAAAACATTCACAAGAGTTACGTCCATTTTTTTTTCTTTTACCAGCTCTAGTCAGAGTTAAGACTATTTCTGAAATGTATAAGGTGAATTTTCACACAGCAATAGTATAGCCAGATCCTCAGCTGGGGTAAATTGGCATAGTTCTTTTGAAAGTCAATGGAACAATGCTGCTTTACACCAGCTGAGAGTCTACCCAATCTCTATTAACAAAATATATGAGTTTTGAGACTTTGAAGTACCTGTTAATGTAGCTTAAGGTTTAGGCTTTTGTTTTAATAAAAAAAAAAACAACCAAAAACCTGCAATGTTTTCATTTTGTGCGGTGTATAAGAGTTAGATGTACTGTAGCAACCTTACTTGTAAATGAACCAGGTTCATTATTTGTATTGCAATAGCACCTAGGACCCCCAAATCATGGACCAAGACTCCATTGTGCTAGCTGCTGTACAGTCAGAGAAGAAAAAGGTATGGGGGTCTTCATTCTTAGCTAAAAGAGTTTAAAATGCCGTAGTCTCAAACAAAGTAATTTCCCACGGGCTGACTGGAGAAGTAGCCAGAACTACCCTCTCACCCTTTACAAGCAGCCCCATGAGGTCAGAATTGAAACTCATTGTCATGGAGCTGCCACTGCTGCTACTTGTAAACAGTGTGCAGTGCAATTCATCCCTATGTAAGATAGCTAAGTGATAGTTTTCCTAGATATGCAAAGTTTTAGAAGACATGGATAGAAGGATAAAGAGCAATACTTAAGAGTCTAAACTAGATTCAAATAGGGCCTCACATTAAGAAATTAACCTTACATTTATAGGCAAGGGTAGGAAGGTAAACCAGAAAATGATCTCAATGTGAACCCCACAAGTTGGGCAAGTGTTGAAACTACAAGCAGGATGGCACTATGGATGGGTAATTACAATTGGGAACAGGAAGCTGATTATGAAAGGCCTGTAATCAATGATTATAGAAATCAGATAGCTTTTCCTGTTTTAACTGTACAATCAGATCAACTGAATGTGACTGACCCCAGCAAGATGTTCAGTTATTAAATATGTGGAAGTATGGAAAGAGAACTCTCTGACAAGCAGTGCGGATTAGAACAGTTAAGATATTAGCAGCAAAAGCTTGTAGTTATGCACGTGTGTGTATGCAAGTTATAAATATGGGACTGAGATTAAAAATATTCAGTACTGGTGGGGAGAGTGTGAGTGTGTGGAGGGAATATAGCCTCAGTAGAACACTTGTTTGGTTTCCAGAGATATAATAAGATCTTTAATCTTATTTATCCTGGTGTAATGTAATATATCAGATAACCTTCTCCAGTTATTCCAGGGGCACTGAGTCATAATAGATCTGGTTTGCCCAGTGCGATTAAATGAGGGTAGAAATAGTTCCATTCTTGCTGCCAACTCTGCTAAGATTTTTATATTTGGAATTCATGGTATTGAATAAGAAGACCATGCTGAATGGTCTTTGGATTACAAACACCATGACCTCCTTGGTTCAGGGAGGTAAGTGTCCTGACTGAATTATTTTATATAACAGCCTTCCAAGTTGATTCCTGCAAATTAAAAATAAATTAGAAAGTGAGTAGACTTTTCTTGATTGGACTCATAGTAACCCAGTGACTCTCCCTTGTTTACAATATACCTGGTTTAAATACAGACTAACACGGCTGTTACTCTGAAACCTGTATTCTGTTAGGGAATCTCCTGGAATACCACATAGCATTAGTCTAGCTCACAGATAGTGAGCTTCACACCAGTATTTAAGCTATATATAGATTTTTCTAACAGCACAGTCTTTCTAATGTACCAGGTTAATTTCTCTGATCAAACGTTTTGTCATATAGGAAATAGAGTATAAGGGGTAAAAGTCTTCATGTGGGTGTGGCTGTAAAAATGTTCAGTTGTTTCTTGCAAAAATTTCCTTTTGTTTTAGAGATACAAATATATTCTAGAATCTTTTTTTAAATGAGTAATTTCTTGAGGTAGACCTATTAGTGTTCCAGAAATTAACACTTTTCATGAGTAACACATTAGCACTTCTCCTATGAAGTACTTGTATGTCTTAGTGTATTTTTCCTTCATTGATTAATCTGCTATATTTATATTAAATGCAGAAATAAAATATGCACATTCGTTATTTTACTAGTTTTACACAGTACAGAACTACCATGTTTATTGGTACCCCTTTTTAAAATCAAACTGTAAATATTATAGTAACCTGTCATTTAAGGCTGTGTTCTAGTTATCACCAATCTTATTGGTGTATGGGCTATTTACTCGCCCCCTAAAATAGCAGCTACATTCTAGGGTAGCACTAGTTTAGAATCACTGTTAACCATAAAAACATCACTGTAACTATTGTACTTCTAAGGTATGGTGACATTAATAAGTAGCGATTCTGAAACAATGCCATTAGCTGCTCACAATGTGAAATTATTACTTCATGATCACTAACATATATACTGCTATTGCAAAAGAAGATAAAACAAAGTGAGAGTTTTATTCTGAACTTCAGTATGCAGGCAAGGATTTCCTGACCATTACAGGGAATGCCAGCTCCACTTAGTTAAGGTTGAGAAAACCCTTCCTTTTATAGGAAGACTTTTTTTAAGTGCTCTAAAACCCACATGGTTACTCAAGTTGCCTTGAAATTTGGTGTGCCTCATTAAGTTGCAGGGCCTGGTTAGCGATCCACATTTAGGGTCATTTGATGGAGTCCCCCACCAAAACCAGCATTTTTTTAAGACTGAGATTCTACCAGTGTTTCCTGACGTTCAAACCATAGCTGTGATTGGGCTCCGGCGGGTCTAAATCACCCAACACTTACCCCTGCTTTTGCATGGCACCCACCACCCTTTGGGGAAGCAGTATTGAAAATGTTATTCAACGAAGGATTACGCTCCGTAGATGGGTCAATGGCTAGGCTTGAGCCTTACACTCTTACATGCCAATGGTCACTAACTCCTAAACAAAACAAATAATTGTCTTTCATTTTTAAAAACACACCGAAAACCAAACCGAAACCCCAAGGAAAGTAACTGACACTTAGTTCAGAACTAGTGTTGCGCAGTGCCATCTTGTGCCCTTACAGAACATCAAGTTCAGAAAAAACTCAAACGTCTGAAAACCAGGAAAGAGAATTAAGGTTCATGCCCAGGAAAAATTATCTCTGCCCCCTTCGAGCAATGGAGGTTAGGGCTCTAACCATGGATGCGTGAGACCTAGGTTCAAGTCCCCACACCAAATCGGGCAGCATAGGACTTTGAAGGTAGGTCTCTTAGATCCAAGTTGGGCTATTGAGGGTCTTCCATTTTTTGTGAGAGAGCTGACCAGAGGGCACCTAGGAGAGAATTCACAGCTGAGAATCCCAGGTGGAGATAAGTGCCTCTCTCCAGCCTGTGAGTCAGGTGCCTAAGGCCCAGATCAGTGCGATTTAAGAACCAAAATGCCTTTGTGGTTCTGGGCCCAAGTCCTGTCCCTTTCCTTTGCATTTCACTCCTGACTAGTTTAGGTGGCTCTCCAGTTGGTTTGCTGCCTCTGAGAATCCCTTTCTTAGGTGCTTTACTCTCCCCATACAATGCATGCAGTGCCTTGCACCTAACTCAGGGCTGAGAATTGCACATGGCAGCAGGGTGCCCAGGAATTAGTTATGTTTGTAGCCACAAAGTAGTATTAATAAACTCAGCTATACATGCAAGAATTATTCTGTGTTATGCTTTAGAAAAAGAAAGTTATTCAGTGCTAGAAAGGTTACTTTAAATCCCTTCTTCCCCCACTGCTAACAAAATAAGCAGCATTTTTACAAATATAACCTACAACTTAACAGACAAGATCCAAATGCTTTGAGAGTGTCCCTTACAATCTAAATTAAATGTAAATTTGGAAATGTTAATTTAAACTGCTGTCCATTCTTAACACTCCTTTAAATACACTGCAGTCCTTCAGCAGATCAAACTAATGACCGGCTAAAGGAAGTATGTTATTCAAAGGTGTGTTGTTGCTAATAATAAAAGTCTATTGGCAGGAAGTGTACAGAGACAGCTCTCAAACACAGGATGAACTCATGCAATTATCCAATTATTGATAAAGCCACATGCTAGGACCAAATCTAATTAAAAATCAAGAACAAGACTACACTCTTGCATTATATTCTCTTCTAAGATAAATCAGTTCTATCCTATTAAACATAGATAGCAAGTTGGGATGTTCCTATTGTAATCCTCAATGATAACTTTTTCAGAACATGAAGCACAGGGGAGTGGCAGTTTTATGAGTAAAGCAAATATCTACAACTCACAAACCTCTTGTGTAATTGACTTTGGCTTGGCACCGAGAACAATACAACATGAGTCAGATTTACATTTGCCTTCCTTTTTAATGATATGTATCACATAACTAAACAACTTCTGAAACATCCTTAACCATCATGAGGTAATAATTTGGAAAGGTTTAATTTTCCACAATGTACGTTGATCAATGATAATGGGCTCTGCTCCTTACTACAAGCTGCAAAAATAAATAAAATCAGCATCAGTTTTAAATATTTTTGGAAGTTTTCTTGATAACTAAACACTTCCTAGGCTAACAGAGGCATTGTGGGTTCCACTTACCTATTCCTTTGCGGATCATGTTCATGCAGTTTGAAAATGTAGGTTATTAAGGGCCAGATACTCCAAGGAAGTTGATGGAAGTTAGGAGCCTGAATACCTTTGAGGATCTGTCCCTAAGTCACAGAACTGAGACCATGGTGATCAGAGATCTGTTCTCTGTAAATACCAATCACTACAGATCTCAAACAACCTTTTAAAATAAATGTGTTTAATCATAAATAATTTAATTTAGAAAAAATGCAAATGCTGAGTAAGCTACTGTTAGCTCTGTAATCTGATCACTCAAGTGAAACCAGCAGGTTTACATAGTCTTAAAAATAGTAAAGAAATCATCATACAATGTTTAACAGTCGAAATATTTATCTTGAGGTAATATCTTTGATCATGCTACTAAACTCAGCCTTCACTTCCACAGGAATTTTCCCAGGGGTTACCAATGAAGGATGTTAGGCCCCTTGACTATGGACCCTCAACAGGATCTTTGCTCCTTTTATCCCCTTCAAAGTCTGCCGCATTGGGGAGGGGGAAGGGATTGGCCCTCAGTAGTTATTTTAAAAGACTAATAATAAAGGTGTCAGGGGTTACCAAAAAGATGACAAGATTAATTACTTGTCCATTCCATTAACAACAGCACCAGAAGAGTTAGGTATAGCTATCACTGCCCTTCAGCACTATGGTGGAAAACATTAAGAAGATTGGACCAGACAGAAGGAGGGAAAGAAAAGGAGATATTAATAACTGCATGAGTGAATATTAAAATAATGAGACACTCAATCTGTTACTTCATGTAGGTTATATCACTGCTAGCAGGGGATTAAGGAAGGGTTAAAGTTAGAGTCTCACCTGGTTAAAAATAACTTTTGCTCACTAAAGAAAATTTCTTATATTCTGTATCAATGGATATATACAAGTGCTGCTTGATTTATCAAGATTATTAGGTCTTCTATCATTCAGATAAAGACAGGTAATAAAAAGCCACAGAAAAGGATTTTCCCCCTCAAACTCTTTAATTAAAAATAAAATTATGTATCTTTATATAATAACAAACCCAACTAAGTATGGGTGTGGATCTGTGCCTATAACAAATAATATCAAATGGATAAAAAGCCAGACCGTGTACATATGTTGTTTAACTTGAAAGAAGTGATTGTTTCCCTACATCCTTGCAAACTGATCACAGTTCTGTGTTGCTCTTAGTGATTTGCTTTATTCTGAGGTTTATTCAGAACAGGTCAAGCTATATAGATTCTTCTTGTCCTGCTGGATTCATCCATGTTCTTAGGGTTGCTATTTTACATAGTGTTAACAACAGTAATAGAGCTTTTATAACAGTTTCACAAAATGTTAACATCATTAACACCAAGGATACACAACTGTGGTATTTGAGAAATAACAATTTCCAACACGTTGTTCATTGTGTGTGTTGCCCAAAAGGCTTATATTAGTTGTCAGGATCATATTACAAGAAAATAGGAGGGACTATTTAGAAAAGCTGGACGTGCACAAGTCCATGGGGCCAGACGAGTTGCATCCGAAAGTGCTAAAGGAATTGGCGGCTGTGATTGCAGAGCCATTGGCCATTATCTTTGAAAACTCGTGGCGAACGGGGGAAGTCCCAGATGACTGGAAAAAGGCTAATGTAGAGCCAATCTTTAAAAAAGGGAAGAAGGAGGATCCTGGGAACTACAGGCCAGTCAGCCTCACCTCAGTCCCTGGAAAAATCATGGAGCAGGTCCTCAAGGAATCAATCCTGAAGCACTTACACGAGAGGAAAGTGATCAGGAACAGTCAGCATGAATTCACCAAGGGTAGGTCATGCCTGACTAATCTAATCGCCTTCTATGATGAGATTACTGATTCTGTGGATGAAGGGAAAGCAGTGGATGTATTGTTTCTTGACTTTAGCAAAGCTTTTGACACGGTCTCCCACAGTATTCTTGTCAGCAAGTTAAAGAAGTATGGGCTGGATGAATGCACTATAAGGTGGGTAGAAAGTTGGCTAGATTGTCGGGCTCAACGGGTAGTGATCAATGGCTCCATGTCTAGCTGGCAGCCGGTGTCAAGTGGAGTGCCCCAGGGGTCGGTCCTGGGGCCGGTTTTGTTCAATATCTTCATAAATGATCTGGAGGATGGTGTGGATTGCACTCTCAGCAAATTTGCGGATGATACTAAACTGGGAGGAGTGGTAGATACGCTGGAGGGCAGGGATAGGATACAGAGGGACCTAGACAAATTGGAGGATTGGGGCAAAAGAAACCTGATGAGGTTCAATAAGGATAAGTGCAGGGTCCTGCACTTAGGACGGAAGAACCCAATGCACAGCTACATACTAGGGACCGAATGGCTAGGCAGCAGTTCCGCGGAAAAGGACCTAGGGGTTACAGTGGACGAGAAGCTGGATATGAGTCAGCAGTGTGCCCTTGTTGCCAAGAAGGCCAATGGCATTTTGGGATGTATAAGTAGGGGCATAGTGAGCAGATCGAGGGACGTGATCATTCCCCTCTATTCGACATTGGTGAGGCCTCATCTGGAGTACTGTGTCCAGTTTTGGGCCCCACACTACAAGAAGGATGTGGATAAATTGGAGAGAGTCCAGCGAAGGGCAACAAAAATGATTAGGGGTCTGGAACACATGACTTATGAGGAGAGGCTGAGGGAACTGGGAATGTTTAGTCTACGGAAGAGAAGAATGAGGGGGGATTTGATAGCTGCTTTCAACTACCTGAGAGGTGGTTCCAGAGAGGATGGTTCTAGACTATTCTCAGTGGTAGAAGAGGACAGGACAAGGAGTAATGGTCTCAAGTTGCATTGGGGGAGGTTTAGGTTGGATATTAGGAAAAACATTTTCACTAGGAGGGTGGTGAAACACTGGAATGCGTTACCTAGGGAGGTGGTAGAATCTCCTTCCTTGGAAGTTTTTAAGGTCAGGCTTGACAAAGCCCTGGCTGGGATGATCTGATTGGGGATTGGTCCTGCTTTGAGCAGGGGGTTGGACTAGATGACCTCCTGAGGTCCCTTCCAACCCTGATATTCTATGATTCTATGATTCTTGTAATTTTCATTTATTATGAATGCTTTGCTCTTTTTTTGTATTTTCTGTCATTTAAGCCTGATGAAATAAAACTTCTATAGATGATACAGCTTGGGAAATATAGTGTGTTTTTTATAGCTGTCAAACAGTGCTTTTGACTCATTTCCATATTTAAATATTTATTTCAAAGGGCAATGGTGCTTATGAAGTTGCATTAAGTTAGGTTCATTAGTATTTTACAGGTTGCTGGTATAAACGCTTTAACAGGTCTTAGTATCAACTTTTCAATAGGATGCAGTTACTTTAGACTTTTGTGAGGACTGAAGTATAAAACTATAGCTTCTGAGCTGCAGGAAGTGCAGTCAGTGCTTATGTAAAATGCTTCTTTATTGTAGGTATGCAAAACCTGCTATTTATGTGCTTTTATGGCAATAGCTTTTTAGGCCAAAACTTGTCCATATTTGGAATATAGAATCAATTTGTCCTAGTCTCCCCTTGTTGACTGTACCCATTAAGTTTTATATTGCATTCAGAAATTGTACTTCTGATCTTGTGCCAGATCTTGTCTGTAACTTGTTTATGGGGATTGTCCATATAAATCACTCTTAACAAATAAAGGCATTAGTAAGATAACAAGGGGCCAAATTTTTCAGCTCCCAGCCGAGTGCATCCTCCAAAATTTAGAGGGTAGACTGCTTCTTCAAGCACTCCACTTGAATATCTATAAGGAATAGCATCAGGAGGTAGCCGTGTTAGTCTGTATTCACAAAAACAACAAGAAGTGCGGTGGCACCTTAAACCCTAACAGATTTATTTGGCATAAGCTTTTGTGGGTAAAACACCCCACTTCTTCAGATGTATGGAGTGAAAATTACAGATACAGGCATAAATATATATTGGCACATGAAGAGAAAGGAGTTACCTTACAAGTGAAGAACCAGTGTTGGCAGGGCCAATTCGATCAGGGTGGATGCAGTCCACTCCCAATAACTGATGAGAAGGTGTCAATTCCAGGAGAGGCAAAGCTGCTTTTTTAGTGAACCAGCCACTCCGAGTGCCTATTCAAGCCCAAATTAATGGTGTTAAATTTGCAAATGAATGGTAGCTCTGCAGTTTCTCTTTGAAGTCTGTTTGTGAAGTTTTTTGTTCAAGTATAGCTACTTTTAAATCTGTTACAGAATGTCCAGGAAGATTGAAGTGTTCTCCTACTGGCTTTTGTATGTGTCCATTTATTCTTTTAGGTAGAGACTGTCTAGTTTGGCCAATGTACATGGCAGAGGGGCATTGTTGGCATATATCACATTAGTAGATGTGCAGGTGAATAAGCCCCTGATGGTGTGGCTGATGTGGTTGGGTCCTCCGATGGTGTCACAGGAGTAGATATGGGGACAGAGTAGGTAACAAGGTTTGCTACAGGAATTGGTTCCTGGGTTAGTGTTTCCGTGGTGTGGTGTGTAGTTGCTGGTGAGTATTTGCCTTAGGTTGGGGGGGGCTGTCTGTAAGCGAGGATTGGCCTACGTCCCAAGGTCTGAGAGAGTGAGGGATCGTTTTCCAGGATAGGCTGTAGATGGTTGATGATTATGTGCTGGAGAGGTTTGTTTCCTCACTTCCCTCCTGGGGAAGTGAGGAAACGATTGACAGAACGAGACGGGTACTCAGATGTCACCTACTACAGGACAGGCCCAACGAGAAAAACAACAGAACACCACTGGCCATCACGTACAGCCCCCAGCTAACACCTCTCCAGCACATCAACAACCTATCCTGGAAAACAATCCAGGATTTTTAATGGTCCCAGTTTACCAATCAATTCGGATCATTCTGTGTGACTGCCTTGTCCTAAGCATTTATTTACCACTCTTCCAATCTTTGTGTCATCTGCTGATTTTATCAGCCATGATTTTATGTTTATTTCCAGATCATTGATGAAAACGTTGATTAGTGTCATGCCTAGTGTCAATCTGTGCAGAACCACTTTTGAAACTGTGACAAAAGTTCCTCCTCTGCCTTGGTGGGTCCTGCGCTTTTTGACAGATTTGCTCACTTCAGAGGTTCACGGCAGCCCTCAGTTTGGCTGCTTCTGCTAGAGGCTCAAACCTGCCATTCACCCAGCTAACTTCATCACCAGGGCCGTCCTTAGGACCCCATAAATCCTACACAGTATTATTAAACTGGTGCCCCTATGCCTGACGGCAGATCGAGTGTGCAGCCCCGGGGGGGTGGAGGGACAAGACAGCAAAGGATAACGACGCCTGGCCCGCCTCATGGTGGTAGAGTCACAGTTCCCCGCAGAGACCCCAGTACCTTCTCCCTCATGCAGAATGGACATGCAGAAGGTACCTAATTAAAAGCACTAAAATTTGAGAATAAAAAATGTCAGTCACAGGTTTTTTGATATGCCCCGAAGTTTGTCAGGCATCTATTTGCAAAAACTTTGTAGTAAGGGTGAGTCAGCTGTCTTGATGAACACAACATTAAATATTATGGAATACATGATGCAGCTCTTCTGTTTTACATTTTCTTAATCAGTATTTCTAAGCTGATTTTATATTTTAAATGTACTCTTAAGCCTTCATAAAGTAATCATTCCAGGTTACTACATATTTAACTCACTGAAACAAAGACATTATTCTAAATTAATCAGTCAGAGGTTTAGTGTGTTCATAAAAATGTTCATTGCTTTTAGAAAAAGGGAACACTAATTTACTTTGTGTGAGCTCCATAAAAATAAACATGTTTATGAAATTTCACCAGCTTTAAAAAATATGTTTCCAAAGATTTTAGGCATAACAAAGGATGTCCAGCTATCTCGAAGGAAAGGGGTGTTGTCCCTTTAAAGGCTCTCTTCAATGGGGTAGCGGGAGGAGAGGGTGTGAAGGGAGAAAGGGATGGACAGGAAGACTTTGGAAGCAAGTTTTTTTTTACTATAGTAATTAAAGTTTCAGAGTAACAGCCGTGTTAGTCTGTATTCGCAAAAAGAAAAAAGGAGTACTTGTGGCACCTTAGAGACTAACCAATTTGAGCATAAGCTTTCGTGAGCTACAGCTCACTTCATCGGATGCATACTGTGGAAAGTACAGAAGATCTTTTTCTACACACAAACCATGAAAAAAATGGGTGTTTACCACTACAAAAAGTTCTCTCTCCCCCTACAAAAAGTTCTCTCTCCCCCCACCCACTCTCCTGCTGGTAATAACTTATCTAAAGTGATCACTCTCCTTACAATGTGTATGATAATCAAGTGGGCCATTTCCAGCACACATCCAGGGTTTAACAAGAACGTCTGAGGAGGGAGGGAGGGGCGGGGAGGAAAAAACAAGGGGAAATAGATGATCTTCCTGATAACACCATCCTGGCCACTATGGATGTAGAAGCCCTCTACACCAACATTCCACACAAAGATGGACTACAAGCCGTCACGAACACTATCCCCAATAATGTCACGGCTAACCTGGTGGCTGAACTTTGTGACTTTGTCCTTACCCATAACTATTTTACATTTGGGGACAATGTATACCTTCAAATCAGCGGCACTGCTATAGGTACCCGCATGGCCCCACAGTATGCCAACATTTTTATGGCTGACTTAGAACAACGCTTCCTCAGCTCTTGTCCCCTAACGCCCCTACTCTACTTGCGCTACACTGATGACATCTTCATCATCTGGACCCATAGAATTCCTCAAGTGCTTCTTTTCCACCATGATCTCAACAATTTCCATCCCACCATCAACCTCAGCCTGGTCCAGTCCACACAAGAGATCCACTTCCTGGACACTACAGTGCTAATAAACGATGGTCACGTAAACACCACCCTATACCGGAAACCTACTGACCGCTATTCCTACCTACATGCCTCCAGCTTTCACCCTGACCACACCACATGATCCATTGTCTACAGACAAGCTCTGCGATACAACCGCATTTGCTCCAACCCCTCAGACAGAGACAAACACCTACAAGATCTCTATCAAGCATTCTTACAACTACAATACCCACCTGCGGAAGTGAAGAAACAGATTGATAGAGCCAGAAGAGTTCCCAGAAGTCACCTACTACAGGACAGGCCTAACAAAGAAAATAACAGAACGCCACTAGCCGTCACCTTCAGCCCCCAACTAAAACCCCTCCAACGCATTATTAAGGATCTACAACCTATCCTGAAGGATGACCCAACACTCTCACAAATCTTGGGAGACAGGCCAGTCCTTGCCTACAGACAGCCCCCCAACCTGAAGCAAATACTCACCAGCAACCCCACACACCACACAACAGAACCACTAACCCAGGAACCTATCCTTGCAACAAAGCCTGTTGCCAACTGTGCCCACATATCTATTCAGGGGACACCATCACTGGGCCTAATACCATCAGCCACACTATCAGAGGCTCGTTCACCTGCACATTCACCAATGTGATATATGCCATCATGTGCCAGCAATGCCCCTCTGCCATGTACATTGGTCAAACTGGACAGTCTCTACGCAAAAGAATAAATGGACACAAATCAGATGTCAAGAATTATAACATTCATAAACCAGTCGGAGAACACTTCAGTCTCTCTGGTCACGCGATTACAGACATGAAAGTTGCGATATTACAACAGAAAAACTTCAAAACCAGACTCCAGAGAGAGACTGTTGAACTGGAATTCATTTGCAAATTGGATACAATCAACTTAGGCTTGAATAGAGATTGGGAGTGGCTAAGTCATTATGCAAGGTAACCTATTTCCCCTTGTTTTTTCCTCCCCCCAGACGTTCTTGTTAAACCCTGGATTTGTGCTGGAAGTGGCCCAACTTGATTATCATACACATTGTAAGGAGAGTGATCACTTTAGATAAGCTATTACCAGCAGGAGAGGGGGGGGGGGGGGGGGGGGGGGGGGGGGGGGGGGGGGGGGGGGGGGGGGGGGGGGGGGGGGGGGGGGAGAGAAAACCTTTTGTAGTGGTAAACACCCATTTTTTCATGGTTTGTGTGTAGAAAAAGATCTTATGTACTTTCCACAGTATGCATCCGATGAAGTGAGCTGTAGCTCATGAAAGCTTATGCTCAAATAAATTGGTTAGTCTCTAAGGTGCCACAAGTACTCCTTTTCTTTTTAGTAATTAAAGTGTGTATTTTAGATAAGCGTGGTCTTTTGAATGATTTATTTAAAAAACTATATGTCTGAAGAGCCAAGCATTTAAGGCTAAAAATGATTGTCCATCTTAAAAAAAACAAACAAAAAAAACACCTATGCAAGGATTTTTTTTAGAGATGTGATTTTATAATTTTCACCAACTCACTAATGAAATATTTTTAAAGCAAATTTTAAACTAAGGTCCTGTAGACTGACATGTTCTGAGTAAATATAACAGTAATGCACAACTGTTTTTGTCAGTAAATTCAGAAACTGACAGTATATACAGCTGGGGTTTGGCAAATGTCTGTTAAATGGCTTCATTACCCCTTGAATGGCTCTTTAACAGTTTCAATGTTGTGCTAACAGGTCTGGCAGGCTTTCACTTTTAACTACTCGATCCCCTCCTGAGGAAGGCTCACCAGGCTGCAGCAGCCATCTGTGGGAGCCTCCAGGAAGGGTCAGAACACAGATAGGAAAGCCAGAAGGGTGGACACTAAGACCCAGTGGTACCCCAAATTTTCAGGTGCCCTCACAGCTGTGTCTGTTGCGTATACCTTTGCATATGCCTAAGGACAGCCCTGCTCATCACTGGCAGGCATAGGGGAAATGGAGAACAATCTCCACAGTCTCTGTTGTTCCACCTAGTGGGTCAGGGACAGGCCAGATCTCTTTCCAAATTAGACCTTCCCTTCTGGTGTTGGTTACAGACCAGGTCAACTCCTCCTGTGTCCAATCAGGAGTTGGGGGGAATCTGGGCCCACCCTCTACTCCGGGGTCCAGCCCAGGGCCTTGTGGATAGTAGCCGTCTACATCTCCTGTATCAGCTGTGTGACAGCTACAGCTACAACGACCTGAGCTACTTCCCCATGGCCTCCCCCAGCACCTTCTTGATCTTCCTCTTGAAGCATGATCACACTTGTACTCTTCAATCCTCCAACAGCATACCTTCTCACTCCTTGCATGCCCTCCACTAACTGATGGGAGGTCCTTTTTAAACCAGGTGTCCTGATTAGTCTGCCTGCCATAATTGATTCTAGTATGTTCTTAATTGGCTCCAGGAGTTTTAATTAGCTTGCCTGTCTTAATTGGTTCTAGCAGGTTCCTGATTGCTCTAGCGCAGCCTCTGCTCTGGTCACTCAGGGAACAGAAAACTATTCATCCAGTGGCCAGTATATTTTCCTTCTACCAGACTCCTGTACCCTACTGGTCTGGGTCTGTCACAAAACATAGAGCTGATGATGAGTCATCATTGATAACTTTTTTTTAGATCTGTCCGCTAGCCAGTTCTTAATCCATTTAACGTGTGGTCTATTAATATTGTGTCATGCTAATTTTTAAGTCACAATGTTGTACAGTACTAAATCAAATGCCTTACAAAAGTCTAAGTATAGAATATATACACAGTTACATTTATCAACCAAACTCATATCAATAAAGAATGAAATCAAGTTGGTTTGACAAGACTTTTTTCATGTTGACTGACATTAATTATATTCCTGTCCTTTAATTCTTTATCAGTTGAATCCTGTACTTTCTATTCCATTGTTTTGCCTCGGACTGATGTCAGGCTAACCAGCCTATAATTAACTAGGTCTTCCCCCTTTGCCTTTTTTGAATACTGACACAACTTTAGCACTCTTCCAGTCTTTTGGAATTTCCCTGGTAGTCCAAGATTTATTAAAAATGAACATCAGTCCGCCAGAGGTCTCCTCAGCCAACTTTTTTAGGACTCTTGGGTGCGAGTTATGCAGGCCTGCTGATTTAAAATTTATCTCTAGTAGATGTTGTCTAACATCCTCCTCAGTTACCAGTGGAATGGAAAGTATTTCATCATCCTCATGTGATACAAGGACATCGTCCTGATATTTTCTCAATACAGAACAGATCATACACCTCTGCACAATAAGAACACTTTGACTGTCTCCATCCAGTATTGAGCCTAAACCACTGCTCGTATTTCTTTTGCTTCTAGTATACTTAAGATCTATTATTGCCCTTTGCCCTGCCACCCATGGATTTTTCTCTGACATCCTTAGCTTCCCTTATCAATTTTCTGCACTTCTAATTTATACAGTTGCTATCTATTTTCCATTGTTTACCACTTATTATATATTGCTTTTTAATTTCTAATTGAAATCTACTTCACCACTGACGCAGGAAAGTTATCCTCTTTCTTGACTATGGACTTGTGGCTTTTTGGCCATCTGATAAACTTTTTTTTTTAAAGGGCTCCCAATTTTCATTTACATTTTTCTGTCTAAATTTTTTCTCACAATCAGTTCTGCTATAATTTTCCTCAGGTTAGGGAAATTAGCCCTTTGAAGCACTGAACATACATATTTCTGGTTGAGACTGTCCTCCGTTTGCCCATATTGCCCGTAATCAGATTATGATCACTGATCCCTAAGCAATGACCTCTTCTGTTAAGAAAATTATCATGTATAATTTTTAGAAACTAATGAAGTTTTACTACTGGCTGCTCTAGACTGCCGATGTATGTCTCCCAAATTGAAGTAATAGAATCATAGAATATCAGGGTTAGAAGAGACCTCAGGAGGTCATCTAGTCCAATCCCCTGCTCAGAGCAGGACCAATCCCCAACTAAATCACCCCAGCCAGGGCTTTGTCAAGCCGGACCTTAAAAACCTCTAAGGAAGGAGATTCCACCACCTCCCTAGGTAACCCATTCCAGTGCTTCACCACCCTCTGAGTGAAAAAGTTTGTCCTAATATCCAACCTAAACCTCCCCCACTGCAACTTGAGACCATTACTCCTTGTTCTGTCATCTGCTATCACTGAGAACAGCCTAGATCCATCGTCTTTGGAACCCCCTTTCAGGTAGTTGAAAGCAGCTATAAAATCCCCTCATTCTTCTCTTCTGCAGACTAAATAAGCCAAGTTCCCTCAGCTTCTCCTGATAAGTCACATGCTCCAGCCCCCTAATCATGTTTGTTGCCCTCTGCTGGACTCTTTCCAATTTTTCCACATCCTTCTTGTAGTGTGGGGACCAAAACTGGACACAGTACTCCAGATGAAGCCTCACCAATGCCGCATAGAGGGGAATGATCACGTCCCTCGATCTGCTGGCAATGCCCCTACTTTTACAGCCCAAAATGCCGTTAGCCTTCTTGGCAACAAGGGCACACTGTTGACTCATATCCAGCTTCTTGTCCACTGTAACCCCTAGGTCCTTTTCTGCAGAACTGCTGCCTAGCCATTCAGTTCCTAGGCTGTAGCAGTGCCTGGGATTCTTCTGTCCTAAGTGTAGGACTCTGCACTTGTCCTTGAACCTCATCAGATTTCTTTTGGCCCAATCCTCTAATTTGTCTAGGTCCCTCTGTATCCTATCCCTACCCTCCAGCATATCTACCACTCCTCCCAGTTTAGTGTCAGTTGCAAACTTGCTGAGGGTGCAGTCCATGCCATCCTCCAGATCATTAATGAAGATATTGAACAAAACCAGCCCCAGGACCAACCCTTGGGGACCCTTGATACTGGGTGCCAACTAGACACTGAGCTATTGATCGCTACCCTTTGAGCCAGATGATCTAGCCAGCTTTCTATCCACCTTATAGTCCATTCATCCAGCCCATACTTCTTTAACTTGCTGGCAAGAATACTGTGGGAGACTGTATCAGAAGCTTTGCTAAAGTCAAAGAAGTCCCCCAAAGCAGCATTTTTCTTTACACACAAGAGAGCTAGCATCAATTATATTCATAGAGAATATGATGTTGTCACAAGATGATGTCCAAACAGAAGCATTTAAACATGTTGATGTATAATCTCAGGCTCTTTCGCGCTATCTTTTACAGTTGACTTAAAAGACAATGATCTATATATACCCATGTGTGTGTACACACACATACACACCCCCAACACAGCTAAATTCTATACTTTTCTCATACATGATCAGTAAACTGCACTGAGGTACTGGGTATGTATAGTTGTCCACACCTCCTATTCCTTCCTGCTGCCTCCACCCTAACTTTCATCTTGACCTTTCCACAACCCTCACAAAAACACCCCAGTCCAACTTCCTCCTCTCCGCTGTTGGTTCCCTCCCTCTCACTTTAACCTCTTTTGCAACTGACATCTAGTCAGTCTCTAACCCCTCCCAGTAGTTGGTTTACTCCCCAACACCTCCAGACATCTAACTCCCACTCACCACAGCCTAGGCTGCCAGCTCTCTTGGTTCTCACCACTCCCCATACAACCCACTCAGCTTTTGGAAAGCCCCTTCAACACTCCCCAATTGACTTACCTCTCAGCCCCTAGATCACAGTTCCCTAAAAAGTACTTAGTGTTCTAAGGCTGAAAGCTGGAGACATTGACCCTGTGACTCATTTTTCATTGCAATGACTGCTCTTTATAAATGATCACAGTCGTCATAATTGTTTTTTGTCTAATGGACATTGGTACAATAGATTTTAATAAACAGAATTGTGCAAGAAACAAGATTGGTGATTGGCTAACCCTATTTACTGATTAAAATTAATTATCTGGTTTATGTCACAGTGTGTTATATTTTCCCATGGTATTGTCTTAAACATGTTCATTTATAATGAGGCTAGTGACAAATTAAAGTGGATCCTTCGAGGGGATGAGAGGAAGCTGAAAATATGATGAACCTAGGCTCCACTTAATTTGCCTCTGCATGATGCCATAACACTTTCATTTTACTGGGCAGACAGCCCCCTCCATCACATGGGATGAAATAGCTTTCCCCACACAGAAAGGGAGGGAAAAAAACGAACTGCCAAGAGGAGATGCAGAGAGAGGAAAGATTCCAATCTCCTCCCAAAAACTGGAGAGGGGGACGGGATAGAAACATATGTGGTGCTGACAGATTTTAGCAGGAGTTATGTGGCTAAAACACTGTGTACCTCTTAGGGTATGTCTATGCTTTGAGCTGGGAGCATTATTCCCAGCTCCATGAGAATATGCATATTAACTCTGAGGAAGCTAGTACACTAAAAATACAGTGTAGCCATGGTGATGGGAGGGGCTGATGTGATGCAGGAACATCCTGAGGGAGCCTAACCCCTCCTGCTGCTTACACTGTTACAAGTACACTTGTATTTTTAGCATGATCACAGTCTGTCAGCGTATGTCTCCCCAAGCTGTGAATTAAAGACCCAGCTCAAAGTGTAGACATAACCCTTAGTGTAAAAGTCTTAGGTAAAGAGAGGACAGATATATCCTGGTCAGATGTTTCCATTAACACTGTTATATTACTATACCTATTCTAAATGGGACATCTTGGATGTGCACGACAAATTGTGCATCACACTCTTCATACAGCTTTTCGTTATTCCACTCCTGGATCTCTCTTGAACACTGAACTATATTGTTCCAAATTGTAAGGTGTTTTTTTAAATAGGGACAAATTGTCTCCTCCTAGACATAAAACTAATTTTTACTTGTAGGCTTAATAGGTATATTGACTCAGTTGACAATATCCTATGTGCCTTTTTAGAATGAAGGAATATATATTGTTATAGTTCCAATTCCATTTATTAGCCACAGAACCACAGTCAAGATCATTAAAGCAGTAGGCATTTTACCTGCACCCAGACAAATGATTCAAAAGAGAACTGGCTTGCAAAATTCATCTTTTTTTTTTTTCCCTGCTGCTGAGCTACACAGAGTTGTACTGAGATGCTGGAGACTGGGTGGGACAGGGACGGGGAGTGCCAATGGGTAACAAACAGAACATCACAAACTCCAACTGCTCATTTGAAAGTTTGTTTGTTTTAACTGGGAAATCATTGAGTACATATATAACTGGTGATGATACAAACATGAGTATATATAAAAACCCAGTAAACGGTAAAGTCATCATTTAAGAAAATTACATTCACATTACATAATGACTACACAATAGGAAGCTTTATTTTATAAAACAAATGGTGACAACAGCAATGTGATATACCCAAGTGAAAGACCTGTTTTTCCTGTCACACATTCTATAAAAATGGATTGTGAGTCTTAACTTTATCTCTTTATCGGAACGTCGATGCACTGATTATGAAGATGGACGTTTTGAAATCTTCAGTTACAATGTCAGAAAATCCTTTCTTGAGACAGTTACTGTAGTTCCTTCCTATGAAGAGGCAGAAGGTCCAGTCTGCATCAGTGATCTAACAGTGTCCCTCCATTTAACATCTTGTTGGCCCACAGATCACTTACAGGTTCTTCCTATTCTGGGATCCCTTACCCCTTTTATCCTGCATGTTCTCCTATGAGGTGTGAGCACACCTCAGAAAAATGTGATATGGTCCTACAATTGCTACAGTGAAGCATTATCAGGCACTGATGTTAGATAGTATTAAGGGGGTATAGATTGTTACAGAAGAATATGATGCAGGGTCATCAGTTTTGGAGTAATCTTTTAAGAGTATCCTGAGAGCATGGAAAAAGTATTGGGATAGGAAATGAAGGGTAAATGATATACAGGAAGGAACAGCATGCAACCCTAATGGTAGAGACAAGAGATAAGAAGGGCAGGAGACGTATTGTAGTAGACAAACAGATCTTTCTTTTACTTGTCTAAAAGGAACTAGCAGCCATATAATTTCCTATTGGAAAACCAGCCATTTGGAGCAAGATAGCAGGACACCAGTGTTTTTTCTGGCAGCACCATACTCAGTGGAAGCACCAGTCCTTAAAATAATTGTCAGATTATGGCAGAAAAGGCAGCAATATTTTCACCATTTTATTGTTTGACTCTCACTTTAGAACCCTGGGTTGTGAAGCCAAACAAACTCTCTGAGGCAGCTAAAACCTGTGTCTTTTTGGCACATGCCAGAAATGAGCACTCGGTGAGAATGATATCAAAGAAATTTCAAAAAGAGGTATTGATACCACTTTGTTGAGGAAGTACAAATTCATCAGGTAGCTGTGTATTATAGGCTTAAGCTTCGATGGCGGCCAACATTTTAAAACATGGGTGTTCAGAGTTGGTACCTAAGCAAGTGTCCTGATTTTTAGATGTTCTGAAATGGGGTCAGTAGGATTTGCAAGTTCTTAACACCTCTAAAATCAGACCACTTTTATCAGGTGCCTAACTCTTGACATGCAAGTTTGTATATTAAGAAGTAACAGCAAAATTTTTTTTAAGTACATCAGAAGCAGGAAGCCTGCTAAAGAATCAGCGGGGCCACCGGACAATCCAGGTGCTAAAGGAGCACTCAAGGAAAAGAAGGCCATTGCAGAGAAACTAAATTAATTCTTTAAATCCATCTTCACTGCAGACGATGTGAGGGAGATTCCCACACCTGAGCCATTCTTTTTTTGTTGACACATCTAAGGAACTACCCCAGAGAGAGGTGTAATTAGAGGAAGTTTTGGAACAAACTGATATAATAAGTTACCAGGACAAGATGGTATTCACCAAAGGGTTCTGAAGCAACTCAGACATAAAACGAAAAAACTACTAACTGTGGTATGTAACTTACCACTTAAATCAGCTTCTGTACCAGATGACTGGAGGATAGCTAATGTGACATCACTTAAAAAAGGCTCCAGAGGCAATCCCAGCAATTACAGACTGGTAAACCTAACTTCAGTACTGGGCAAACTGGTTGAAACTATAGTAATGAGCAGAATTATCAAACACATAGATGAACACTATTTGTTGAGGGAAGAGTCAACATGACTTTTGTACAGGGAAATCATTCCTCACCAATCTATTAGATTTCTTTGAGGGGGTCAACAAACATGTTGACAAGAGGGATCCTGTGGATATGGTGTACTTGACTTTCAGAAAGCCTTTGACAAGATCCCTCACCAAAGGCTCTTAAGCAAAGTAAGCAATCATGGGATAACAGAGAAGGTCCTCTCATGGATCAGTAGCTGGTTAAAAGATAGGAAACAAAGGGTAGGAATAAATGGTCTGTTTTCAGAATGGAGAGAGTTAAATAGTGGTGTCCCCAAGGATCTGTATTGGGACTAGTGCTGTTCAACATATTCATAAACAATCTGGGAAAAGAAGTAAACAGTGAGGTGGCAAAATTTGCAGATGATATAAAAGAACTCAAGATAGTTAAATCGAAAGCAAACTGTGAAGAGTTACAAAGGGACCTCACAAAACTGGGTGACTGGGCAACAAAATGGCAGATGAAATTCAGTGTTGATAAATGCAAAGTAATGCATGTTGGAAAACATATTCCCAACGATACATATGAAACGATAACTGTAACTTAACTGGTACCACTCAAGAAAGAGATCTTGGTGTCATTGTGGATAGTTCTCTGACAATATCCGCTCAATGTGCAATGGTAGTCAAAAAAGCTAACAGAATGTTAGGAAACATTAGGAAAGGGATAGAAAATAAAACAGAAAATATAATGCCTCCATATAAATCCATGGTACGACCACATCTTGAATACTGCATGCAGATCTGGTCGCTCTCTCTCAAAAAAGATATATTGGAATTGAAAAAGGTACAGAGAAGGGCAACAAAAATCATTAGGGGTATGGAACAGCTTCTATCTGAGGAGAGATGAAAAAGACTGGGACTTTTCAGCTTGGAAAAGAGACGACTTAAGAGGGCATATGACAGAGGTCTATAAAATGTTGATTGGTGTGGAGAAAATAAATAAGGAAGTGTTATTTATTCCTTCACATAATGCAAGAACTAGGGGTCACCCAATGAAATTAATAGGCAGCAGGTTTAAAACAAACAAAAGGAAGTACTTATTCACAGAACGCTCAGACAACCTGTGGAACTCTTTGCCAGGGGATGTTGTGAAGGCCAAAATTGTAACAGGGTTCAAAAAAGAACTAGATAAGTTCATGGAGGATATGTCCATCAAATGGCTATTAGCCAGGATGAGCAGGGATGCAACACCATGCTCTGCGTGTCCCTACCCTCTGTTTGCAAAAGCTGGGAGTGGAGAACAGGGGAAGGATCACTCAATGATTGCCTGTTCTGTTCATTCCCTCTGAAGCAACTGGCATTGGCCATTGTTGGAAGAGAGGATACCGGTCTATATGGACCATTGGTCTGACCCAGTATGGCCAGTCTTATGTTCTTAACTGTATATGATGGAGACTTTGGGGAATAGTAGAAAAGCCTGCAAGCCAGTTAAATTATTTACATCAATAGCACATTGTGTTAACAGATTGTTTCACTATTTAACAGTCAGATTAAATCTCTCCAACTATATAATCATAAGCATACTTTTGTTTAGAAGCATTGCATTCACAAACTTCTTTATGCTGAAACCTCTATTTTATGCAGAGAGTGGTCTCCCCCATGTGGTAATCTCTCTAGCAGACTGAAAAGGAACACTACATTTTGTCTCTTGCTAAATCTTCCATTGTTCAGAGACTTATGTATTCATTTTACAAAAGCATCATTGCTCAGCTGCTATTTTTTGTATCTTCTATTCATAAGAATTTTAAAATTCTACAGTGCATATTTTAAAAATATTTTAGCGATAACTGCCACCTTAACAGAAATAATTGTTTAAAAAGAAGAAAAGCAAAGTATTTCATTCCAAACCCAGTTAGAATTTAACAGACCTTAATCCAGACAAAATTCAAGGTTTACAAAACAGCCTTGCCTTAATTTCCAGTGAAGGATTAATATCCTCAGGATGCCTCAATTACTATACAGCTGTTTCTCACATATGGAACTGCATGCACATGTATGGGCCTGTGGTAGTGCATATAGTTACAGAACTGGGGCATAAATATAACTGGCTGTGAACGTTCATATTAGTATTTATGGTAAAGCAAAAGGTTTGATTCAAGTCTGACAGATTAGTTACTGACTGTAATGAGGCCAGGTAGTTTCTAGGTTTGGCCTATATAATTGCCATATTGAAGACTAATCAGTGGAAGCTGACACCTTAATGTGGAAAAGTCTGTGATATTCTCCTGATCAGCATATATATGATGGCATTATTCTTAAATCCCAAAGGGCACATTAAAACCAATACGTTGGTAGTCACAGCTTTCAAATCTTGGTTGATCAATGAATCTCTGTAGTATGCTCAATATTTTAAAATAGTGAATTTGTTCCTGGACAAAGTGAAATAATTTGGATTTATTTTTGGGGCAAGGGGGAACTAATATCTTTTGATCTGTTATAAGCAAACACTCTATGTTTGACAAATACTATTTCTATGGTTATCGATGCTTCCTAAACACCATCATTCAAATTCCTTATAACTCTGTATTCAGATCTCAATATGGGTTGCTTAAATGTAATAAGGCTTTCCTTTTTGGGGTACATTTGTCTGTCTCTTCGTATCCATAGCTGCTGGGATTTAGTAGCATGTCTCATCTCAAGTTTTAAAATTCACAAACAGCTAAACCCCAAATGGGGAACTTCATATAAATTTTTCTGCTTCATTATTCTCCAGTTCTGGTAAAGAAATGGTCAAATGTGTGAAAATGTAAGTTAGTAACAAGAAGATTCCTGGTAGCGTGGTAACGCCTCAGAACTGCCCAGTTTGGAAATTAAGGGTGACGTCTCTATATATTCCAAGAACAAGGGCCTTGCGTCTATGGTTTTATTTGGGTAATTGCATAAGTAGTTATTTTCTATTGGAGGAAACTGCAATGCAATCCACTGCATGGCTTTACAGTCATACTCTCCATCAACATGTAAAATAATTAAATTATGTGACTTTTCTTGGAACATCTCCAGGTTGCCACCTTGGAAAGAATTACTAATAAGATTCAGGGCACGTGTATAACATTCTTGGATTTATTTTCACCATCTATTAAAATTTACTGGAGACATAAATTGTTTTTTTCTACATAGCATGAAAGACTTCACAGAACAATTGAAATTATTATAATTGTACAAGTATTGCTTTCTAGTGACTGCTAGTGGTGGTATGAAAGAATGAAAAGGAGATGGATGGTGACCTCGAATAAAGCTTTATATCAACAAAAAATAGAAGATGATAGAACTGCAAGGATCTTAGCTTCTTCACCTGTTTCCCAGGAGAGACAACTAAAATTAGGAGAGAAGTTCTTAAATTATACAGTACATGATGATAGTTTAACATAAAAATAAAAGATGAAGGTGTCATCAATGCAAATCTCTCATCCAATAACACTCTCAGGAGCAAAAGACCTCTCCCAAGTCTCAGTCCTGGATCTTCTGCCTGGAAGCAAGAAAAACCCAAGTCATAGAAAGAGTTTAATGTAGACAGCAGATGTTAGTGAGCTATCAGTACAATAAAAGAAACTGTAGAATTAAAATGAATCAATTGTTTAATTTTGGGGAATGTATTTTTTCTCATTTTAAAATTAATTCACAAAGAATAATTCAACCATGTCTCTTTCAAGAGACATACAAGTCAGTATTTTTTCTAGATTAATTTGTATCATTTCATAACAATTCACAAATAAAATCACTATACAAATTTCAACACAGTATCTTAGAATGCGTTGGTCCAATGTGTTAAGTTTTGAAGCTCTGTGCGACTGAATCAAATTTATACAATAATATTAAAAAAAAAAAAAATCTAAAAGTGACTGGTTTTCCCTTGTGTGATACATTGTCTAAGAAAGGCATGAAATACACTGAGATTTCAAGTTGCCCACCTTGCTGATGTACCATTGCAAAGGATCTGTTGCTTCATTGAGTATTCAGTCCCTTACTCGATAGGAAAGCTTTCTGATTTGGTTTACGCTGTAAGAAATTTTGGAGTATATCCATCCCATCCAAAGATCCTCCAGGTTTCAGGATAAGGTTTCTGTATTTCATTCCAGCCTGACAGAAAAAGTAAATCAAAATGTTAATATTTAATGTTTGTGCAATTCTCTAAATCAATAACAAATAAAGGAAAGACAGCTTGCTGATCATGGTAGAAACTGCCTCTCTCCTCATTCTCCCTTAATACTAAGGGCCAAAGCCTGGGGTGTATCCTAGAGACAACCAGGGCTATGTGGCCAGAGTGGGCTCAAGTCTGCAGAGGCCTCCATCAATTCCTGAAGAAAAAACCTCTCTCATGTGTTCTTATAGCATTTATGTAGTCACAATCCTTTCATTTGCCCATGTTCTGTAAGATGTTCACCAAGAGACACCATGCATACAGTGCTTTGCCAAAATCCGGGGTGGATGGGTTATCTCAGAAGACTGCCAGACACGCCAATGGAACCTTAAGTCCACACTCAAAGTCCACACACACATTCAAAATCCTTGGCTATCAGCTCCAAACTGAAGGAATCCCTATCTGCTGTATTGGGGGATAATAAGCAGCTGAATTATCCTAAATCATTATCAGAACACAAACACATAGACCTTAATATTAATTTTAAACGTGTTAGGTAACAAAGAGTTATTCCCTGCCGAAACCCAAGTTCAGGGGGCTTTTCCACAAGAGTCTGTTACCTAAAGCACATGGATTTGTTAGAACACCGACAACATCACAAGTAACATTAAGAGTATTGTTATTTTAACAGACAGTTGAAATATGATATTAGAATAGTAATTAAGGATTTATCTTTCTAATTTTAAAAAACATTTAAATTCTTTTACATTTATTTATATGGAATTAGCAATTTAATGAAAATATCTCACACTACTGAGCTGACAGGTTTTATGTTTTCAGGTACCTTGTTTCTATTATAGTACCTATTATGCCATCTCATAGAAGTGATAGGTGTGAGAGGAATATTTGTTTGGATGCAACAACAGCCAAGCACCAACACTGCTTCTGTTTAAGCGGACACCTTTAACAGAATTAGCCAGTAACTCCTGAAGCAATAATTAGTTATCAGAACTACCTGAACAAGAAAGGCAAGAGGCACGTTACAACATCTGAAGTCCTCTTCAGTACTAGTTCCCATTCATAGTTAGTTAAAGAATCTTCCTGTAGCATTTTGGACCTCTGAGATATGAATGCCAATGGGAAGATGTTTCTCTTCATGCAGGGTTCCTAGATCTATTTGGCTTCCTGACTGAAGAAGAATTAGGATAAGGTGCTTCCTTGTTTGTCATAGATAATACATCACTAATAGGTTGTCTGTTAAGACTATACAACTTCTTGATAGCTGTGCTGAAGGACTAAGTGAAGGTCCTGTTTATTGGTTGAATTCTAAGGTTTGATCATCTTTTTGGAAACTGTACAGACCTCTATGCTGTTGTTTCACTCCTTAGCTTCATTTCCCACCATATGGTCTCTAACACATTGAAAAATCTGGCTGTAGTAGTTGGACTACTATGGTTAATACTGCTGTTTCTTTACCATCTTTCAAGCCCATTCCCTGAGAAAAGCTTGAGTAAATGGTCTTTCCACAGGGATTCCAAGATAGGTTGGGGCAGCAGGAGAAAAAAATTATTTCTAAACCTTTCATGGTTTGACTCAGAGCAGCCATGACTGCCCTTAATTGTGGATTTAGGCATATGATCCAGATATGTCTGGAAGCTCCTGCATGGCTTTCCCCCATGCAGCAGAACCATAGCAATTCTGCTGTGTTTTGAACCTTCTCTTCCAATGGAGGGAAAAGAGGGGAAGAATTTTTTCCTCTGAATCTTTAACATCTCTCTTTAAAAACTCTAGGAAATGTATTGAGGCTACCTTGACTTACCAGGTGCACTGTCTGGATAACTTATTGAAGAGCGAACATACTGATGTGTTGCTTATATTTTACTGCTTGAGTTAGTCTCCGGAAGTCTAATACAGAATCGAGCCTTTGTTCTTTGGAGAGTAAAGAGTAATTTGGAAAAAAAAAAAATCTGTGGTATCAGTGGAACAAATCTTTTACTGCATCATATAGGTAATCACATCTCCCAGTTCTTGAGAGAGTAGAGATTCCTCAATAAAATCTGTAGGGATTGAGGAGTCTGACAATAATAAAGCTACAGAGTTCAGAAGAGTATGAGTGATCATTAAAAATACAGTTTCTAACACTCAAGTTGTTAATGTGATAGCTGCTTATGCAGGAAGTGAAACCTCAGTTTCATTCTGACAGGAAGAGGTAAGCTGAGGTTCTAAAAACCCCAGTCTTGTGATATGCTAGTAACTGCCTTCCTTTCATGAATTTCTGAAATTGAAATTATTTGGAGGTCTTATTTGAAATTGCTGCTGTAGCAAGAAACCTAATTGGGTACCTGGGGGTGGCTGTTTTTGTTTGAAATAAGAAAAGATTTTAGCTTATTAGAGTATCTGATATTTGTTTACGGAGAGTTGTTGGTCCCATCAGGGAAACTCTATTATGCCTCTAAAGAATGCAACCAGAAAGGACAACTGGTTAAACAGATCTGATTTGGAGATGAGGTTACTTTAATGAAGGAAAAAAAAAAGCCTTCCCCAAGTAGCTCTCACATAGTAGATCCCTCTTAAAAAGTTATATGAGCAGCTGAACAAAGATAAAAGGTCACAGACTGCAGTGAAATAACTATTTTTCTCCTCTTCTTCATAAAGAGAGTTTCCAGAAGGCCTCACGCTAAAGAAAGGCACCAAGAAGCTATGTAGCTGAAGCACAGTGAATATCCATTTGGTAGTGGTACGATCATTGAAAAGACAAATTATTTTTAAGCCTCTCATATAAAGAGAAAAAAGTCCAGAAAAAAACCCCTAAATAAAACTCAGAATACAAGACACTTTAATGCATCGGGAGAAACAAAAGTCACAGAGCAATTTGGGAAAATTTTGAATAGTCAAAACTCTGAGTCATCTTTCAGAGACACTTAGAAAATGGATTGTGCCTATGCAAAGAGAGAGCACACGGAACAGAAAAGGGAAGACCTAAGGGGCTAGATCCATAAATGGGACTTAGATTCAGCATTGCAATACCTAACTATTAGGTGCCCCTCGGTCTAGTGGAATACATAGCACTGAGTTAGGTGCCCAGGATCCCTATACAATGCATGGGGAGAATCAGGTGCCTACAAATGGGATTAACAAAAGCCAGCATGTTGAACAGGGAGCTAATTAAGGTACCCACAAGGAGAGGGGTGAAGCCTAAGCCCCACTCCTCAAAGGGAGCTAGGAACCTAACTCCAGGCCAGAGGCAGGTGCCTCCCTCCTCTCAGCATTTACAGCCACAAACCCTCTCCTGGAGTTAGGCACTGAGACCCTTTCTTGTAAAAAAGGGGGCGGGTGGTAAAGCCCTTATAACTTTAGTTCAGTGGAACAGGGACTTGAATCTCCCACATCCCATGTTAGTGACCTAACCACTGGGCTATAGAATCATTCTCACTCTCTGTCTCTGGCCTGCTGACTATTTATATGCAAAAAATGGAAGAGCTTCACCAGGAGAGATCGAGACCCACCTCAAAGGTCAGTGGTCAGAGGATTCACCTGAGAAGTAGAAGCCCTGGGTTCAAATCCCTGCCCCCATCAAGCAGAGGGGGAGGATTTGAACTTGGGCCTTCCACACCATGGGTGAGTGCTCTAACTATTAGGTTAAAGGTTATACAAGGGAGATTTGCACCACCACACCACCTCCACTTTTTGTGAAGCTCAATCCAGTAGGCATGCTTGAAGTACACCTACCAGATCAGGCCTCACAGGTGAGCGAGGCAGGGAATGATTAGTCTGAGGACCAACTGGGCCTAACGCAGCAGATGGGTGTATACCCAGCGACAGAAACGTAGGCACTTAGGGGGCTTTACCAGTGGCAATTTAGGCACCTGCAGGATTAGGCAGCAGCCGAACAAGGATTCTGAGAATCTAAATTTTGAATTTAGGCATATAAATGGCAGTTGTCCACTTTGTGAATAATCCCTCTATGGATTTAGCCCAAGGTCACAGAGGAAGTCTGTGTAAGAACAGGAAATTACATACAGGTCTCTCAAGTCCCAGGCTAGCACCTTAACCACTAGAACAGCCATCCTTCCTTTGTGCTGTGAAAAGAAGAGGTCAAGGCCTACAAAGGAGTAAAACAGCAGCTCTAGAATGAACCAGTAATTTAAGATTCAAAGCCTTTTGAGGGAATGTATTTTTAAACCTGTGAAAACCAAACAAAGAAACCAAATCACAAAATGCTTCAACTGATCTGACAGAGTAGTAAATTATACTGTGCTGCAAAAGGGGAGCCCCAAAATAGATTTAGATTTCCATACTCTGAATGGTAATTGCATAACAAAACACATAGGTGAGTTGCTATTAATGGAAAGATGGCACTAGTGTCATACAACTTTTATAGCAGCAGACCATGCATAATCTTTTACCATGAGACAGTGTGCTCTCCCATACTGTGCAGTGTAAAATAAAGGGGAAAGTGGAAATCATCTCCTAACAAACCACAGGAGCCATATATCTTATACAAGTTTTAAATATTTAACTTTATAGCCAAGAATTGTATAAAACACAAATGCCCTTAAAATACAGATTTTCTACTATAAAATTAAACCATTTATAAACTTTTTTATTAATGTAGTGGATTTGATACTGTCACGGGGCAAGGCCAGATGGCTATAGAAAAGTAGTGGGAGATAGATATATTAGCTCCAGGCTAAACAAATTCCTGGTACCAGGATAAGTGAAATGGCAGCTGCTCCAGGTCAATTAAGACACCTGGGGCCAATTAAGAACTTTCCAGAAGGCAGGGAGAACGCTAGGTTGATTGGGACACCTGAAGCCAATCAGGGGCTGGCTGAAACTAGTTAAAAGCCTTCCAGTCAGTCAGGTGGGTGTGCATGTCAGGAGCTGTGGGAGGAAGTTGCACTGTTGGAGAGACTGAGTAGTACACACCATATCAGGCACAAGGAAGGAGGCCCTGAGTTAAGGATGAAGTGGAGCTTGAGGAAGTGAGGGCTGCTGTGGGGGAAGTAGCCCAGGGAATTGTACATGTCATGTTTCTAAAAGGTCAGCTCCCATAGCTGAGACTATTAGGGTCCCTGGGCTGGAGCCCGGAGTAGAGGGTGGGCCTGGGCTCTCCCCACCTTTGCCCCCTGATTAATCACTGAGACTGGGAGACAACAGAGACTGTGCAAGGAAGGATAACTTCTCCTCACCTCCCTTGCTGGCTTATGATGAAAATGGCTCAGTAGACTGTGACCCTTGTCTCTAGAGAGAGAAGAGTTACATGGAGGGTCACAGTGAGCCTCTGAGGCTAGCGAAATCCACCAGGAAACGCGGGACCCAGGGAGGCAAGGACAGAGCTTTGTCACAATACATACCATAAGAAAGGCCTAAAACGTTAAAACCTACTGATTTGCTGATTATAATCTAGTTTTGGAGCTTATACAATAGCTAATTCTGAAATTTAAAAAATTCACTACTGGTATATACTAAAAAGCTAGTTCCTATCTTACCTTTGGATTCATTATTCCTTCTTGTTTAAAGCAGCTATAAAAAATATCCATGGAAAAAACTTCACTCCACAAATAGCCATAGTATTGGCCATCATATCCACCTGCCAAATGTCCAAAAGTAGCCGGCATGTTTGTTCCTTAAAAAGCAAATTAAAAAATGGTTACTAACTTTTCCATAACTGTTGTTCTTTGAGATGTTGCTCATGTCGATTCCATGTTAGGTGTGTGTGTGCCATAAGCACTGTTGCTGGAGATTTTTCCCTTAGTGGTATCCATTAGGCTGGCTCTAGTGCCCTCTGGAGCTGCATGCTCATGCACCGGTAAAAGGGGCGCAGCCAGACATGCACCCTCTCGGTTCCTTCTTACCGTTAACTCTGACAGAGGGGTAGGTTGTGGAATGGACATGAGCAACACATCTCAAAGGACAACAGTTACGGAAAGGTTAGTAACTGTTTTTTCTTTGATTGCTTGCTCATGTCCATTCCATGGTAGGTGACCCCCAAGCAGTACATTCGGAGATGGGCTCGGAGTTCATGGACATGCAGGCAGCAACACTGCTCTCCCGAAACTGGCATCATCCCTGGCCTGTTGTTGTGATGGTGTAGCAAGATGTGAAGGTATGTACGGATGATCAGGTTGCACCCCTACAGATGTCCTGGATTGGGACCTGTGCAAGGAACACTGCCCTGACGAAGCCTGGGCTCTTGTGGAGTGAGCAGTTAAGATGGCCGAAGGTGGGACATTCGCCTGCTCATAGCAAGCCTGAATACAGGGGGTTATCCAGGATGAGATCCTTTGGGCCGAAACAAGTAGCCCTCTCATCCTTTCTGCTATTACTACAAAGAGTTATGTGGATTTCCGGAAGGGTTTAGTCCTTTGCATATAGAAGGCAAGGGCACACCTAACATCCAGTGAGTGAAGCCACCATTCCTCAGAGCTCTTGTGAGGTTTTGGGAAGAAGACTGGCAGGAAAATGGCCTGGTTGTTATGGAATTGTGACACCACCTTTGGGAGGAAGGCCGGGTGGGGGCACAGTTGGACTTTGACTTTGAAAAACACTATGTACGGCAGTTCTGATATAAGGGCCTTGATTTCAGAGACCCTTCTGGCTGAGGTGATCACCACCAAGAAGGTGACCCAGAAAGAGAGAAACAGCAGGGGGTATGATGCTAGCGGCTTGAAGGGGGGGGATCCATGAGTCTCCACAGAACCAGGTTTAAGGCCCATGGGGGGATTGGCTCACAGACCTGAGGATAGAGCCTCTCCATCCCCTTGAGAAATCATACCATCATCTTGTGGGAGAACACTGACCGTTCACCGGTGGGTGGAAGGCTGAGAGATGGCTGCTAAGTGTACCTTGATAGACGCAAGGGCCAGGCCATGCTGCTTTAAGTGGAGCAAGTAGGTCAAGAAAGACTGAAGGGAAAACTGAGATGGAGAGGGAGCTTGTTGAGGTGCCCATGTTGAGAAGAGTTTTCACTTGGCCAGGTAGCCCTGGTGGATGGCTTTCTACTACCTAGCAAGACTTGCCGGATCTGTTCCAAGCAAGCCTGTACCTCTGGGTTCAGCCAAGCAGCATCCATGCAGTTAGGTGCAGGGAGGTGAAGTTCGGGTGAAGCAACCAGCCGTGGTCTTGTGAGATTAGGTCTGGATGGAGTGGGAGCGAGAGTGGAATAGCTATTGACAGATAGAGGAGCGTGCCAAACCAGTGTTGGCCAGACCATGCTGGGGCTATCAGAATAACTCTCACCTTGTCTTGTTTGACTTTTAGGAGGACATTGTGAACCAGAAGGATCGGGGGAAAGGCGTAGAATAGGATATCTGTCCATGGCACCAAGAAAGCATTGGAGAGGGAGCCCAGGCTGTGCCCGTGCAGCGAGCAAAACTGATGGAATTTCCTCTTCTGTCTCATAGCAAACAAGTCCACCTTTGGAGGTCCCCACCTTTGGATGATGAATCTGGTGACTTACGGGGGAAGAAACCACTCATGGTGAGTGGAAAAGGATTTGCTGAGGTGATCCGCCAGTACATTCTGGGGTCCCAATAGATGTGATGCCTCGAGATGAATGGTGTGCTTTGCGGAGAAGTCCCATAGACAGATGGCCTCTTGACATAGGGCCAAAGATCGGGCCTCTCCCTACTTGCTGATATAGAACATGGTTGCAGTAGTGTCTGTCAGGACTTGCACCACCTCATCTAAGATCTGGGGAAGGAACACTTGGCAAGCTAAGCGTACTACCTTGAGCTCCCTGACGTTTATGGGCAGGGAGAGTTTTTCAGGACTCAGGGCCTCTGGTCGCAAGAAGTTGTTGTGGTGGGTTCCCCACCTTAGGTCTGACGCATCTGAGATTAAAGCTACTGACAGCTGACGGGTAACAAAGGGAACCCTCATCATTAACAATCTTGGGTCTTTCCACCATTTCAGGGAGGCAAGGACTAGGGGAGGAACTGTGAGCACAGAGTCCACGTGGTGTCTGCTTAGGGAATATACTGATGCAAGCCACATCTGGAGGGACCAGAGGCGCAGTCTTGCGTGTTGAACCATGTAAGTACACAGCGCCATGTGCCCCAGTAGCTTGAGGCAAACCTGACTTGTCGTAATTGGGTGGACCATGATATTGGATATCAGGTCCGACATGGTCCGGGATCAGGCCTCTGGTAGGAAGGCCCTGGCTTGGGTCAAGTTGAGCATCACCCCAATAAATTTTATACTCTGAGCCGGGACAAGAGTTTACTTCTGTTCATTTATCAGTAAACCCAGCATTCAGAAGGTGGCTTGGAACACGCTGATGCTGTTCTGAACTTGAGTCCGTGACCAACCTTTGATCAGCCAGTTGTTGGAGATATGGGTAGACCTAGATGCCTCACCATCTGAGGAAAGCTGATATTACTGCCATACACTTTGTGAAAACCAGGGGCTGCTGACAGGCCGAAGGGAAGAGTGGTGAATTGGTAGTGGCGCTGACCCATGACAAACCTGAGAAACCTTCTGTGGCCATGGAAGATAGAAATGTGAAAGTATGCGTCCTTTAAGTTGAGGGTAGCGTACCAGTCTCGGCTAAGGAGACCATGCGGAACCTCAGTTTCTTGAGATATCTGAGGAGGCGAGACAGGTCCAGAATGGGCTGGAGGCCCCCTCTGGAATTAGGAAATATCATGAGTAAAACCCCTTTCCTCCCTAATCTTGTGGAACCTCCTCCACAGACCCCATTTGTAGAAGAGGAGTTGCTTGTGAGAAGGGTCACTGAAGAGAGGTGGGAGGAAGAGGTGGATAAAATTGAAGGATACAGCTGACTGTCACTGTACTTAGAACTGAACAGTCCAATGTTATCTATGACCATGCTGGGCTGAAATGGGACAGACGGTCCAAAAATAAAAGGGGAGACGGATCTTGAAGCAGCGACTTGTGGTAATGCCCTCAGGTGCACCTTCAAAAGGCCCCAGAGTACCTCTGAGACCCCAGCTGGGAGGTTAAGGTGGATGAGAGCGGTTGGCACCACTTAACCTCTCCCTTTTCTTTTGTAGGGCTCTTGTCTTGGAGGCATCAAGAAATGAGGAGGCTGCTGGGGCCTGAAGTGCTTCCTGGAAACCAACGGAGCATAAAGGCCTAAGGATTGTAGGGTGGCCCTTGAGTCCGTCCGGCTGTGAAGTCAGTGTCTGTCTGCTCCAAGAATAGAGAGGAGCCTTCGAAGGGGAAGTCCTGGATAGATTGTTGGACCATGTGAGGAAGCTCCGAGAATTGGAACCAAGAACAACTACCTCATGGTGATAGCGGAGGCCATTGTCCTGGCTGCCGAGTTGGCTGCATCCAAAGTCGCCTGGAGAGAGGTCCTGGCCACATTCTTAGCCTCTTCCAAAAGGGCAGTGAACTCCTGCCTTGAATATTGGGACAGAATTTTTAAATTTAGCCAGGGAGTACCGCAGATTATAAATCATATCTCTCCAGCAAAACTTGCTGGTTAGAGATATGTAGTTGAAGGCTACCCTTTAAATAAACCTTTCTGAAAAAGTCCAGTTTCTTGGAGTCTTTTTGTTTACGGGTAGCGCTCAACTGTCCCTGCCTGTCCCTCTTGTTTGCTCCAGACATAACCAGGGACCCTAGAGGAGGGTGCGAGTACAAGTATTTGAACCCACTCGCTGGCACGTAATACTTCTTCTCTGCCCTCTTTGAGATGGGGGGCAAAGAAGAAGGAGTTTGCCACAGGATCTTGATCGGTCCTTTCACAGCCTCATTGATGGGTAAGGCCACCTTGGAGGGAGCTGCTGCAGCCAGGATATCAATAAGGCTGTATGATGTCTCTTTAAGGTCCTCAATTTCCAGACCCAGCTTCGCTGCTGCCCACTTCAGGAGGTCCTGATGGGCCCTGAAATTGTCCTGGAGAGGAGGAGGAGGCTTGCACCAGAGGAGGGGATCCCTCTTCTTCTTTAGTCTCAATGACATCCACCAGAGTCATCTCCTGAACATTGTTACAAGGGTCAGTACAGAGTTGGGGGCCAGTGGCAAGTGCCAGCAGCCCAACTCTTGGAAACCCCTGAGTAGGAACTATGGGAGTGAGGCCCCAGTGCCTGGGGGGAATCTCCCAGGGGTTCCAGTAAGGCCACTACATTGGTCAGTGACCTGCTGGCCAGGTGTTGGTATGGGGACTGGTACCAAAGTCCAGTGGTTCATAGGCTGGGTACCGGTGGTGAGCCTTAGGCTGCACGTATGGTTTCCCTTGGAATTAAGAGGAGGAGTCTGCTCTTGGAGCAGTACCTGATTCTGCCACCCTGTGGTGCTGGAGATCCAGGGACCAGCAGCGGACCATAAATGGTTAGGACACTGGGATCAGGTCAACTTGCCGCTAGAGGGTGCCAGAAAGGAGCTCCTTGTTCCTTCCTGCTTCTGGACATTGGAGCTGGAAGTGTCCCAATGGAGTTAAGGTGACCAGGAGAGAAAGTAGCCCCCTCGCCACCTGGAAAGCTTCCGGGGTTGACAGAACAGTCAGACTGCTAATGCCACAGTGGCTTCCGGGTGTCGTTGGAGGGTCCCGCACCAGACTCAACACTCTAGGCAAAATCAGTGGTGATACTGCGGGCCCAGGAGTGGAAGAATGGCCTGGCACGGATCTCACTGTGCTGCTTTCCCCACACTTGTCTTTCTTGTGCACTGGCAAGCGCCCTCCATTGATGTGCTGCTTTTTGTGCTTCTTCTTTGGCACCGGAGATAGTGAACAGTGCCAGGAAGAGCTTGGTGCCAGAGGAGCACTTCTCACTGATGCCTAAGTGCTCAGAACTGAATCAGAGCGGCGCGGCTCTGAGGGTGGCTTCCATGAGGCTAGTTTTCAGCCTAATGTCTCTTTCCTTTTTAGTGGAGGGTCTGAAGTCCCAAAAGATCTGATACTCGTCCATGTGAGTTTCCCCCAAGCACTTCAAGCAGCTGGAGGGCGAGTCACTCATGGGCATAGGTTTGCCACAGGAAGCAGAAGCTTTGAAGCCTGGGGTGAAGGAGTCCTTCAACAACAGGAACTATTTACACTAACTACGCTAATACTAATTACAAAAACTATATACACTAAAAGCTGACAACTAAGTACAAAGAGTTAGAGTTCAAAAACCACTGGGAAGAAAACTTGCCACAGCAAAAAGGGTCATTCAAGCAACTGTCATGGGCGGTAAGAAGGAACAGAGGGTGCAAGGTTGGCGGCGACCCTTATACCGGCACATGAGTGTGCAGCTCCAGAGGGCGCAAGAGCTGTCCCGACAGATACCACTAAGGGAAAAATTTCTGGCAACAGTGCACATGGTGCGCGCACACTTAATATGGAATGGATATGAACAAGCTCTTGAAGAAGAAAGAAACATTAACAAATTATTAATGTTGACATCAAATGTAATCATCCCTTTAACATATAATAGTGCTTCAGATTTAGAAGGGCATTAATGTATTAATCTGGAATATATCCTAGCTGCAAATGGATATTTTTGATGTAATAACATTAATGACCTTTCTTGTCTTATTTCAAAGTAAGGAGTTCAGTTTCATAAACTGGATTTCTGTTCTAAACCATATTCACCTGATTTGCTATAAGACCTACTGTGAAGGTACTGTATGCTTATCTGAAGCAGTAAGACATCCTGCATGAAAACTTTACTTTTACATACCTGGGGTTGCAGAAATTCCCAGAATCTCCATGCAGTACTTGGCATATTCATCTGCAGGGTCAGCAGACGATTTGGTATGAATGGACTGGTCAACCTTGCTCAAAACAATCTGACGAAGAGTCAAAAGACCTAATGGTAGAAGGGCATTTGGTTTATAAATGTTATAGTAATACGCTGGGTTTCTATGGTATCAGCCATCCAAGGATTTCAACATGCATTATACACATTAATGAGTTAGGCACTGTAAAATCCAGTGAGGACAATAAATATCATTTTCATTTTAAAGACAGAGAATCAAGCACAGAGACTTACCCATGTACACACAGGAAGTCTGTGCCAAAGGAAATTGCCAAGTGACAATAGCTAGGAAGAGGACTTGAGGGGGTTGTTGATATTTGACAAAAAGCAATTTTAAGTCATTTGGAACTTTTAAGGTAGACACATAGGTAAGCCTCTGTAAACACATGCTCTCATTACTGTTACCTTTGTCCTCTATCCTACTTCCCTTCTTATTGTTTTTTTATACACACATGTTGGACAGCAGGGATAATGTCTTTCTGTGTGTCTGTTCAACAGCAAGCATAATCCTGGTAGTGGTTTTGGGGGGTGGGGTTTCACCACAGCACAAATAATAATAATCAGAAAGAGATAGTAGCAGTCAGGAAAGTCTCCAGACTCCCAGTCTAGTGCATTAATTGTTCTTCCTCTTAGCTGAAATGAATAATTAAAAAAAGGTTGGAAAGGCTGTTGGAAGGAGTTGCTGTTACAAATTGTATTTTTCTCACAGTTTGAACACAATTAAGATATCAGATTTTTTTTTACAGTAAATCTCAGCATTTAAGCAGTTTTTGCACTCATTTCCAAGGTATAATCTAATGGGCCTTTCTTCTCTAGAGGTGCGCTTACCTCTCAATAGCAGTCATGGGGGAGGTGGATACACAGTGAAGGAAGAAGAGACTGCTATCTAAGGCATATGCCTATTCTCTATTATGCAGGATATTGCCCTATGTCTTTCCTACCATTTCATGAATGCTTTTGGTATGTAAAAGAAAAAAAATACCTGTATTGGCCATTCTAGAGGCAGCAAGTTTCTCAAGAAGAGCATCTGCAACAAGGCTCCCATCTTTATAATGTTTTGACATTTGCTGTAGAGGTTCTTTTTCCCATACCCAGTTCTCAAACATTTGTGAAGGAACTTCTACAAAGTCTGTTTCCACATTAGTTCCACTAAATCGAGCAAAATCGGTCTAACAAAAACAAAAAACAAGCAAAGAAACAAAAACACAACAAAAAACCCTGCATTATATTAAATTAAAATATAAATGAGATTAGATCATATATCTAGTAAATGTCAACCTGTGTAAGGTGCCAAAACTGTGATGGTGTAAAAACAGGGCAGAATTATAAACAGCTGTATTACAAGAAAGATCAATGTTAAAATAGCCTCAAACTTTAAGAGAGGGAAGAAGAAAAGTTAAATTAAATTATAAGCAATGAGAAAACTAACCAAAACAATATATCATGCAGTGATTCTTAGTCACAGGAACTCAGAAACAGGTCTATTTTTCTTACTCTCTCTTACATGACATATTATAGCAATATAATTACATTTCAGCATTGCCCCATGACATCACAAAATAACTAGGGCCATCAAACAATTTTAAAAAATTGCAGTTAATCACGAGATTGAAAAAATAGTTGCAATTAACCGCCGTTTTAATCACACTGTTAAACCATCATAGAATACCAATTTAAATGTATTATAAATATTTTGGATGTTTTTCTACATTTTCAAATATATTGATTTCAATAACAACACAGAATAAAAAGTGTACAATGCTCACTTTATATTATTTTTATTACAAATATTTGCACTGTAAAAAAATAAAGAAATAGTATTTTTCAATTCACCTCATGCACGTACTGTAATGCAATCTCTTTACCATGAAAGTGCATCCTACAAACTTAGAATTTTTTTTTTTAACATAACTGCACTCAAAATCAAAACAGTGTAAACTTTAGAGCCTACAAGTCGAAGCATGAAGGGGCATACGAAAGTTTAGCATATCTGGCACATAAATACCTTGCAACGCTGGCTACAACAGTGCCATGCGAACACCTGTTCTCACTTTCAGGTGACACTGTAAATAAAAAGCGGGGAGCATAAACAAACTTGTCTGTCTGAGCGACTGGCTGAACAAGAAGTACGACTGAGTAGACAGTGCAAATATTTGTAATAAAAATAATAATATAAAGTGAACACTGTACACTTTATATTCTGTGTTGTAATTATAATCAATATATTTGAAAATGTAGAAAAACATCCAAAAATAGTTATAATAAATTTAATTAGTATTCTATTATTAACAGTGTGATTACAACAAGGGATTAACTGCGACTTTTTAAATCTAGTTAATTTGTTTTGTGTTAACTGTATGCATTAACTGCAATTAATTGACAACCCTAAAAATAAATCTAATTTACTCAATATAATTACTTTGTAAACATGCTACAAAATTTTGTTCTATCACAAAAGTAACTCAGTGATTAACTTGTATAATTGCTGTATAATACTTTAGTTCTAATGCATTTAGACCTGCTTCAGGGATTTCATTTGACTCATTTATCCTGTTGAGCACTATCCCTCCAATTTTGTTAATTCTGTAGGAGTATGCTGGCACCTGAAATACTGCACAATATTTTTGAACTAGGGGGTGCCACTGGGCTTGAAAGAAGTGAAATCCATTGGCAGCATGAATGAAATGTCCCTTAGTCTTCTAAATCACTCTGTGCCAGGGAAGCGCATCCCTATTTGGTTCCTTCAAATCCTACTCTCATTTCTGCAGCAGATCCACATGTGTTCCAGTCACCAGGAATCCCTCCGTAGCTGTGGAGGAAGGGGCAGGGTTTTCTCTTTAATTTTTGCACTCCGAAACTGTGTTTCCTAGATATCTTGAGGCAAGAGTGAATAGCTGGATTCTTCCCATTTTTCACAGACAAGCCGGGAGAGAAAAGATATGTACAAAATTTAGCTGTTAGCTCTGAATTCAGAATCCAACTTGTTTAATTCCAAATTTAGCCAGTAGATTTATATGTTCCTTGTTCTGTGGAAGTTCTACCTGGGACTGGAAGCCAGGAAATGAAATCCTAAGTATGCTAAATACCTTTGACATTTTATTTGTGCTGCTACCTATTGGTTAAAGAGGCCAGAGTGCAACCACATGAGTTCTGGACTGGTGGCTGATGGTACAGAATTTACAGTTTTTAAGAAGAAACACTGAAGGCTATACTTTTCAAACAAAGGGAAACAAATTAATTGGACTAATAATAAATGTATTATCATCATAGCAGAATCAATCTTAAATGCGGTTCAACTAAAGATGAAACTAAGCAGCTTATTTATATTTTTATCACAAGTCTCCAGGCCAATTCCAGCCTTTCTGCTTATGTGGAGGCTCCTGACTGCTGCAGGACTGGTGTGACTCTGCTACATGGTGGAGGGAGGAATAAAGGTAGCATTCAGGAAGCTCAAGTAGGGGATGTATGCACCCTCTGTACTAAGAAGAGCAGCTTTGTGAGGGCTCCCTATGTGTGTGCCGCCACCTTGCAGAAAGTGACTGGGATCAGCGGCATGTGAGGACAGTGGATTCATCGGCCATTTCCAGTCTTTGGGACAGGGACTCTGCTTTCTTTTGTGTCCGTACAGTTCCTAACACATTGCAGATGCTATCAAAAGCAACAATTGCAGTGTAAGCCCCAAAGTAGCTCTGTTGCCTATGGGAGGGTTCCTTCCTCATGGAGCTGCTCATTCCTCAGCCCCAGTTGCTCAGGCTGTACAGAGGGAAAAGGATTTGCTGTTACACGAACATTTTCCAGAAGTTGTATTCACTGCCGGGCTTGTACACAAAAACTCAAAACAAGTATCAACTGTGAAAAGTTACCGTGAAGCTCTTAAATACTTACCTTAAGGAAACCATACACCCATCACAGGGTTTACCCCTCCCCCACCAACACTTTGAGAGACTGTGAAGAATTAGTTATTTTAATGAAATAGAAACATTACTTACCTGCGCACATATCTGGTGCATTACGTGACCAAACTCATGGAAGTAAGTCTTCACCTCATCATGTTGCAGCAATGATGGGCAATCTGATGTTGGTTTTGTGAAGTTGGTCACCAGAGCAGCTACAGACATCATTCTGCTGCCATCAGAGCGTAGGCAGCCAGGCTGGAGACCAAAGCACGCTGCATGCCCATACTTCCCTTCTCTGAGCAAGGAAATATACCAAAAGCCATCCTTACACAATAGGCCTATCTTCCACAAATAGCATGGGGAAGAGGGCTGTTTCCCTCTATGATGTTATATGAGGAAGGGACACTCTTTCTTTTATTTAGAAAAACCACAATAAGATAGTGTCCTATGACCTTTATAAAAGTCACTGTGCTTAGGATTCTACTGAGAGCACAAAGAAAAAGTACTTCTAAATCCCAACACTTTAATATTTAGAGCAGCATTTGCAAGCCTCTTTTTTATTTATATAGTATATTACTGTAATCAAAAGTGATAACTCTGCTGCTTCTAAAAGTTAATTTTACTTAATCTTAGACATGAGCATTACAGTATGAAAGACAAATCCCATTCTGTGAAGCATTAGCTTTTGTTACTAGCATTTGAGCAGATTTAAAGAATAAAGAACAGGGTTTGCTGCTTTAGCAATGTGATTTTAAAACAAAAGGTGATTTTAATTAAACTGTTAGTTAATACAGTTAGAAAAATTGTCATAATTAAAAGTGAATCACTAAACATGAAGTCCAAAATATTCCTCTCCCCCTTCCTTATTGCGGTTTTATGATGCAAGAAGTTAATGTCATTTCCCCCTTGCTTTTTACATTAATAATACCAGGCCCTCGCTTCCCTTTCTTTACTGAAGGACGTTGATTAGAGGACCTGCATAATGATGTCATATGAGGTCGCAGCCTGAATTGTAGCATTCCCTGCCCAGCAAAAAGCCAATTTCCAGCACATAGAGATGGAGAGACCTCAGAGGTTTAAAGGGATCTAAAAATAAGACAAAATCTCCATGGAGGCATGGGAGACTTAACTGGAGGCCTAAGGTAAGAGACCACTTTCAGCAAATTGGCGATTAGTTGGTCTGTGCTACTGGGGAGCCATCTATCAGAACCAAGTCCATTAAGTGCACAGGCCAGCACTCTAGGGTACCTAGCTGACATGTTCTTGTCAAACCCTGCCTAGAGGAAGTCCAGGATGGCAGGAAGAAAGATTTTTAGGCTGAAAGACTTTTGCACCACCGAGAGTGAAGTCCAAGCTCCATATTATGGGAAGGATGCATGAATTCAAGAAAATGATCAAAAACTTGCCTGAGATACTCAAACACTTTTAGAAGGCTCTGCTCAAGGACCAAGCCCTTAAATTTAGGGCCATGGGGTTAGGATGTAGGATGGAGTCCACCTGAAGTGGATCTTTTTGGGCCCTGGGAAGCAGATCCTGTGGGACAGGCAGTGCACTTTGAGAAACCTTAGTCACTCCAGAGCCCCAAGTAACATGAGACATTTAGGTAAGATGGGGCCTAGAGAGGAATCACATTCAATGTGAGACTGACACTCCACTAAAGAAAAGACTATTGGATGAGCATCTCCAAGTTCTCCCCTGCAACACGGAAGACTCAGCAGGAATTGCCAAAAGGTTGAGTCAACAGTGTGCCCTTGTTGCCAAGAAGGCTAACGGCATTTTGGGCTGTATGAGTAGGAGCATTGCCAGCAGATCGAGGGACGTGATCATTTCCCTCTATGCGGCATTGGTGAGGCCTCATCTGGAGTAGTGTGTCCAGTTTTGGTCCCCACACTACAGGAAGGATGTGGAAAAATTGGAAAGAGTCCAGCGGAGGGCAACAAAAATGATTAGGGGGCTGGAGCACGTGACTTATCAGGAGAAGCTGAGGGAACTGGGCTTATTTAGTCTGCAGAAGAGAAGAATGAGGGAGGATTTGATAGCTGCTTTCAACTACCTGAAAGAGGGTTCCAAAGAGGATGGATCTAGGCTGTTCTCAGTGGTAGCAGATGACAGAACGAGGAGTAATGGTCTCAAGTTGCAGTGGGGGAGGTTTAGGTTGGATATTAGGACAAACTTTTTCACTAGGAGAGTGGTGAAGCACTGGAATGGGTTACCTAGGGAGGTGATGGAATCTCCATGCTTATAGGTTTTTAAGGTCAGGCTTGACAAAGCCCTGGCGGGGTGATTCAGTTGGGGATTAGTCCTGTTTTGAGCAGGGGATTGGACTAGATGACCTCCCGAGATCCCTTCCAACCCTGATATTCTATGATTCTAAGGTTCTGGAATGAAACTGTGGCAATGGAACCAGGTCCTGGCATAAGCCCAATGTTATCAGCAGGACTGGACAGATGTGGCTATCAGGAAGAGTTGAGTTTTAGATTCTTTCTAAAGAGGGAAAGACTTTTCCCCTGCATGGTGTTGATAGCTGCCCCAAGGATGGGAGAGTCTCGGTGAAGGAGTCAGAGAATTTTTGCCTGCTCAGTCTAAAGCACTTGCAGACTTCTCCTCAAGGGGATACTGGAGCGAGACACAGAGCAACCTCCTGCCAGCTAGAGCGGAGAAGAGGTCTCTAGATAATATGCTGGGAACGGGCACAGGGATAATGAAATAAAAGCAAGGTTCCTCTTAGGAGGCAAAGAGGAGACACATACAGATCACTGATAGGGGACAGAAGGAATTTGATCCTGCTCCCATCAGTAGGTACTAAGGCTGTCGATTAATTGCAGTTAACTCACGCAATTAACTCAAACAAATTAACTGCGATTTAAAAAATTAATTGCGACAATCACAGTTTTAATTACACTGTTAAACAATAGAATACCAAAAGAAATCTATTAAATATTTTTGGATTTTTTCTACAGTTTCAAATATATTGATTTCAATTACACCACAGAATACAAAGTGTACAGTGCTCACTTTATATTATTATTTTTTATTACAAATATTTGCACCATAAAAAACAAAAGAAATAGTATTTTTCAATTCACCTCATACAAGTACTGTAGCGCAATCTCTTTATCATGAAAGTTTAATTACAAATGTAGAATTCTATACAAAAAATACCAGCATTCAAAAATAAAACAATGTAAAACTTTAGAGCCTACAAATCCACTCAGTCCTACTTCTCGTTCAGCCAATCGCTAAGACAAACACCTCTGTTTACATTTACAGGAGATAATGCTGCCCACTTCTTATTTACATCACCAGAAAGTGAGAACAGGCCTTTGCATGGCACTTTTGTAGCCAGCATTGCAAGGTATCTACGTGCCAGATATGCTAAACATTTCTATGCCTCTTCATGCTTTGGTCACCATTCCAGAGGACATGCTTCCATGCTGATGACGCTCGTTAAAAAAATGTGTTAATTAAATTTGTGACTGAATTGTTTGTCTCTGGCTCTATTTTACCTGCATTCTGCCATATATTTCATGTTAAGTAGTCTTGGATGATGACAGCAGGTTGTTCATTTTAAGTACACTTTCGCTGCAGATTTGGCAAAACGCAAAGAAGATACCAATGTAAGATTTCTAAAGATAGCTACTGCACTCGACCCATGGTTTAAGACTCTGAAGTGCCTTCCAAAATCTGAGCGGGACGTGGTGTGGAGCATGCTTTCAGATGTCTTAAAAGAGCAACACTCCGATGCAGAAACTACAGAACCCAAACCACCAAACAAGAACCTTCTGCTAGTGGCATTTGCTTTGGATCGTTATTGAGCAGAACCCGTCATCGGCATGGATGCATGTCCTCTGGCAGGGTGCTTGAAGCATGAAGGGACATATGAATCTTTAGTGCATCTGGCATGTAAATATCTTGTGATGCCAGCTACCACAGTGCCATGCAAACACCTGTTCTCACTTTCAGATGACACTGTGAACAAGAAGCGGACAGCATTATCTCCTGCAAACAGGGCCATCCCTTGGGGGGGTGTGGGGGCTGGGACCCCCCCCCCCCCAGAGCAATGCCGGAAACCGGCAGGGAGGAGCGGGGCAGGCTGGGGTCGCTGCTGCCGCTTCCCACCGGTGAGTGTGGGCCCGACCCTCACTGCTGGCGCCAGGTCCCCTCTAAGCCCCCGGGGTCAGCCTGGTCCCGCCCCCCCCCCAATCCCACCCTCCCTGGGCCGTCCTAGCAGCCCCTGCACAACACACACACACAAAGCCGTCCCTAGGCTATGACGATTCCGGGTGGCCACCGCGGGGCCCCCCAAAGCGTGGGGCCGGGATGGCCACCCCGATTCGCCATATCCTAGAGATGGCTCTGTCTGCAAATGTAAACAAACTTGTTTGTCTGAGCGATTGGCTGAACAAGAAGTAGGACTGAATGGACTTGTAGACTCTGAAGTTTTACACTGTTTTATTTTTGAATGCAGGTATTTTTTGTATGGAATTCTACATTTGTAAGTTCAACTTTCATGATAAAGAGATTGCACTACAGTACTTGTATGAGGTGAACTGAAAAATACTATTTCTTTTGTTTTTTATGGTGCAAATATTTGTAATAAAAAATAAGTATAAAGGGAACATTGTATATTTTGTATTCTGTGTTATAATTGAAATCAATATATTTAAAGAGGTGGAAAACATCCAAAAATATTTAAATAAATGGTATTCTATTATTGTTTACCAGTGCAATGAATCACGATTAATTTTTTAAATCGCTTGACAGCCCTCCTAGCTACCTGTGGAGAGATGATGCACCCAGGGCCCACAATAGAGGACTAAAGTTCCACATTGTGGTCAGAGTCAAGTTTTAATTTCCTGAGTGATTCTCTGCTCTTTCCTCTACCCAGAAGACTCAGGCTGAATGAGCTCCAAGAGGGTGGTTCAGCCAAAGGCACCAGCTGTTCTCCTTAGTTCCTTCAACATGAACCGGAAAGCAAGTGGAAGTTTACCTGCAGGGAGTTAAAAAGAGGTGGAGCAGGATACAAAAATTCCTTCATCCTGATTAGCATCTCCTGCCTGATGGACAGAAGACAGGAACACATCCATCTCTACCAGTGGTGACATGCCATGTGAAGGGCACAAACAAAAGAGAAAAATAAATATCACCTATAGTATTAGCCAGCAATCTCACTTATGTCTGGGTCAGGGATTCTGACCCGAACATAACTATACCCAGCAAAGACAGAAGTTTAAAGGAATGGTGTCATAGAATCATAGAATATCAGGGTTGGAAGGGACCTCAGGAGGTCATCTTGTCCAACCCCCTGCTCAATGCAGGACCAATCCTCAATTAAATCATGTTTGAATCATGTCTGAAACTTACTGAAGACATATGCAGATAGAATACAAGTAGCCATATGAATGCTTCCCTCCCAGAAACACTCTGGAATTTAAGCAGCAAAAAAGTTTACTTCCAGATTCATATAACTCCACCCCCAGCTAAGGTTAACTCCACCTTAATACTTTTAAAATAAAGCAATAAATTATAGAATTACCTGGGATAGAGGTCTAAGTAGAACTGACCTAAAACTTCTCTTGTTGAATCGTCTTTTACTGTATAAAGAGTAACACTCTCATGCCAAACATGAGCATTTTCTTCCTGCTCAAATACAAGTCCCAGCAGCTCCTGGTAAATGTTCAATAAGCCTTGTGTAACAGCCTCAACTGGAAAGTATTCCTTCAGCTTCTCTTGATCTATGGAATATTTAAGCTCTTCTGTCTTGTTCATATAATAATGTAAATCCCATGCATTGATTCTTCCATCATAGTCAAAGCCTCTTTCTTCACACTCCTTTTTCTTCAAGTCCAGAATAAACTCTCGCTCCTCGTCACCCAGTGGTTTTAGCTTCTTACTTAAATCATCTGAAAATGCAACCAGAGATTTACCTTTGTGTCAACTTGTCTGTTCCATATTGTACTATGTTACTACTAGTACTACTGGAGAACTAATATATTTATTTAGATTTATACAAACAATAAAAAAAGGTATTTATCTAATACCAGCCACAATTTTCCCTTTCTCAATTAATGACGACTTCATTGCTTGCCTTTCTGTTTTGGTTACAGGGATGTCTTGCACCATCATCAATGGCAAGGGTTAAATGTCATAGCATCTTTCATTCTTTTCTAAGGACATCCAAAAAAGAAACAGACTCATAGACTTTAAGGTCAGAAGGGATCATCATAATAATCTCTAGTCTGACCCCCTGCACACTGCAGGCCACAGAACCTCACCCATCCACTCCTGTAACAGATCCCTAACCTTTTGCTGAGTTACTGAAGTCCTCAAATCATGATAAGTTACAGAGAATCCACTATTTACACTAGTTTAAACCCGTAAGTGGCCTGTGCCCCATGCTGCAGAGGAAAGCGAAAAACCCTCAGGGTCTCTGCCAATCTGACCCGCGGGAAAATTCCTTCCCGACCCCAAATAGTTATACTATGAGCATGTGGGCAAGACCCACCAGCCAGACACCTGGAAAATAATTCCCTGTAGTAACTAGCTAACACTGTACTCATCTACCTTAAATCTCCGATCCCACCCTATGTAATTCTGATTTCTCTTCATTATAGTTTAGTAGTAGCTACAATTACAGCACCTATCCTTCAACTGTTTTTTTTTTTTATCAGCCATTGAAGGTGTGACATGATGATTCATATTGTACCTTTCCCCCAGATCCTTACAGGGCAACCTCTGTCCTATTCCCAGCTCAAGCCAATTAGCTGAAGGTAGAAGAGTTCCACGTTTTTTGCCTACACTGGATCGTCTCAATAGCAGCCCATATTTGCTAGGCCATTGACATTATGCCCTATAATTCCACTGATTTTTACATTATTTTACACTATTACATTGGAGATAAAGGATCAAAAAGAGTAAAACATTTTATCTCAGTGAAACTCCCAGAAAACACAATTTAGACTTATTCTGACATTTATATTAGAGTCTTAGAATGTCAAAGTTCTGCAATCAGATTATTTTTAAAATTCTAATATTTCAATACAATGGTGAATACAAATTTAAATTGTGAGCTTTGGGGGCAACGACCTCTGTTTCTAATTGTACTTTGAAGTACTGTGTACATTTCTATTGCTAATAAATAGTAACAACATACTACTCACAACGAGGTAGATTAAAAGCGTGTCAAAGGACTGCACACTTTCAGCAAACTGTAGGATTTATTGATGATCAATTTCAAATATGAACATTGTTAAAATAACACAGCAGATCAGATCCATATACTTATGTCTAATAATAATATCAAAAGAAACAGAGCAAATATGATTATTAACTGATGAAATTCTTCTCTCCACAATAAATAATTAAAAAACTTTATATTTAAAGGACACAATCTTATAATAGGTTTCAGAGTAGCAGCCATGTTAGTCTGTATTTGCAAAAAGAAAAGGAGTACTAGTGGCACCTTAGAGACTAACAAATTTATTTGAGCATAAGCTTTCGTGAGCTACAGCGTGCTGTAGCTCAAATAAATTTGTTAGTCTCTAAGGTGCCACTAGTACTCCTTTTCTTTTTACGAATCTTATAATACAAGCCCATATATTAATTTTCTAAGTCCCAATGACATACAAGGACTAATTTTCAAGAGTCTCATGCAAACTCAAAACAAATAATACAAACGCAAAAACAAACAAGTAAACAGAAACCAAACAGCATTCAAAGTAACTCCATCTCTGGACAAATGGAGTTCAGCACTTTGTATTACTACAATGTTAATGCTGAGCTCCTGCTCTATATTAACTTCCCATGTAGCCCAGGGTTTCAGTTGGCAGACTTCAAGTTGCTCAGTGAAATCAGTTCAGTGATTACCATCACATCCACTTGCCCACGTGGAAAAATCTCAAAATGGCTAAAAGTTATGAATATTTTTGAATTATAATGAAATCCATGATTACTGTAACAGCCATGACGAGCTTTGCTTGTATGAATAAACACACCACTGTCAGTTATCTTAGCCAAAATAAATATTACAAGAGCCATGTCAAGTGCTAAATAATGGAAGCAAGTACAGTATCAGAGCTTTTTTCCCTTTCTCTAAAGCACCGATTAGAAGCAATTGCTGTGGACAGGACAGTCAGCTAGATGGATCAGTTGCTTGTTTAAGGACAGCAGTTCCTACATAGCTGTTTAAGAGAAATTTTTCGCTGCAGTTATTGACACAAGAATACACTGACATAAGAAGGGAGATCACAAAACAGATTACTAGAAAGGACAACCCCTTGATGCATTAAGTAGTTTTAAATTGTTCCTCTGAAAACTCTTACAACCTACGAACTCTCTTATCCTCTCTATTCATACCAGAACTCCCATTACATTTAACACAGTTATGCCTGTGCTTGGAGAACAGACTCTTAAAAATATTAAAAGGGATGGGGCAGAGAGCTCCTGTTCCAAATGAACTGTCTGTGTGCTCTGTACTCCAGTTTCATATTTAAGCTTCCCTCGGGTACCGAGTCACGTTGCAGATCTAAATATAAAGTATAACACATAAATAAAAACAAACCTAAAAAGGTTGTTACATTATCCGTGCTCTTTGCAGTGTTCACCTCCAGTACAAAGTTGGCATGAGTATTGTACCCAAGAAGCTCTGCTACTTTTGCCCTTAAGGGAAGCAACTGCTGAAGAATTTTAGTATTTTCCTATGAAAAAGAAGGCAAGGTTATGATGAATTAAAGACAACTAAATTCATATGATCAAAATAATAATTTGAATAAAATTTGAACTAAAATCATAAGGAATAGCAGATATTTTAAATGAAACATATTGAGATTATTACTCAAAAATGTTATAAGTAAAAATGTATTTTTTTATGGCACAGTATCTGCAATTTGATGGACAGTGGTCAGAGTCCTGATTTTTCTAAGCAGTCAGGATAATTATCATTTCACTGAAACCAACAGTTTCTTTTTAAGGTTACAAATCTGAGCACTAGGAAGAGCATTATTGGGGTTTTTTGGTCAATTAGAAGTTGAATAAAATTGATCAAAATACAGTTGTGATGTGCATTCCAAATGCAAACAAAGCCATGCCCACCTTTTGTTAAAAGTGGTGAAATCGAGAATGTATCTACATTGTAGCTCCCAATTTGGATAAGTGAGATTTCTCAGGGTCAGAATGAAATACTTTTAAAAAGTTATTTTTAGGGTAAGTTCAACTATGGGCCCATCAGCCTTGAATGTGTATCCCTTTAAATATGCTAGATATGTAGGGTTCAATTCTTAGTGCTGTTTTATCTTATCTTGTACTTTTCACATTTGCCAGTGTACCAAGTACAAAAGCTCAGTTAGGCAATCGTTCTCTAATTAAATGCCTGAATGACAATTAAGGACATATGGGCAAACCCCTACTTCTATTAATATCATCATCAGGACTTTAAAAACCGATGTTCTGTCTGTGAGGACATTGAAGTCCCATCTGAAAGAATCAAAAGAATAAACTATGTGGAACCTGGAAGTATGAAAGGCAAAATCAATGCTGACATTGAACCTGTGGTGCCAGGGTATCTAGACCGTACAAATCTATGTTTTGACCACTAAGCTATCCCCTGCAGCCCAATCAACAGGAGAATCCCCGGTTTTTTTATTTTTTTGCCCCACACCACCTATTCACATTGCCCGTGCTACGCCCATCTTATCAGCCATAGTGTATTTAGCTGGACTCACTCTGGAGCTCACTACTTCTGTCCTTTAATTTGCAGTATAAAGTGCCTCCTAGCATTCCCACTCACTGCTTGTCTGTGGAAGGAGAAACTGAGGTCTAGATCCAGGTTCAATGCCAAGTTTTAGAGCCTGATTCCTATTTACACGAAGGGCTTTTTTCACTGTTCTACTAGGGCAAAGGGACCATAAAGTGAGCATAAATTCATTGCCCAATTTACTGGCCATTTACACTGAGAGACTTGGCATTGAACCAGGATCTTTAGGCCCCCCTCAGCAGGAACCCACTTAAGAATCCTCATCCACAGACCAGTAGTGAGTGAGTGCTAGCGTCTAGCCTCTATCTCCAGTAGGACAGTGCCTAATACTAAAATTATGTTGATGGGCGGGATCTCAACTGCAAATATATGAGAATTTATTCTAGAAAATAAGATCTTCTCTATCACAATTTTTTCCTGCAAATATAATGTTGTGTAAAGGTTTGAGTATTGATGAATATTGGCAGCAACAAAGTCTTATTCTTTCCTTGAAACATATCTACAATAGCTCACATTTGTGTTAATAAAAGATATATTCAAGTACAGAGAGTAGACACACTATGCTACTATACTACGTACTGCCACATAACACTCCTTTTTCAAGTGTGGTTCCTTTTATAAGATCAGGAATACTGAAAAGACTGAAGCACAATCTTCTATGGTTTCATGTTTATCATGAGAGCAAAGTGGAAAACAATTACAAGCCTGCTGGCTTCAAAAAGGAGAGATTTGCATGAAAGCAAACTAAGATATTTTAATCAAATTTGAATCATAGGAGAGAGAAAAAAATCTAGTCAGGTACTAAATTGTGACTGTATGGAAAAGATGAACTAGCTTACTGGAACAGAGAAAGAAAAAGCAGTTTACTTGTGAGGTGGTTTATTAATGTTGCATGTTATGCAAATATTTCTACCTACCAAACAGGACTTTAAAGAAGTAATTTGATCCTATTGGTAAATAAATCTCCAACCCATGTTTTCCAGGACACAAGGTAAGAATTTATTATGAAAGCATAAAATAAAAATGTGATGAGTTGCCATATATTTTCTGCACTTTTACCTCAAGAATTTATTAACCTGATTAAATTAACATTTAGAAAGATTAGTTACAGAAGTATCTTTTTGTTGGAGATGCTGGCATATTTATAAAAAACTAAAATCTCTATGGATCACTAAGATTAGCATGACTGTATTAGAGTATATTTTGTGGGCTTGGATAAACTAAGTACTACTTGGATAAACTAAGTAGCTGGGAGATCAATTCATTTAGATATGGGCACTATTTATTTTAAAACCTTGTGACAGGTTTTACAGACTTTTCAATGTGCACAGTAATTATGTGTTTACTTAAACATACAGTTGTTTGGAAAGGGGAAAAGGTAGTAAAATCTAACTGGGTAGAATTTACTGCTTAAAATAAATTCTTAACAGTGCTGTCCAAGAAGATTCTTCAGACAATGAGTGAATGGAAGCAGCAGACAGACCCGGACTGATTTTTGTGTAAAAATGATCTACACTCAAATAGCCAGTTATGGCCTTCTTTTATTAATTGTATTGAATTTCATTATTAGAAATTCTAAAGTATCTGTTGAATAATACATTTTTTTATCTACTACCATTACTAGCCACACTTAGAAATTCATAAATTAAATATCTGATGTACCTCCTTGCATCTTGTGTTAAAGGCAGTTTCCATTTTTCGTCTTGTTTCTGGAATGCAGCACTTTTTCATGACAGAAAAATAGTGGGGATACTTTAAGGTAACTTTATACTTGTTCTTTTCAGTCTTCTCTAAACTATTAATAAAGTCATCAGGAAGGGCTTCTGTGGAATATAAACAACAACATTCAAAAAAACGATTTTTCAAATATAAATTCTTTTTAAAAATTAACAATGAACAATGTTTAGTGCATAAAACAGTAATTCATTTGTTTTACTACAGACCAGTTTAATATAAGAAACATATTAACTGTCCATATAGCGCAGAACCCTGTCTTCTGAAAATGGCCAGTGCCACATGCTTAGAGGGACTGAACAGAACAGGGCAATTCATCGAGTGTCAGCCAGTCCCAACTTCTGGAAGTCTGACGTTTACAGACACCCTGAGCATCCGGTTACATCCCTGACCATCTTGGCTATTAGCCATTGATGGACTTATCCTCCATTAACTTATATAATTTTTTTTGGCCTTCACAACATCCCCAGGCAACAAGTTCCACAGGTTGACTATGCACTGTGTGAAGAAGTACTTCCTTACGTTTGTTTTAAACTTACCGTCTATTAATTTCATTGAGTGACCCCTTGCTCTCGTCTTATCAGAAGAGGTAACAGTACTTCCTTATTCACTTTCTCAACACCATTCATGATTTTTATAGACTATCACATCCCCCCGCTTAGTTGTCTCTTTAATACATTCAACAGTCCCAGTCTTTTTAATCTCTACTCGTCTGGAAGCTGTTCCAGACCCCTAATAATTTTTGTTGTGGTTCTCTGTACCTTTTCCGAATTTTAATACATCTTTTTTGAGAACTGCATGCCAGAACTGCATACAGTAATCAAGGTGTGGGCACACTGTGGATTTATTTAGTGACACTGTGGTATTTCTGTTTTATTATCTATCCTTTTCCTACTGGTTCCTCACATGGTTAGCTTTTTGGACAGCTGCTGCACATTGAGCAGATGAACTATCTACAATGACTCCAAGATCTTTCTTGAGTGGTAACAGCTAATTTAGATCCCATCATTTTGAATAAATAGTTGGGATTATGTTTTCCAATGTGCATTACTTTGCACTTAACAGTGAATTTCATCTGCCATTTTGTCGCCCAGTTTTGTGAGATCCTTTTGTAATTCTTCACAGTCAGCTTTGGACTATCTTGAATAATTTTGTGTTGTCTGCAAACTCTGCCACCTTACTGTTCACCTCTTTTTGCAGATCATTTATGAATATGTTGAACAGCACTGGAGCCAATATATATCCTTGGGGGACCCCACTGTTTACCACTTTCCATTGTGAAAACTGACCAATAATTCCTACCCTTTGTTTCTTATCTTTTAACCAGTTACCAATCCATGAGAGGACCCTCCTTAACCCATGGCTTCTTACTTTGTTTAAGAACCTTTGGTGTGGGACCTTGTCAAAGGCTTTCTGAAAGTCCAAGCGCACTGTAACAACTGGACTACCCTTGTCATCATGCTGGTTGACACTCTCAGAAAATTTTGAGAGATTAGTGAGGCATGATTTCCCTTTACAAAAACCATGCTGAGTCTTCTCCAACATAACGTTTGTCTGTGTGTCTGATAATTCTGTTCATTACTATGGTTTCAATCAGTTTGCTTGGTATTGAAGTTAGGTTTACCAGCCTGTAATAGCCAGGATTGCCTCTGGAGCCTTCTTAAAAAGAAAAAAAAAATCGATGTTACATTAACTATCCTCCAGTCATCTGGTACAGAGACTGATTTAAGTGATAGGTTACATACCATAATTAGTAGAACTGCAATTTCACATATAAGTTCCTTCAGAACTCTTAGGTGAATACCATCTGGTCCTAGTGACTTATTACTGTTTATATTATCAGTTTATTCCAAAACCTCCTCCGCTGACACCTCAATCTGAAATAGGTCCTCAGATTTGTCACCTAAAAAGAATGGCTCATATGTGGGAATCTCCCTCACATTCTCTGCAGTAAAGACAAATAAAAAGAATTCATTTAGCTTCTCTGAAATGGCCCTGTCTTCTTGGGTGCCCTGTTAGCACCTTGATCATTCAGTGGCCACAGTCACTGTCAGGCTTCTTGCTTCTGATGTACTTAAAAAAAGTTTTGCTGTTAGTTTCTGTGTCTCTTGCTAGTTATTCTTCAAATTCTTTTTTGGCCTGTGTCATAAAAATAAAGGGAAGGGTAACCACCTGTCTGTATACAGTGCTATAAAATCCCTCCTGGCCAGAGGCAAAACCCTTTCACCTGTAAAGTGTTAAGAAGCTAAGATAACCTCGCTGGCACCTGACCAAAATGACCAATGAAGAGACAAGATATTTTCAAATCTGGAGGGCTGGGGCGGGGGGAACAAAGAGTCTGTCTGTCTGTGTAATGCTTTTGATGGGGACAGATGAGGAATGCAGGCTCAGAACTTCTGTTAGTTAGTAAGTAATCTAGCTAGAAATGCGTTAGATTTCCTTTTGTTTAATGGCTGGTAAAATAAGCTGTGCTGGGTGGAATGTATATTCCTGTTTTCGTGTCTTTTTGTAACTTAAGATTTTGCCTAGAGGGATTCTCTGTGTTTTGAATCTGATTACCCTGTAAGGTATTTACCATCCTGATTTTACAGTGGTGATTCTTTTACCTTTTCTTTCATTAAAATTCTTCTTTTAAGAACCTGATTGATTTTTCATTGTTCTTAAGATCCAAGGGTTTGCATCTGTGTTCACCTGTACAAATTGGTGAGGATTTTTAATCAAGCCTTCCCCAGGAAAGGGGGTGTAGGGCTTGGGGGGATATTTTGCGGGAAGACGTCTCCAAGTGGTCTCTTTCCCTGTTCTTTGTTTAACACGCTTGGTGGTGGCAGCATAGGGTTCAAGGACAAGGCAAAGTTTGTACCTTGGGGAAGTCTTTAACCTAAGCTGTTAAGAATAAGCTTAGGGGGTCTTTCATGCAGGTCCCCACATCTGTACCCTAGAGTTCAGAGGGGGGAAGGAACCTTGACATGCTGGCAGAGTGGTGGGATCATTTTGAGATTTTTTTTTAGATCATTTTGAAATTTGAGATCATTTTGAACCAGAAGCACAGCAGGATTTTAAAAGGTTTTTTAAAAGAGGATTGTAGCTGTAAATTCTGTGTCTCTGCCTGGGGGACAGAGCAGCAGGCATACCAAAGGGATTTTTCTTTTTTGAGTTGGAGTTTTCTCTACCTAAAGGCAGGGTAGTTAACCTCCTGCAGGGAAATTCACAAGTTTTTCACAGACCTGAAGAGGTTGTTTTTTTTAAGCTAAGAGCAGCTAGAGGGTTTTCTGTCTATTTGCCTGGAGACAGAGGTGTTAGTTTGTTTTTTTTTTTTTTTTTTTTGAAGGATTTTTCTGTAGGCTGAGAATAGCTATCAGAGAACATAGGTATCACGTTACAGCACAGCAAAATTTTACAAGCCAGGTCTTTTGGTTTTGTTTTGTGGTTTTCTAACTCTTGGGTGTAAAGTTAGTTAAAAACAGAGAGGCTAGGATAACAGAAACCAAAGCAGAACTCAAACTGGAGTTAACCAGACTGCAGGCTGCGAAAGAGGCAGAAAAAGCTCGAGAGGCTGCCCACCAGACAGCAATGGAGGCAGAAAAAGCCCAAAGGCTGCCCACAGGAGAGCTATAGGGGCAGCAGAAGTGGCAGAAAAAGCCCACGAGGCTGCCCACAGGAGAGCTATGGAGGCAAGGGAAAAAGAACTGGAAGAGAAGGAAAAAGAGAGGAAGCATGCACTGGCGATCGAGAAGGCAAAGGCTCAGCAGAATATACCAGATAACCCTAACAATCCTTACCCAACAATCCACAAATGGGAGCAACTACGTCCACAGTATGATGAATCCAGTGATACTGCTGAGTATTTTCTCACCTTTGAGAGACTGTGCACACTCCATAAAATTCCTGAAGCTCACAAGATGACCACATTGGTCGCAAAATTGACTGGAAGGGCTCTGGACATATTCAATAAGATGCCTATTGATGAGGCTTCTAACTATAATATATTCAAGGATTTGGTTTTAAAGCAATTTCAAGTTACACCTGAAACTTACAGTGTAAAATTTAGAGCCTTTAAGAGTGGGCCTGGACTAAGTAATGTGTGGGGTCAAAGGAAGGGGTGTAACTAGCTTTGAAGGAATGTGTGATTTGATGACTCAGGAGCAATTCCTGAATATGTCCAAGAAGGATATAAAACAGTGTTTATGGGATAAGAAAATGGACTCAGCAGAAAGTCTTGCTTCTTATGCTGATCAATATGAGCAGTCCCAGACCGCCAGAGAGTCGGGGCAAACCGGAATAAAACGGGTAGAGGGAGGAGAGAGAAACAACCCTGGTCGCAGTTGGAGCGGATACCAGAAGGGCCAACCTCAGATCACACCCTACTACTGGGGACAGCCCAAGGCCCCAGCTACACCCCAAGGAACACTCCAGAAACCTTATCGTCCCGCCTCACCGTTCCCCAGCAACCCACCTTGCCCCAGTGACCCGTCAGCTGGACGATGTTTTAAATGTAACGAGCCGGGGCATGTAAAGGCCAACTGCCCCAAGAACCCCAACAGATTACAGTTCATTGCACCCGAATCACACCAGAGGTCCTCAGGCCCAGATACCTCCCAGATATCCTCAGAGTGGAGGGGAACTGTGAGTGTGGGCGGGAAGAAAAGGTCACCGCGTGGAGGGACAACGAAGCACAAGTGTCGGCTATCCATGCTTCCTTAGTGGACCCCAATTTAATCAACCCAGAGGTCCAAGTGACAATTCAACCCTTCAAGTCAAACTTTTTTAACTTGCCTACAGCCAAGTTGCCGGTCCAGTACAAGGGCTGGTCAGGAACGCGGACTTTTGCAGTCTATAATGATTACCCCATCCCCATGCTGTTGGGGGAAGACTTGGCCAATCATGTGAAGCTAGCCAAGAGGGTGGGAATGGTCACCCGCAGCCAGGCTAAGCAAGCTGTCACACCTACCTCTGTTACAGAAACTTCTACCAGGACCTGGTCAGAGGTGATGGAACCGGACCCCATGCCAAAGTCTGCAACAGCAGTAGTGGATCCAGTCACAGAGACCCAGACAGAGCCAGTCTCAGAACCGGAACCGGCGGAACAACCAGCACCAGACCCATTGCCAGCACTGCATCCAGTACTTGCAACCGCAACACCAGAGGGCCCCACTGAACCTGCACCAGCAGATAACCCTGCACAAGAGGCTCAGCTGGAGCCTGAACCCCAACATAGTGCGCCAGTGGAGAGCAGTTCACAGTCAAAGGAAACAGTCCCATCACCTGCATCGCTTCCAGAGGGATCAAGCCTAGGTCCACAATCCAATGAGGAACTGATGTCTCCAGCATCAAGGGAACAGTTCCAGACCAAACAGGAAGCAGATGAAAGCCTCCAGAGAGCTTGGACGGCGGCATGGAGCAACCCACCACCACTCAGCTCTTCTAATCAATCCAGAGAATTAAAGGTTTGTCAGTTTACAGACCAGGGAGGAGATGACGCTGAGTGGCCTGAAGGTGTCTACTACGAAGGGAAAAGTGCTGGGGGCGTGGAAGAGGTGAACCTCTCCATGACCCTTGGGCGTATGCAGCGACAGCAGATCAAGGAGCTATGCACTAGCTACGCGCTGATGTTCTCAGCCACTCCAGGACTGACTGAACGGGCATACCACTCCATTGAGCAGGTAATGCTCACCCAATTAGAGCCCAACCTTACCGGGTGCCTCCTCAAGCTAAAACTGCTATAGAACGGGAGATCCAGGATATGCTACAGATGGGTGTAATCCGCCCCTCCCGCAGTGCATGGGCATGTCCAGTGGTTCTAGTTCCCAAACCAGATGGGGAGATACGTTTCTGCGTGGACTACCGTAAGCTAAATGCTGTAACTCGCCCAGGCAACTATCCAATGCCACGCACAGATGAACTATTAGAGAAACTGGGACGGACCCAGTTCATCTCTACCTTGGACTTAACTTAGGGGTACTGGCACATACCGCTAGATGAATCCGCCAAGGAAAGGTCAGTCTTCACCACACATGTCAGGCTGTATGAATTTAATGTACTCCCTTTCAGGCTGCGGAATGCACCCGCCACCTTCCAAAGACTTGTAGATGGTCTCCTAGCAGGATTGGGAGAATATGCAGTCGCCTACCTTGACGATGTGGCCATATTTTCAGATTTCTAGGGAGAACACCTGGAACATCTACAAAAAGTCTTTGAGCTGTGACGGGGCAAGGCCAGATGGCTATAGAAAAGTAGTGAGAGATAGATATATTAGCTCCAGGCTAAACAAATTCCTGGTACCAGGATAAGTGAAATGGCAGCTGCTCCAGGTCAATTAAGATACCTGGGGCCAATTAAGAACTTTCCAGAAGGCAGGGAGAACGCTAGGTTGATTGGGACACCTGGAGCCAATCAGGGGCTGGCTGAAACTAGTTAAAAGCCTCCTAGTCAGTCAGGTGGGTGTGCATATCAGGAGCTGTGGGAGGAAGTTGCGCTGTTGGAGAGACTGAGTAGTACACACAATATCAGGCACAAGCAAGGAAGCCCTGAGGTAAGGGTGAAGTGGAGCTTGAGGAAGTGAGGGCTGATGTGGGGGAAGTAGTCCAGGGAATTGTACATGTCATGTTTCTAAAAGGTCAGCTCCCATAGCTGAGACTATTGGGGTCCCTGGGCTGAAGCTCGGAGTAGAGGGCGGGCTCGGGCTCCCCCCACCTTTGCCCCCTGATTAATCACTGAGACTGGGAGACAACAGAGACTGTGCAAGGAAGGATAACTTCTCCTCACCTCCCTCGCTGGCTTATGATGAAAATGGCTCAGTAGACTGTGACCCTTGTCTCTAGAGAGAGAAGAGTTACATGGAGGGTCACAGTGAGCCTCTGAGGCTAGCGATATCCACCAGGAAACGCGGGACGCACGGAGGCGAGGACAGAGCTTTGTCACAGAGCGCATAAGGGAGGCAGGAGTAACTGTTCAGGCTAAGAAGTGTCAAATAGGCCTCAACAGAGTGACTTACCTTGGACACCAGGAGGGTAAAGGAACTATCAACCCCCTACAGGCTAAAGTGGATGCTATCCAAAAGTGGCCTGTCCCAAAGTCAAAGAAACAGGCCCAATCCTTCTTTGGCTTGGCTGGATATTACACGCGATTTGTACCAGAATACAGCCAAATCGCCGCCCCACTGACAGACCTAACCAAAAAGAAACAGCCAAATGCAGTTCAGTGGACTGAAAAGTGTCAGAAGGCCTTTAACCAGCTTAAAGCGATACTCATGTCTGACCCTGTACTAAAGGCCCCAGACTTTGACAAACTGTTCCTAGTAACCACAGATGCGTCTGAGCGTGCTGTGGGAGCAGTCTTAATGCAGGAAGGACCGAATCAGGAGTTCCATCCTGTCGTGTTTCTCAGCAAGAAGCTGTCTGAGAGGGAAAGCCACTGGTCAATCAGTGAAAAGGAATGTTACGCCATTGTCTACGCTCTGGAAAAGCTACGCCCATACGTTTGGGGACGGCGTTTCCACCTGCAAACCAACCATGCTGCGCTACAGTGGCTTCATACCACCAAGGGAAATAACAAAAAACTTATTCGGTGGAGTTTAGCTCTCCAAGATTTTGATTTCAACATACAACACATCTCAGGAGCTTCTAACGAAGTGTCTGATGCACTCTCCTGTGAAAGTTTCCCAGAATCATCTTGTTAAAATCGTCCTTGAGATGTGGAAAATATTGTTCGTCTTTATACAGCTGGTAGTATATTTAGAGGTGCATGTGTCTTATTAACTCTGTTTTCTCCTAGAGCTCCAGGAAGAAATCACAGCCAATGTTTTCACCCTATTTGCGATTTGGGGGGGCATGTCATAAAAATAAAGGGACGGGTAACCACCTGTCTGTATACAGTGCTATAAAATCCCTCCTGGCCAGAGGCAAAACCCTTTCACCTGTAAAGTGTTAAGAAGCTAAGATAACCTCGCTGGCACCTGACCAAAATGACAAATGAGGAGACAAGATACTTTCAAATCTGGAGGGCGGCGGGGGGCGGGGAGAGACGACAAAGGGTCTGTCTGTCTGTGTAATGCTTTTGACGGGGACAGATCAGGAATGTAGGCTCAGAACTTCTGTTAGTTAGTAAGTAATCTAGCTAGAAATGCATTAGATTTCCTTTTGTTTACTGGCTGGTAAAATAAGCTATGCTGGGTGGAATGTATATTCCTGTTTTCGTGTCTTTTTGTAATTTAAGGTTTTGCCTAGAGGGATTCTCTATGTTTTGAATCGGATTACCCTGTAAGGTATTTACATCCTAATTTTACAGTGGTGATTCTTTTACCTTTTCTTTCATTAAAATTCTTCTTTTAAGAACCTGATTGATTTTTCATTGTTCTTAAGATCCAAGGGTTTGCATCTGTGTTCACCTGTACAAATTGATGAGGATTTTTATCAAGCCTTCCCCAGGAAAGGGGGTGTAGGGCTTGGGGGGATATTTTGGGGGAAGATGTCTCCAAGTGAGCTCTTTCCCTGTTCTTTATTTAACAAGCTTGGTGGTGGCAACATAGGGTTCAAGAACAAGGCAAAGTTTGGGGAAGTTTTTAACCTAAGCTGTTAAGAATAAGCTGAGGAGGTCTTTCATGCAGGTCCCCACATCTGTACCCTAGAGTTCAGAGTGGGGAAGGAACCTTGACAGCCTGCCTAATTATACTTTTACACTTCACTTGCAAGCATTTATGCTCCTTTCTATTTTCCTTAGTACAGTTTGACTTTCAATTTTTAAAGGATGCCTTTAACATACACTTACATTGTGCTGTTTAGAAACACTGGCATTTTTCTGCTCCTCCTACTGTTCTGTTTTGTTTTTATTTGGGATATACCTTTCGTTTGACCCCCATTATGCTGGTTTTAACTAGTTTCCATGCAGCTTGTCAGTATTCCACTCTTATTTGTGTTCCTTTCAGTTTCCATGTAAGTAGCTTCCTCATTTTTGTGTAGTTCACCTTTTTGAAGGGAAATGCTACTGTGGGGGGGCTTCTTTGGTATTTTTTCCCCCATATAAATTTAATTATAGTTGGGTCGCTATTACTGAGTGGTTCAGCAGCATCCACATCTTGGACCAGATTCTGTGCCCCACTTTGGACTATATCAAAAATTGCTTCTCCCCTTATGGGTTCCAGGACTTTATGGGTTCCAGGTCATTAATGGTGCCTAGAAATTTTATCTCTGCATCTCATCCTGAGGTAACATGTATTCAGTCAATATGGTGATGCTTGAAATCCCCCTTCATTATTCATTTTTGTAGCCCCTCTAATCTCCTAGACCATTTCACAATCACCTTCACCATCCTGGTCAGGTGGTTGGTAGTATATTCCTACTGCTATCCTCTTGTTATTCAAGCATGGAATTTTATCATAGAGATTTTATGGTATTTGATTCATTTATGATTTTTACTTTATGTACCTCTCGGCTTTCCTCCAGATCTTAATTTAAAAACTCCTCTACGAAATACAGCCCTAAATGTTACGGTTAATTGTTAATTACTTTTTTTTAATCAAATCAAATAATATTAAAATTATGAACACCTCACTTATGAGAAGCAGAAATATGTTTAACAAGATAATCCCATTTAAAAACAGATGATAGTTTTAAAAATCTCTAATTTTATTAAACTCATAAAATACATTTGACAGAGTGATCACCAAATCCTTTACAAAGAATCATATGGTAAACTGAAAATGAAGGCTTTAAAGGAATATTTAAATCAGGGAAGTAGCTTAACTTCCTGAACAGCAGAAAAGTGTTTTAGATAGATGGAACACTACAAATGGAGTGTGATGCCCAATGGTGGAGATGTGAGGGGAAAGGCAAAGATGGGAAGAGTCCTGAGAGATTAGGTGGAGCAAGTCCATGAAGAATTTTTAATTACATAAAGGCAATCCTGAGCTGGATTTGGAGAAGGATAGGAAACCAGTACAAGCTGTAACAGTGTTACAATTTCATTTCCTAGATACTGTATGACAATTGAACCCTATCTAAGAGCTGCACAAAAAAGATTCCTGAAATTTAACTGCAGTTCTAAAGAAAGAGAAATACAGTACTCACGAAGTTCATCCTTAGAAAACATGAGAAATGTGTTTTCCTCATTGAGGTTTTTGTTGAAGTCTATACACAGCTCACTCGATTTTTTCTTCATGGTCTTTATTTCCTAATTGAATATAAATTAAACTGACCATCAAAAACCAAAATTGTAACTACCTATTGCTGCCCTACATGTAAAAATAATTTAACTTTCTCTAAGATTTTCTTTTACCCCAAACATGTTAGAAGTATATTTTCTTAACTCACAAGGGATTTATCATAGAAATCAGTGGTTCTCAACCTTTTTTCATTTGCAGACCCCTAAAAAGTTTTGAATGGAGGTGCGACCCCCTTTGGAAATTTCTAATGGAGGTGTGGACCCCTTTGGAAATATATTGTCTGTATATATAGCTGAATTCTGTTCAGTCAGTTTTCAGTCTACGTCTTTTGTGGATCCCTTAGACATAGTCCACGGACCCCCAGGGATTCAAGGATCATAGGTTGAGAACCATTGATCTCAATAATGCTCTAAAGTAGTTTTATGTATTAACACTTAGTTCCTCTCTCTCCCTCTCTCTCAAAATAAAAGTCTAAATTTAATTTTAAATAAAATTTTCTGTTGTATTTCAATGGGAATTGCTGTCCTAAAGATAACTGGTAGATGGCTCTAAAAGGAGCAGACACAACAAAGGTGTGTCAACAAGCTGCTGAAAAGTTAAAGAGCTCCTAGATTAGTTTGGGACCTTTAAATATATGGCAGAAAGAAAAGAACATCTATGAAAGATAACAGCATTCCAAAATCTTTTCTTAAACACAAGAAATTGGATGAGCAAAATATTTTTGACATATCACGCTGACTTCTGGGCTGTTCTGGCTCCTTACTGCCAAATTTACATACGTATAGTTTGTATACATTGTGATTCATTTGTTTCTGCTGCTGGTTAGATTTTAACAATAGTCAAGATTTTACTTCACTCTGAGCCACCAACAGTCTCCTTACATATAGTTTCTAATGATCTTCTAGAGGCATCAGGAACCTTAACATAATATAAATATGCATAACCAAGATTTAAGCTCCTGTCGATTGAAGGATTTGCATTGGGAGCAATTATCGGGGAAAGGAAGAGGGCCACTTCAGGTTCACAAGCCTGTGCTGTTAAATAGTGAGACAAGGTGGGTGAAGTAATATCTTTTATTGGACCAACTTCTGTTGGTGAAAGAGACAAGCTTTCAAGCTTCCAGAGAGCTCTTCAATCTTTGGGTGCTCAATTTTGGATGTCCTACAGATGCCTCATTTTTAGGGAGTGCTGCCTTCCACTTTCTGATAATCAGGCTCCTTTTAAGTTGTCTCAAGTTAGTTACTCAAAAATTCAGGAATTCAAAATCATTACCCACTTTCAAAAATCTTGGGCTTATTTTAAAATCTTTTATTTTGTATTTCTTTGTCTTGTACAAATTATCATCATTACAGTCTCTAAGAGTAAGGATGGCCTCAAAGCAGAACTTAACTGAGACCTGAGTATATAAGCAAAAATATACACTTAGGAAATTCTTCATAGCAGTGAAACCATACTTTCTTCATATTATAAATATAGGAAACCCATACTCACATTCCGTACTTCTTTGGGAAGATGAAGTCCATTCCTTTTCCCCATTTTAACTGACTTCTCTAAGTATCGCTTAGCTTCAGGCTTCAGATGTCCAAGATCACATGTTTGCTGAAATTATATTAAATGGAAGATGATGAGAAGAAAAAACAGGAGTATTCCAATGTGTAAAGGGATACAGTTCTCTTACTACAATTAAAATGAATGACAAAAGTTACAGAATTCCATATTGAATTTGTTAGGCCCCATGTGGGATTTTTTTCTTAACTCACTTTCACCCTATCAACCACCTCTTAAAACACACTTTTAAACTGAAATATCACTATGGCTGCCTTGAAGATGTCTAATGCCCCATCCTGCAAACACTTGTGCACATGCCTAATTTCATGGTCATGAATAGTCCCTTTCACTTTAAGTAGTCTAGTCATGTGTTTAAAGATAAGCAATGGTGTAAGACTTTACAGCAATCATGGACTTAATGTGTTATGGTGTGAATTTTAAACTTCTAATTATTAATGATACTTCACCTCACCCAATGTTTCTCTGATGTACAAGTTTTGTGACAGAGGTTCTAAGTTTGAGTACTTTACCTTACATGATTATTCTGAGTTTTTCAGAATTAAGGATAATTGCTTTTTAAATGTCCCTTTGCTGATATTTACATAATATAATTTTTAATTTCATTTTTGAACCACCATAATAGTCCACGCATTATGTGAACAAGTCTTTAAGGAGAACTAAAAAAAGGAGACTATGTGGAATATTGGAAACGAGGGTAGTAGCAACTGTTTAAACCATGCTGAGTTTTCTAAGGATGTGTGGGTGGGGAGTTTTGATAACATTCTTCAGCATGCCCCTGTGTGCAGTTGTTAGGAATGACTAGGCTTAATATTATGGCTTCATCAGACACATTAATATTAAAAATCTATTATAAACACCTATATTCAAGGGTTTAAATCACTGGAGTAAAAATTTCCTGTAGAAGGAGAGCTGCAGTATACATCTACCACACAAGCCTAGGATGGAATTTTTTCCTTAATATTTGGAAAAAGCTTTTTTATTTGATTAGACATAAAAAAAACCCCCTCATTTTCAAAAACCATTGGTGGAGGAGGATGTATAAGAATAATTTAGCAAGTAACATAAGCATGGTAAATAACTTTAGCAGACTCAGGCCTGCATTTTAAGGGAGTAAAAATGGGCCTGGGGTCAGAGAGATCTAGGAGATCCTAGATGTTATGTTTGAACATCCAACTTTTCATGGGATACTACCATAATAAATAATGTACGAGTCTGAGGGGCCCTGTTTCCACTGTACTGTTAACCTGGCCCTAAACAGGCTCATGTTGTTTAAATTAAGAATCCATGCTTTAGCCCTGAAAATTCCATGGAAACCCTAACTTGACAGAAATACTACATTGAAATAAACGAGGCTGGCTTATTAAAATGGCTACTATGTTTTCAATGGTTTTAATTCAGTCTCTCCTCTTCTGTTAGAAACTCTACTTGGAAAAGTCATTCTCCAGGTGCAGCTGAGGCAACAACCTATAAGAGCAGAGAAGTCATGCATCACAATCTAGAAGTGGCAAGAGTCAGCCTGGTCTTGGTGGAAGCAAATTACACAGCCTAATGTCCTCCACCAAAAATGATCTTCTCCCAGACATTGTGAATTTTAGGAGTATTCAGATCTGAGATCTTAGCCCAGGTCACATATCAGTGTTAAATAGATGATTAAGAAATATCTGCATATTGTTCTACTGTTTAAATGAAGGGGGGAAACCCTCAAACTAATTTATAGGATTAACAAAAAGAAATTAGAAACACTATAGTATTCTGAAATAGATGTAAATGCCGAATATCCTCACAAGGGGAAATTAAATAGAAAGAATACCAAGGTGAATATGAAAGAATTCTGTTGACCATCAGTAATTATTGTAGATATTTATATTTGGTTTTCACTAGTGACTGCTAGAAATGCCTATAAATATGAAAAAATATTATTTGTATTACAGCAGAGCCCACTAGATGCACATACACATAACGTATATAACATAAAATCACATAAAACAGTAAACACATATCAAACTTCTTTAATTCTGCGTCTGAGATATGTAAAAAAGTGAAAGATAATAAGAAACACGAGCTGCCAACACACACAAAAATGAACAAAATAGTCTATAGTGGGGCTGTAAAATATCAGGAGGTTCTCACATAAACAATGTGGAAATAGCCAAATAAGGGAAAGCAAATGGTGGAAAACATTCTTGGAAAGCATGGCAATAAAAGATGATGGGGGAAATTATAAAATGCTCTGTTCAGATCTCACTGCAAATACTAAGTGGAAATCTTGATATTACAAAAAGCAAGGTTTTTACAATACAGCACAATACACAATACAGCACAGAAATGACTCCAGCAGCCAGTGGTTCCAGTGTTTTATCAGCTATATGGAACAACAGTAAGCACAATTGTTTAATAGACACAAGTTTCACATTTGAAGGAGGGACAGATGAAAATGTTACAATTATTCATACTAAATTATTTGCTTAAATATTTTAAAATTACCCACCTGAAGAATGATAAACAAATACTACTTCATACATTTGGGGGAGTAAGAAAAGTGAGGCCATCACAGTAAATTTTAATTATTCTTGGTTTAGTTTGAATTACACAGTTAATAATATATACTTAATTAAAGCATAACACTTATGATGGTGCTTACTTGGAGGATGAGGCAGTCTATGAAAACACTTTAAAAGGGCTAGTAGACAGTTGTAAACCAAATATTTTGTTTGCATCAGCATTATTGACTTCTAGAATAATTTAAACAACAAAAAAATGTAGTCATTCCTAATTCCAATGAAGAAAGAAACAGTGAACGAGTGTGTGCACAAGCTTATCTGGCAGCCAAATATTGAAGTGAGAGAGTGCACCTTTTTCCCCAGGTTTCTACCTGGTAACGGTTTTCTTTAAGCAAAATCCTTAGGTTTTTGAAGCAAGAGAATTTAAATGAGGCCCCTCATGTAACACATACACTACAGCTCTATTCAGTGGATAGTGGATTTAACAGTGATTGAGATTAATGAAGTGATAGGGATACTGAAAAACACAGCATGTACTGATTTATCGGGAAAAAAATTTCACTGGTGGCACCTTACATATTCCTCTACAGGTTATTTTTAGTTATCTTCATTGTCATTTACCTGCAAATAAACAATCCTCTGAAACACATCTTCTCTCATGCTCATCTCCACATCAAAATAAGAAAGTCTTTTGTCAGCTTCTGTGCTTGCTGAGCGTACATCTTTGTTGGATGAGACATGCTGCGGGAAATCCAGCATGCTTCTTTCCACTGTTAAAATAAAAATACATTTTAAAAATGCACCAAACACTTACAATGCAGTCAGTCCATGTTAATTTTTTTCAAGATGAGGAACTTCCTAGGAATAGACAAGTTATTTTAATAAATCGTTGTTTTTAGTTTTTACACAAGCTTTCAGAAATAAACTTATATAAACAGATACCTGAAGCAACCACTGATTAGGATTTAGAGATAATGAATGGATCACGGATTACGTAAAAAATGAACCAATACAATCATATACACAGCAGCAACAGATGCATTAGAACAAATGCATATTTCACTGATGGTGTACATTATAAAAGCCTAACTGCCCTGGCAAATGTCCCCACTTTAATCATTCCACAAGGTCAATTTTGAGTTAGTAAAAGTTTAATACAGATATATTTAAAGCACTGGAGTAATTTTATGCTTTGAAATTAGATGAATCTTTTAAAAGTACAGAAAGTACATATTTTTAAATAAATTATTTTTAATGGCTGTCACAGATTCTCTCTCTAGAATCTTGGAAGTATCAAGTTCTGAATCTTTACAATTCTCCCTCAAATTATTCAAAAATTGGCAGGAGAAAATACAGATATGACCAAGTCTGTTTATTACTAATAAAAGCAAGCAATAAGAAAACTGAGGGAGATGATGTGTGATTATTTTGGACTATCAGAGATCACAGGCTGAGTAACAATTTTGAATAGAAATGAAAATAAACTAAATTCTCAGCAATGCTGTGGTGCCCCTGTACTAATAACAAACATGAACATAGGTCCTATAATTAAAAAAGTAGTTGAAATGACTAGCTGGATTAATTAACTTGGACTTGATTAAACCTAGTTATAGTTTTCCCTTTTAAAAAAGTGCTAATGTCCTGCATGTTACGCTTTGTTCAAACATTTTACACAAAAGTGTAACAAATGCTTTTTGTCCTGGGAGACCGTTCATATTACTAGCAGATGAAGACTCTAAAGATTAGTTGGTTACATATTTTAAGATGAACCTAAAAAGCTTTGTGAAAAACTAAGACACAATACACAACCAAACACTGTGGTATCTTGTCTGTCTCTCAAAATTATGGGATGCACATACACATGTGGTTTGCCCTCTCCTCCAGTCTGTAGGGCCTGAACTTTATTTGTTTTGCTGGTGTTATGGTAAGATGGTTCAAATGAAGTAGTGAGTTTTACATTTTGCTCTGAAGCTCCTGACGTTTGTGGTCATCTGGGTATTTTTCTGAGAATACATGGGCCAGTTACTGGGAAAACTCTCTCCCCTGCTCATGTGAGTATAATGTTCAAGACTGATGGTTCCAAGGTTAATAGGCAGCAGAATTAAAACAAACAAAAGGAAGTATTTTTTCCACACAACGCACACTCAACCTGTGGAACTCCTTGCCAGAGGATGTTGTGAAGGCCAAGACTATAACAGGGTTCAAAAAAGAACTAGATAAGTTCATGAAGGATAGGTCCACCAATGGCTATTAGGCAGTATGGACAGGCATAGTATCCCTAGCCTCTGTTTGCCAGAAGCTGGGAATGGGCGACGGGAGATGGATCACTTGATGATTACCTGTTCTGTTCATTCCCTCTGGGGCACCTGGCTTTAGCTACTTTTGGAAGACAGGATACTGGGCTAGATGGACCTTTTGTCTGACCCAGTATGGCCGTTCTTATGTTCTTAAGGTTCTAATGGAATGCTGCTGTTGTGAGAGGTCATTATCACATACCGTGAGTGATCCCTCAGGAAAGTGAGACTAGTCCCATGTAGAGCTTTGAAGATTGGTACCCAAAGCTTAAATCTGAACTAGTATTCTGATAGGACCCAGGGAAGAGAGAAGAGCACTGGAGTGATATGTACTCTTCACAGCCTCTGCAGCTGGGCAGATTGCTGCTGTGTTCTGAACCAAACAGTAGCTTTTTATTTTATTTATTTATTTACTTTTATTTTTAACTTAAGCCTAGTAGTTTTATTCCTACACACAGAGAGCCACAATAATTCAGGCTGGAGGTCATGAATGCATGGATCACTGATCATCACTGTGGCTAAATCTGAATCTGACAGGAGGCTGTTTGGATTAAGATTGTTCAAGACAGTCTCCTTGTCAGCTGTAATAGGAAAAGGGTATAATAACCATAGTCATGATTATTTGGTGCACAGAATCTGTGAAGTGTCAAGAGAAGGGTAAGACTGCAGACTTAACACAGAGCAGATGCCCTCGCTGGAGGAAGATGTTAGGACATGAGTTCTCTGAAATGCTTCCCTCCCCCAACTAGCATCACATTAGTCACGTGATTTGACTTCAGATACTGGTCTCAAACAGGCCCTCAAATGGCTGAAGGAAAGTGCTTTTTATATAAGATGTGAAAGTAATTGTAAAGCTGGATTTCATATGTGTACTGCAGACATTTTAGTCCATGCTGTTGCACAGTGCCACCAAGTGGCTCCGTGCAGTCACTGACAAGAATAGGATGGGTAACTCAGATTTCACAGGTGAGGACTTTGAAAGTGGAGGAGTATATGCCCATCATGACCCTCTCAATGTAGTCTGAGAGAAATGAGTAAAGTAATACCAGCATAGTCTTGCTAACCCTTGCCATGTCTTTAATGGCCAGGTCAAAAATGAATATGAATGGATATCACTTCTGAGATTTCTACTTTCTCTAGCCATGAAGGGCACAGATCAGACTCACAGGTGGTAACTGCTTTTGCTGCATTGCTTCCAGAACTCTGCTGTGTGGATAGGATGAATTCAGAGAAGGAAGGTATTAGATTCCACATACTCACTTGTATACTCCACTTCTATGTCGGCCAGAGCCTGCATAGTGTTCTCATACGTTACTTTTTCAAAATTAAGCATTCCAACATTGTCATACACTTGCTTTGTTTTCATGATCAGATCTTCTGTCCTTATTCTGATTTGCTCTGGTGACAGGTCCCATTTCAAAAAGTTTCGGTCTGATGCTGCATATGAAGAGGCCTGGAGATGGGTAGTAATTTCTGTTCCTAATGTCATTCTCAGTAAAAGATTTGGACCACCAGCTCTGAAATTTTAAAAATGAATTTTGGAGATTAAGAATCTAAATTGAAGCAAAAAGTCTATTGTGTATTATTTAAAAAAAAACATTACTTTTTTTTATTAAACAGTATTTTTAGAAACAAGAACATATTCCTTTTTAGGTCTAGCCTTTCCTCTTCAGGACCCTAAACAGTTGTACTTTTAATTAAATAAATCTGTATTTTAAAATAATTCAGATGTCTGCCCTTACCCCCCCCCCCCGCCCTCCCCCCCCACTAGATTGAGGGAGTGCTATCTAATATGTATGCAAAAACAGAGATAAAACCTTTTGGTTCAGCAAAAATAGACAAAACAGTTTTTCTTAGAGGATTGAGTTGTTATTCAAAACACCAGTTACTGAAACTCCATGGAAACAGACAATAGTGTTTTGTATTTTGAGACAAGGAAAAGAGAATATACAGTGAAAGCTAGGTTATGAAGGCTAGTAGTTACATGCAACATAAACAAAATGGCAAAAACATTTAACGTGGAAGTGTAAATTAAAATGGATAATTTTATACTTGCATTGAATGTCTGCTGTGTTCCAGGCCATGAGGGCAAATTATCTCATAGCCTCCTGCTTCAAAATGTACTCTTTTAACTGTTGCAGATCTTATATGAGTATTTCATATGGTTTTGCTCTGTGCCTGGAAAAGGCATGAAGGTTTCTCATATCTATAAATAACCTTTCTGTTCAGTTAATAACTCTAATTAAAGTACTCAACTGTATTACAGACTTGGTTAGACAGAAAAGTTTACAAGAGACCCCCTACAGTGCTGGGATGGACAGCTGCCTTTTTACTAACCATTACGACAATGCACACACAAAGCTATGATTCAGCCATTTTTCAGGGGTTTAATGGCGGAGGGGGCAATTTCTGAATTTCAGGGGGAGGTGTTTTTTCTGAGTTTCTTTTGAATCACCAAAATATAGGAAGAAATAAAATGTCACCCCTAAAATTTAGTTATTGACCTTCCTTTGCTCCCAGTCATACCCAGGAATCTGTGTCTTTTTCTCCTTTCATTGCATTTCACACATTTATAACCTGCGGAATAGCCTACCAAATTGGGACGCAGGAGACCTGGGTTCTATTCCCACCTCTGCAACTGGCCAGTTGGGTGACCTTGGGACAATCACTTTACCTCTCTCAGTTTCCATATCTGTAAAATGGGGATAATGACACTGATCTCCTTTGTTAAGCACTTTGAGATCAACCAATGACAAGTGCTATAAAGAACAAATGATTGTCATTATTGCCATACCCCACAATTTCTTCCATGCTCTTCCTTTCCTTTTGTTTTCTGTGCATCTATTTGCTTTTCCATGCTTTGTTTTGGTCCATGCCCCATTCTTGAATCTACTCACTCACTTATCACTATTTTTCAGCACTCATCCCATTCTCCCTGCACCACTGCACTCACACACATCAAAGCAACAGCAGCAACCCTCCCTCTAGTTCAGTGGTCCTCATACTGTGGCTTGCAACCCCAAATGGGGTTGTGGCAATCCCTACTGTGTGGAGGACGCCACTTTGCTCTGTACAGCGTGACCACGCATGCACTATATTTTGCTCTTCAAAATCGCGTCCTCCATATTGTCTAGGATCCTGGGAGGAAATAATTCATTAAATTGGGGTCAAGCCAGCAAAAGTCTGGGAACCTCCTGTTCTAGTTGAAGAGAGTACACTTCTAGTTGAAAAGTAGATACAGATGGGTCTGCAGATGTAGCGCTACCCCATTTGTCTGTGAAAGGTGTAATGGAGACTCCTTGAGAAATCTCTCCCTCAAAGGATGATGTCAGTAGAGCAGTCATCACAGGCTTTTTTTTTTTTTTTTTTTTAGCCCTATTGGCTGGTGGTGGGTTTTTTTTTTTTTTTTTTGGGGGGGCGAGGGGGTGTCTCCTCCTTCTTTTCCCCCATTTTTCTGTTATCTTCAGGACAGGCCCTCTCCCCTTTTGGTAATTTCTCTTGCTTTCCTTTAGCTGCTCTGTCAATTCTTTCCCCCACATCTCTTCCCCTTCTTTGACCGTCCTGTTTTTGTCTCATCTCTCTCCTTCCATGTTAATCTTTTTTTCACCCAGAGCACCTCCAGGACAGCGGGGAATCACACCTACATACATCCCAGCTGCATCAGAAGTAGAAGACTGAAACTAACTAGGAGCTGAGTGAGTCTCATCAGTTTAATTAAGCAGCTGCTTCCAGCTCCATTGGGAGAGGTGCTGTTTTGTGAACACAGATTTGATCATACTCTGTAGGATTCTTTACAGGGGTAATCTGAAAATTCACAGCAGTGTATTAATAGGAAAACTCAGAATCCTCATGTCCAATTTAAACCCAGAGTTAATATCTATCTATAAATACATAAATATGGACATATATTTTGCATAACCTAACATTAGTATCTAACAGATAGTGAGAATGAAGTATGCATGGTAAAGCAAGCACTAAGCCATAAGTATGGAAGAACCAGAGACAAGGATTTGCTAGAGGCGATATTCTGGAGCAGAGAACCAAAGCCAAAGTTTGAGGGGGGACTGACCTTGCGAGTGAAAAAATTTAGCTGGACCAGACAAATTGTAGAGACAAGGTGGATGAGGTAATATATTTTATTGTACCAACTTCTGTGTGTGAGAGAGGCAAGTTACTGAGCTTACATAGAACTCTACTGAAAAAGAGCTGACCTGAAGAAGAGCTCTGTGTAAGCTCAAAAGCTTGCCTCCCTCACCCACAGAAGTTGGTCCAATAAAAGATACTATTTCACCCACCTTGTTTCTATCATATCCTGGGACCAACACAGCTACAACATTGCATACAGACAAACTGTGACCAAGTCAAACAATGAGATGCAGATTTACTGGAAACAAAAGAGCCAAAAGAGAAACCCATTCTGTTCTACCACAATGTTGACCCTGTGCACACAATCACAAGTTGAGCAGAAGTAGCAGAAAGAGATAACTGAGAGCAACTCAAAGCCAGTTTGCCCTTGAGAAGCAAGATTTGCCTGACACAGAAGACTAGCTTAGTAGTACTAACCCACATCTTCAGGTAATTGTGATTACACAGCAACTAGGAGATTTAAAACCTTTGCATTTACTAAGCTGATTGTTCTATGGCATGGCTTTGTAATTAAAATATTTTTTAACTCCTGCTAATGAAGTCAAATAAATTATGGTACGAAGGAAGACCGTATGTGTTGATATGTTAATTGCACAAACTAATACCCAGATATAATTAAAGTTTTTTTAAAATGTGCAAGTGTAAAGTGGTCACTATTACAAGGTGACATTTACTAACAGATACCAATACATGGTAAATGTTGGTTATTTAATAGCAATCACGACAACTGTGCTAATAGCTATTTGGTGAGTATCAAAACCAGTTTGGTACATATATAAATGCTCATAAAATTTAGCATAATAATGTAGTGTGTAGGTGGCCCGGATGAAAAATGGTGACTATGCAAGCAGTTTGAAAAGGGCATGGGTGAAAGGCTTCCATTTTAAGGTTACACCTTTGTAGCTGAAAGATTCTACAACTAGACTAAGTCAATTATTTTGTACAGATATAAATAAGGAACATCATTCTTACCCAAATGTAGTAATGGAAGACTATTTTTTCCTAGTGAACATGGTTTATTCATCACAGCTCAAACAAGAGGTTTATTTTTCCTCTACCAGCACATAGAGATGTGGACAATCAGAGTTGTGATAATGCCCATATGTTAGAGACTTGCTGACTCTGACACATGGATAAAGAAGAGCTGGCTCAAGCTGAATGTAGGAAAGACCAAAGTGATGAGAACCAGAAGAGGAAAACAGTTCTACAGGCAGCTTATCATCACCAGCTTTCTCTCAGCTGAAGGCATTTGTCCACTCATAGTCAAGAGAGTGGATCAGCCATAGGTCCTACTGTAGTCATTACTGACCCTGAACACCTAGATAGCAATGGTCCTTCTTCCATCTCTGGCTAGCAAGATAATTTTGTTTATTCCTCTCTGACAATAACTTACATCAAAGGTTGAGGCATTAGTAATTTCTGTGCTGGACCACTGAAACTCTTTCTATATGAGTCTAGATAAGAACGTAGCAGCCCATCCTGAAAATGACAAGCAAAAGAGTACAGTACTGTACACTGGTTCTCTGCCATCTACATTGGCTCCCCATTCCAACACTAGTGGGTCCATTTCAAGATTGTAAATTAATTTACAAATCCCTTAAAGGATAAAAAGCTGTAATCTCAAGGACCATCTCTCTTTCTGGGCCCTGCTACGGCAACTAGAATCACCTGCACATTGTGACTAAAAGAGTCCAGATATAGAGTAGAAGGAGCTGGAGGTGCATCTTCTTAACAGCAAGCTCAAGGTTCTAGAAAACCCATGCAAAGAAAATAAGGAAGAGTGCAAATTCCACCTTCTTAAGGTCACAGAGAAAGAATTCTCTCTACACCAAGCGTTTTCCAAATAAATGAAGCAGAAGGGAAGAAAAACCAAGCAACGTGCACAAAGGTAAGAACTGACAACTAAACCAAAGACCACCATGTGAAATTAACATCTCCAGATAGAACTTACTCAGATGGAGCTTTCTGTAGTCCACATACAATGCTGAGATATTATGGAGTTAAGCACTTTAGAAATGCACACAGATAAAATGTGTATCAGCTATGTCACTGAGCAAATATATTTTTCAAGAATAACCACTGAAATAGTAACTAAAACAGCAATTAGTGATAAATTCTGAATTAATCACTGGGCAAGAGGTTTAAATGGCTATAGAATTCCTTGGATCTCCCCCCGAGGGCTTGAATGCTGGATCCAGAAGACTGACAAGCACTACTTTTAATTTCCATGGTGGAACTGGTGACCTAACTCTCTCATTACATTAGACAGCAGCTTTGAGTAATAAAAAAATAAAATCTGTAGCCTAGCACTAATTATTATAACTGCCAGCAAGTGGATGTTTACATCTGTTGGAGACAGAAAACAAATGAGAAATGCTAAATAGCAACTATCTGGTATTGGAGTAGTAACGACTCTGATTGCTCCAATCTCCAGCTGATGGTATAGAACATGGGTGGCCAACCTGTGGTTCCGGAGCCACATGCTGCTCTTCAGAAGTTAATATGTGGCTCCTTGTATAGGCATAGAGCTGGAGTTACAGGCGCCAACTTTCCAATGTGCCGGGAGGTGCTCACTGCTCAACCCCTGGCTCTGCCACAGGCCCTGCCCCTACTCCATCCCTTCCCGCCCCTCCCCCTAGCCTGCCATGCCTCCCCCCCCCCACCCCCCGCCAGCCTCCTGAACCCCATGAAACAGCTGATTGGGAGGTGCGGGGAGGGAGGGGGAGTAGGGTGACCAGATGTCCCGATTTTATAGGGACAGTCCCAGTTTTGGGGTCTTTTTCTTATACAGGCTCCTATTATCTCCCACCTCCGTCCCGATTTTTCACACTTGCTGTCTGGTCATCCTAAGGGGGAGGCGCTGATCGGTGGGGTTGCTAGTGGGCGAGGGGGGGGAGCTGATAGGGGGCTGCTGACATATTACAGTGGCTCTTTGGCAATGTACATTGGTAAATTCTGGCTCCTTCTCAGGGTGGCCACCCCAGTATAGAAAGTAACCATCTGTATGGGCTGGCAGAGAGGACAATGCTCCAGAAAGGTTTGAACTGATCAGTGTATCTTTCTAACAACATGGGACACTGATTTCTTTAAGTTTCTTGACAAAGAACTGTAATATAACTTCTAGTGACACAGCCACTAAAGGCTGTACCTCAATGAACTATTTAAACACATTTTGTAACTGCCCTTCCTGAGGTCTCTCTCAGTCAACCAGAGAATATGTTATGTCAACTTAGATCACAGTGAGTATATGTAAAGTAAAATGTAAATAAAAAATGCACTATGGGTGAAATCCTGGCCCCACTGAAGTCAATGGGGGATTTTCCAAATGCCCAGGATTTTGTCTCAGGTGTCTACATAAAACTGTAAATAAATATGAATTCTCAAATACTCCAGTGCCCTAATTATAAAATAAAGCCATATGGCACAAAGAATCAATGGGCTGCAGGTAACTGATAGATATTTCACATATAAACACACACGCACATAGTGCTGAGATGAAAACCCTGGTCCCTCAGCTCCAAAAATGAATGTTTTTGCCATCTGAGATAAAGCAGATCATCTTTAGCTGTTAGCAGTGATAGTTCCCTGATGCGCTTTGTGGGCCCTTTAACATACACATAAAACCAATTAATTAGAGTTGTTAAAATGACCAGGTAAAAAAGTAAATAAAATAATTTAAACTAGATTTTTGTGTGTTTAGAGTTAAGGATGACAGAATTGTACAAATATACAATTACAGAGGTGACACAGAGGTGATCTTCTAAATATGTATAATTTCTTTCTAGAAAGTTAACAGTTTATGAAAGAGAGACAAAACAACATGAGAATGAATGTAAAACTATTTTCAGAGTAGCAGCCGTGTTAGTCTGTATTCTACAGCCAAGCTCTACGATACAACCGCATTTGCTCCAACCCCTCAGACAGAGACAAACACCTGCAAGATCTCTCTCAAGCATTCTTACAACTACAACACCCACCTGCTGAAGTGAAGAAACAGATTGACAGAGCCAGAAGAGTAACCAGAAGTCACCTACTACAGGACCGACCCAACAAAGAAAATAACAGAATGCCACTAGCCATCACCTTCAGCCCCCAACTAAAACCTCTCCAATGCATCATCAAGGATCTACAACCTATCCTGAAGGACGACCCATCACTCTCACAGATCTTGGGAGACAGGCCAGTCCTTGCTTACAGACAGCCCCGCAACCTGAAGCAAATACTCACCAGCAACCACACACCACACAACAGAACCACTAACCCAGGAACCTATCCTTGCAACAAAGCCCGTTGCCAACTGTGTCCACATATCTATTCCGGGGACACCATCATAGGGCCTAATCACATCAGCCACACTATCAGAGGCTCGTTCACCTGCACATCTACCAATGTGATATATGCCATCATGTACAAGCAATGCCCCTCTGCCATGTACATTGGCCAAACTGGGCAGTCTCTACGTAAAGGAATAAATGGACACAAATCAGATGTCAAGAATTATAACATTCAAAAACCAATCGGAGAACACTTCAATCTCTTTGGTCACTCAATTACAGACCTAAAAGTGGCAATTCTTCAACAAAAAAACTGCAAAAACAGACTCCAACGAGAGACTGCTGAATTGGAATTAATTTGCAAACTGGATACAATTAACTTAGGCTTGAATAGAGACTGGGATTGGATGGGTCATTACACAAAGTAAAACTATTTCCCCTTGTTTATTCCCTCCCATCCCCCACTGTTCCTCATACGTTCTTGTCAACTGCTGGAAATGGCCCACCTTGATTATCAGTACAAAAGGTTTTCCCACAGCCCTGCCCTCTCCTGCTGGTAATAGCTCACCCTAAGTTATCACTCTCCTTACAGTGTGTATGGTAACACCCATTGTTTCATGTTCTCTATGTATATAAATCTCCCCACTGTATTTTCCACTGAATGCATCTGATGAAGTGAGCTTTAGCTCACGAAAGCTTATGCTCAAATAAATTTGTTAGTCTCTAAGGTGCCACAAGTACTCCTTTTCTTTTTGTAAAACTATTGTGGAACCAAAGATAGACCATGTGTTGACATCAGAATTTTATAAAATCTTTACCCTCTTGGGGGCCTAAAACTCTTGGGAAATTACAGTTTTATTTCCAAACACAAAGGCTTGCCTGACAAGCCACTTTAAAAGCTTTAAGGAAAAAGAAAACATAAAGTTTGGCCAGAAGTGAAGTGAAGATATAAAAGACTTATTAAGTATCCGAATCATATATTCCATAACAACTATTCAGTAACTGCAGAGTGATTCTGAATGAGCAACATATGTGAATGAACCTCGGACATAAATCCTAAGATGACACCATGAAAGAACCAGACAAAATTAAATATAAAATAGCGTCAAAAAAGAAATCCGTGGATATTTTTGAACAATTAGGGAAAAGACAAGAAGAAATGAAATACTGAAATCTTCCTCACACCTCTGCATAAAGGGACCAAAGCTTTCAAGATGCTAAGCACCCCTTCATCTCCCATTGACTTCATGGTGCCTTTGTTTTGTTAACAGTATTAAAGTAACTTTTAACTAATTTGGCCTTTTTCATTATAGAACATTCTCAGAGAACAGGCTTCCTGGATAAAATACCATTGCTAGCTTTATTATTTTCAATAAGGCCTTCTTCCATCTGCAGCCAAATAAAAGGAATTGTATTTTCCTCTTGTCACAGTTCCAGGGTAAGCCTTTGACCCTTCACTCAGTGTTTTGGTGGTCACCCCGCTCCTGCCCTGAAGGGGTTAAAAGCTGTCCTGGAGAGGACTGTGGCTGGGTAAAAGGGATTAAGAACAGCTGGGGAAGCTGAGTGAATAGCTGATCACAACTGTGGCCAGCTCACTCAGGGCCCAGCTGGCCCTTATAAGAGGGCTGTGGGCCAGACACAGAGGAGTTTCACTCTAGCCCTGGAAGGGCTAGGGATAGGGCAATGGGAGCTCCTGCCTGGTAAACCCCACAGGCTACAGACCTTGGTGAAGGCCTGTACAAGTAATGGGGTTGCAGAGGTTCAGTCCAAGGTTAGGCAGAGGCAGCTGGTCCTACCCCCTTGCCTGTGATGAGTGGCCATTACAGACTACAGTCTGCCCCAGTGAGCAGGAGCTAGATGATGACTGGCAGTAGCCACTGAGGCAAGGTTCCCCTGGGAGGGCAGACCCAGAGTGTGGGGGTACTACTGAGGCAGAACCCCAGGGTAAAGGGCACTGGGGTCTGGGAGGGACATGGGGCCAGCGGCAGGTGAGACACCGACCTACAGAGGGTGCTCCATAAACTGGAAAAGAGCTAATTCCCAGAGAACCAGCAGGAGGCGCCGCACTGGTGAGTCATAGCATTGCTACAGCTCCCCTTTCAAGTGATAGGCCCAGCCCCTTCATTTCTCTCAATGGAATCCTATGATTCACCCCACTTTTAGACTGGCTTTCCAGGTAATGGCACCCCTTTTTACCATTCTTGTTTTCTCAACAGGTTTAGCCCCTACTAGAAACTTTCCTTCAGGAGCAGTGATCATTATGAAAATGAAGGTGACTCCAACCAGTTTCTTCAAAACAAAATATTATTTATCCATCCATTGGAACACAGTTGTCAGAGAGAAAAGGCTAAAAGGAAAGCAAGGCCTATAGGCATATTATCTTACATACAGCTTAGCAGTTCCCACTAAGAGTTAGACCCATCTTATCCTAAATACCCTCATCCTTCTGGGGACCAGATTACAGTCTGCTTCTCTGCTGACCCTGCCCCTCTCCCTCTGTGCATTAAGGTTGTTCTTTCAACCATTTCCAAGTTCTTTGTTTATGATTTCCCCCCTGTAGAGCCCTGTCCCAAGCTAGGGGGTGGTGGTGTCCCACTTGAACAGAGACAAAACCAGGAGGCTTTCACCCCCTGTATTGTCAGTTAAGCACTGGTAATGCTAATTCAGTACCTAATGTTCAACAGAGGTTTTCAAAATATGCTGAAATATGGAGCTTGCTCTCTGATCATTTGAAAAATTAAAATTTTGTGTCTCTTTGCTTGAAGTCCTCTTTGCATAACTTATATTAGGGCCAATACAATGGGATGCCTCAGATTTCATCGTGTAGTTCCTGCTCTCATTACCTTTCTTTTTGATGTGTTCTATATGGAGTAACATGGCAGTGGAATTATGATAACTGTATGGTGCAGCTTTGAATGTGCTGTCCATTGGTGCTCTGAGCAGCTCTGTGAGGATTCAGGAAAGAAGATGGGAGAGGTTTGGTGTGGGATTTTCAGCAATAGCCAAAGAGTTCTAAGAGCAATTATTGTCACCGGAATGCCAAAGAACAATTTAAATTTGCCAACCAAAAAACCCAAGCAACAACCAGATTTTTCCAATCAAATCAGTGTAGGTTGTGTAGCAACTTTTACAACATCAAATTTAGCAAGACGTAGTAGCAGCTGCAGCCCCTATAAGACACCAATTGGATTTTCAACAAGAATAACACTTGTAAGCAACAGTCAGATGGTTCAAAAGCAAATATTTTTGCCAGAACGCTAAGCAACAGTATATTTTGCCAACAAGCTAAAATTTGATTACTTGTTACTTCTGCAAAACATAATTTGATAAAGGAAATAGCACCTCCCTTTATACTTTATTGGAGCCTAACACCTGCAAACTTGAGTGCTGCCGCAAAGGCCAGAGAAGCTATTTAATTTGAAAAGCAAGCTCTGACTGGCACACCAAATATTTTAGTCACATTTGTGTAAGGACTGTACAAATACATTTTTTTTTTTTTTTTGAAAATTAAAATTATGGAGTATGTCAAACCATCCTTTGGGATTTGGAGGCTAAAACAAAAGTGGAAAACCAGAGTCCATCAATTTGAACCAGCAAGCCTTGGAATTAGGGTTGCCAACCCTCCCAGATTGGCTGGGAGTCGACAGGAATCTGCCTCAATCGCGCGGTGACTATTAAAAGCAATCCAGGAGACTTTAATATGTCAAAAGTCCAGTCAGCGGCACAGCCGGGCTAAGGCAGGCTCCCTACCTGCCCTGGCTCCGCGTGGCTTCTAGAAGCAGACTGCATGTCTGGCTCCTAGTGCAGAGGCGGCCAGGGGGTCTTCACCTACTGCTCCCGTGCCCCACTCCGAAGCTCACAGTAGCTGGGAACCACTCCCACACTTTGAACCCCTTGATCCCAGCTCAGAGCCCCCTTCTGTACGCCAAACCTCTCACCCCCAGCCCCACCCTAGAGCCTGCACCCCCAGCCAGAGACTTCACCCTCTCCTACACCCCAACCCCCTCCTCCAGCCTGGTGAAAGTGAGTGGGGGTGGGGGGAGAGTGAGCAACAGAGAGAGGGGAGATGGAGTGAGCTGGGGTGGGGTATTGGAGAAGGGGCAGGACAAGGATGTTCAGGTTTGTGCAATTAGAAAGTTGGCAACCCTACTTGGAACGTAAAACAAGCTGATGAGAATGCTAAGGTACACGTTCCAGAATTCATGCAGAACGTATACTGGTTTCATGTCAAAGATTGTTTTGTGAAATATGAAGAAATATGAGATGCTTTCCAATAACTGGAGTCTACTTGTAATACATTCAGAATTATTTTCTGCATATACATGACTGTTCTCCTGCTCAAGTGAAATCCACACAAGCAAAAAAAAAGAATGTTATTTTCCACAAGAATCTCCTGCTACTAGACTGCTCTATAAAATGCAATGAGATTTAAAGGTCCAATACCTCATTTAACGCTGATTACACAACCTCTAGATAGGACTTCATTCTGAAATATTCTAATTTAGAAGCTAAAAGTGCCCTTAATCTTGAACAAGTTATATTAACACCAATGGAATGAAAGACTTTATATAAAGTCTCTTAGGGAAGCATCTCAAAAATGTATATATAAATCCAGGTTTGTTACTGTGCTTGCTGATGGATCCACTGACAGCTCTACAGCTGAGCGATGTACATCAGATTTGTACAGGATTGAAAACCTGTGCTCTCGCTGCCAACATAGTAGAATCTGGGACAACTGATGGTACAGAACAAGGAATAAACACAGCTTTGGTAGAGTGGAACTTTGTTTCAAGTCCTGTCGCAAAGGGACTTTGGCCCCCAGTTTCTTAAATGGATAACTGCTCTTTAAAACTAGCTCAAAAGCAGCTGTGTGAGTTAATAGGGTCAAATCTCCCGTTTCTAGTGGGGCTAGGGGGAATCTCTGGGACAGGGGCTGTTCTCAGTTCCTGGGGCCCATGCTGAGGGTGCTGGCCTTCTCCGGGTGCTACCTCTGCCCTCCAATCCCTGTTGTTTCCTGCCAGCCCAGCTCTGAGCTTGTCCCTAGATGGTGCTGGGCTGGCAGCTGGTGAGGGTCTGTGCCCCCATGGCCGGGGTGGCAGGTTTGTAGAAATTTTGGTGGTGCCCAGAATCCAGGTTTGGGGTATGGGGGGATGAAGGCCGTGGCTGGGACTGGAGATGAGGGGTTTGTGGTGTTGGAGGGGGCTCAGGGCTCAGGCAGATGGTTAGGGTGCAGTGGGATGGGGGCTCTGGTTGGGACTGGAGATGAGGGGTTTGTGGTTTTGGAGGGGGCTCAGGGCTGGGGCAGTGGGTTGGAGTGCAGGGGGTGAGGGCTCTGGCTGGGACTGGGGATAAGGTGTTTGGGGTGTTGGAGGGGCTAGGGTAGAGTGTGCAGTGCGGGGGTGAAAGCTCTGGCTGGGAGTGTGGGCTCTGGGGTGGGACAGGGCTGGGGATGAGTTTGGGGTGCAGGCAGGCTGCTCCGGGACAGGGGCCAGAGAGGACTCCCCCCCCCCATGCCCTTTCCCTGCCGGCAGCAGCAAGCTCTGGGGGAGGAGCCCCCCCTTTCCCGCCCCCGCAGCAGCACACTCACCCCCATCACTGTCACTGCATGTGCTCCTTGGGCCCCACTCATGCCTGCCCATGTGGGAGTGGAGCAAGGGCTGGGCTACTAGAGGCACTAGATGTGATAGAATCTCTGTGCCCTCCAATAATCCACCCTCAAGTTTTAAGGTTTTTACCGCCCTCTCTCTCATATACACACACACACACACACACACTTTAGGCATTGTTTATACCCAAAGACTTGCTTTGATTGTCTCCAAGCCTCAGTAAAGTCAGTGGCTCTCCCTATCCCAGGTGACCAAGCTTAAAAAACAGACTTGGGATTTTTCATTGATCACCCCCTTGTGATTCCCGGCTGGGTCAGCGCCGGCTTCAGAGCAGGGGCTCAGAGCACCGGGTTTCAGCCCCAGGGCTCTGCAGCCCCCTGAAAGTGCTTGTGGACCCCCAGGAGGCTGCAGACCCCCGGTTGAGAACCGCCGACTTAGGGGACATAGGGAAGAGCACCCTTTGAGCCTGTGGAAATTGGATCCCCTTTGCCTGAAGGGCAGAAGCTACTGATAACTTGCGGCAAGTGAGAAACTGTTTTAGACAAAGATATAACTTGCAAGAATTAAGTTTTAATCACTAGAAAGCATGTTTTGTTTTGCATGTAACTATATGTCTCTTTCTCTTGCTTAGTATCACTTAAAATCTCTGTTCTTTAATACATTTATTCTTAGGTTTACTACAAACTATCTCGGTGCTGTCAGATTGAAGTCAAGTGTGAGTATTCAGCTAAACTAACAGGTTGGTGCGTGCTCTGCATATTTGAAGGCAGCAAACAATTTGAGAGTGTCCAGTGAGATGGACTTTATACTAGAGTGACATCTTTGGGGAACTGGGGTTCACTGATGGTTACCTGCATGGGAAGGTTAAGACGGGCAGAGTCTTGAGGAGTTTGCTGGTGAAGCAGACAGACTAGCATGGCAGGGAGCTGATACACAGTCTAACCTCCAGCAAAACTCACTTTTACTGAGGCAGACACAATGACTTACAGTTCTGGGTGTTCTGAGCAGAATGTCACAGCCCTTATTCAGGCTTTTTCTGCTCACTGACGCTATGTCCACACTGCGAGCTAGGGCTGTGATTCCCTGGTCATGTACGCATAGTCATGCTAGCTCTCATCAAGCTAGCGAAAGTATAAATAGTAATGTAGCTGCACTAGCACGGGAAGCAGCAGCATGGCTTAGTCACGCCGAGTACAAACTCTCCTGAAAATGGTGGGTACGCAGTTGGTATAGCCAAGCTGTGCTGCAATAACAGCTGCCTGTGCTACTGCAGCTACACTATTTATACTCATGCTCGCTTGATGAGAGCTAGCATAAGTATATGTACACAATCTGGGAATCATACTCCTAGCTTCTATTGTAGACATAGCACAAGAATGTTGCCAAAGGATGAAGTAAGATGGCAAGAGAATTACTCTATATTTTGGTTTGCTTTCTTCACATGTTTTTGTTGTATATTTCAAGGGTATTGAAGTGTTTAAACCAGGGGTGGGCAAACTTTTTGGCCCGAGGGCCACATCGGGGAATAGAAATTGTATGGCAGGCCATAAATGCTCACAAAATTGGGGAGGGGGTGCGGGTTCTGGGGTGAGGCTGGAGATGAGGAGTTTGGGGTGTAGGAGGGTGCTCTGGGCTGAGACTGAGGGGTTCGGAGGGTGGGATGGGCATTAGGGCTGGGGCAGGGGTGCAGGTTCCGGCTGGGGGTGTGGGCTCTGGGGTGGGGCTGGGGATGAGAGGTTTGGGGTGCAGGAGGCTGCTCCGGGCTGGGATTGAGGGGTTTGGAGAGCAGGAGGGGGATCAGGGCTAGGGCAGGGGGGTTGGGACGTGGGGAGAGGCTCAGGGTGCAGGCTCCAAGCGGTACTTACCTCAAGCGGCTCCCGGAAGCAGCAGCATGTCCCTTCTCTGGGTCCTACACGGACACATGGCCAGGCAGCTCTGCACACTGCCCCATCCGCAGGCACCGCCCCTGCAGCTCCCATTGGAACACCAGAGGGGGCCACTGGAGCGCATAAGAGCCGGAGTGGTGCGGACCCGCGTGGTGCGGCCCCCAACCCTGTGCCCTGGCCGGAGTGGGACCAAACCACTGGTGCAGCCCCCGACCCAGCAGCCTGGCCGGAGTGGGGCTGAGTTGCGTGGTGTAGCCCCTGACCCAGCGCCCCAGCCAGAGCAGGGCCAAGCTGCATGGTGCAGCTCGCAGGCCAGCTTAAAACAGCTTGCGGGCCGGATCGGCCTGTGGGCTGTAGTTTGCCCACCCCTGATTTAAACCCTTCTTGACACTATGGTGAAAAAGATGATGTTGGCAAACGGTATTCATATTCGTTTTGGTAAAATCAGATGCTGACTCTGAAATCTCCACTTTGTCTATGATGAGTTCTCACAGCTAGAAATTTGCTCTGAATTGAGATTTTCATTTTCCCTGTAAGTTGTTCTAAGGAGAAAAGTAATGTAGGGAATTTATATTACTATGGGTTCTGCAGGCGTATGCTGAATTTCTGATGGGATGTGATGCTGACAGAGGTAGGTACCAGCTTTTGCTAAGGCTTTAGGCCTCAGCTGAGCACTGACAAATTCATTGCTGGAAACCAGTCTGTTTCACCTGTGCATTTGTATGGTTAAGATGAATACTGAACTTATAACAATGTGTTTAGACTTTATGAAATGCTTGCAAATTGCAGCATGCATTAATCTCACTTATTATATCAGGGGTAGGCAACCTGCAGCACATAAGCTGATTTTCAGTGGCACTCACACTGCCCAGTGTGGCCACCGGTCCGGGGGGGCTCTGCATTTTAATTTAATTTTAAATGAAGCTTCTTAAACATTTTTAAAACCTTATTTACTTTACATACAACAATAGTTTAGTTATATATTATAGACTTATAGAGACCTTCTAAGAATGTTAAAATGTATTACTGGCACGCGAAACCTTAAATTAGAGTAAATAAATGAAGACTCGGCACACCACTTCTGAAAGGTTGCTGACCCCTGTATTATATCTTTATCACATGCTATAAGGCAGGGGTGGCCAGCCTGAGAAGGAGCCAGAATTTACCAATGTATATTGCCAAAGAGCCACAGTAATAAGTCAGCAGCCCCCCATCAGCTCCCCAGCCCCTCCCACCTGCCGGCAGCCCCCACCAATCAGCACCTACTCCCACCTCTCACTGCCCACCACAATCAGCTGTTTCACATGCATAGGAGGCTATGGGGGGGAGGACAGAGGAACGACGATATGCAAGGCTCAGGGGAAGGGGCAGGGGCCTTGGGGGAAGGGGTGGAGTGGGGGTAGGGTTTAGGGCAGAGCAGTGAGCACCCCCCAGCAAATTGGAAAGTTAGAATCTATAGCTCCAGCCCCAGAATCAGTGCTGAGGTAAGGAGTTGCATATTAGCCTCTGAAGAGCCATATGCGGCTCTGGAGCCACAGGTTGGCCACCTCTGCTATAAGGTAATATTTAATGTTTTGCTTTTTAAAAAACTTTTGGCCTGAAACTGAACCCAGTCAGGAGGGATCGTCTTCTAGCCATCAAAAAGGCTTATCAAAACTACGAGCCACTGTGGGACATCACAATACAAAGACTTTGTTAACTGCCCTTTCACATCTATAAAGAGGCTATACGCAAACGGGCTCTTCCTATCAGCTTGAATTCTGAAAAAAAAGAAATAAAAATAGCTGATGAGGAAATTTTTCATCTCTCTTTTGCTGTCTGGACTCTTATGTAGACATACCCTCAACTAGACACCCGCGGCTGGCCTGTGGCAGCCAACTTGGGCTCGTGGGGCTTGGGCTGTGAGTCTGTTTCACTTCTGTGTGGACTTCCAGGCAAGGCCTGGAGCCCTGGCTCTAGGGCCTTGTGAGGGTTCCACAACTTGGGGTCCAGCCCAGGCCCAGAAGCAGAGCTTAATTTGTGCCAGGTTTGCCAGGGCTGAGCCCTGGCACCTCTAGGCTTGGCAGTTTATATCCCCGCTGCCACCTCTGGGCTTGCTGTGTCAGTTATGAAAATATAAAAATTGCTTGAGTCTCGGTACCTAATTGCTTAAGCCCAGCACCTCTTTCATTACAAATTAAGTACTGTCCAGAAGTCTACACAGCAATGAAACAGCCCCACGAGTCCAAGTCAGCTGGCATGGTCCAGCCACGGGTGTCAGTTGCTGTGCAGACATACCCTGACAGGGCCAGAACTACGAACCAGAAGCAGAGATCCTAGGGTCAACACTGGTTAGCCCTAAAAGACATTTAGTGTCGACAGATCACTACAACTGTCACCTTTTCAAACCACAGACTGTAACTCAGTTGTGTATATATGCTTGCCTGCTTTAAACCTTGTAATAATGCTAATTTCTTTTTCCTAGTTAATAAATCTTTAGTTAATTATAGGATTGGCTACAAGTGTTGCCTTTGAGAAATCTAAGGTACAAATTGATCTGGGGAGGTAAGTGAGTGGTCTCTTGGGACTGGAAGCAACCTGAATATTTTGTGATCTTTGGTGTATAGCAACCAACTTGCCTGGGTGACAAGATAGTCTCTTTGGGCATTCCAGTCTGTCTGTAACTCCATGGTAAGACTGTTATGATACTTTAGGGGTTCATACTTGTTACTGGGTTGGTAAATCTAATTATAGAACATACAACCAGTTTGGGATCCCTGCCCTGCTTCTTGACAGTCTGCCTTGAGGCTGGCACTCATGGCCATGAGCCACTCCAGACAGTCTGATAGTAGGATTTCCCCTCACATGTCCGAGTTCAGTGTAGCTGCTCTTGTTAGCTCAACAAAGGTGGGGACACTAAAGTAAAGATTGGCAGAGGAGTTATGAAACAATAAAAATTACCATATTACTTCCACTTCTATTTACAAACAGATAAAAAAGCAATACTTGGGAAATGAAAGAGATAAAATTAGTTTTTATGGAAAAATCACAGTGAAGCATTAGAGACAAAAACTTCTAAATTTAAAACTCGTAAAAAGGATGAGCATCCACTTGCGGTTTCAGGTACCACACCTGCCCCTTCCTGTCCTTCTGCCAGTTGTTAAAAACACACTTTTTAAAAAAATTCTCTCACCTGTTTGAAAAATCTAAACAGGGGAAACTAAGTAGCTTATATATAGAAAAAAACAGTGAAAATGTCTGTACACAAAGTTCTGTAAATACACAAACAGAGAACTCCCGCCCTCCCCCCCTTTTTCCAGTTTAGTGACCTTCGGAACTACTTACAACAATAGCAGGTAAACACTTTTAGTACAGAAATTTGATTTCTAAATTGATAGTGTCCCTTTAACCACAAGTGGACATAACCAAAAGCTCTGGGACAGGACAGCAATGACAATGTGCAAGGGATATATGTATCATTTGTATTATGTACACAGTATTTGCATTACTTCTCAAATGTCCATTAATGGAAAGGTCACCTCTCATTTTCACTCAAATTTAGTTCCATTCAAAACAAATATCTTGTTTTCTCATTACGGCAAAGTATTTACATTGTGAACCCTTCCATTGTCTTCCCTTTCTCCATTACATAAGCTTCCTGACCCCGCCTTGAAGGTCTCTTGTTCCTACTTTCAAGGCCCTGCGAGGAATGCCCATCCTCCTTCATTCATCTCCTCCAGTGATACCTCATTTGTCCACTTCTTCCACAACAGTCTACATGCCTTTTTTCACACTGCCCTGAACATCTATCCTGAACTGGCCCACAAAGAGACAACCCTTTTCTCATTTAAAACCCTCTGCTGCAACTAGCTGCAGTGAGTTAATGACATTTATTTTAATATATAAAATTAGAAATTGCTCCATCTGGCTGCACTCATGCCTTTGCTGAAAATATCTTACTGCTCTAACCACATCTTTCCTCCGTGTCTCCACTCCATTGTTTCTTTGCCCATTTCTGTTGTTACAGGTCTGGAACTAACTAGACTGCAAGAATTTCAAGGCAGAGACCCTGTCTGATCGATACTGCACCTGAGGGTGCTGTAAATAACAAGGGTTATGTCAGGCCGTAGAAAGTCTGACACGTTGAAGGAAGCAATCCCGCATGGTTTAATGTTTCTTGCACTATTATTTTCCTGGCCTCTCTCATCTGGGGCCTCTGAACGTGCCTTGACGAAACTATCACACACAAATCCAACCGCCTTTGGGGGAACCAGATTTTTTTCTCTCCTGAGCTGACTGGAAACCAGAGCAGCTGCTGCCAGGCTACCCCACAGAGGGACAGACAGGGACCCCACCCCCGGTTGGGGAGAGGCGTGGGGGCAGGGGCGCCGCTATGGCTGTGTGCAGGAACGGGATGACCCCGCATAAAGGGAGGCGGCGCAGGACACGCCCTCCTCAGTGAGAAAGGGGTTTAGGGCAGGGGTTCGGCGGGCAGGGGGCGTAGGCAGGACCCTCAGCCGCTCTTGTCCAGCCCAACACCCCATCCCCACCGCCCCTTCAGATACCCCGCCCCCCACCGTAGTCGCCCTTATCCAGCCCGACAGCCGCATCTCCCCGGCCCCTCAGACGCCCCGCAGCCACCGCGGGCCCCGCAGCAGCCCGAGACTCTCCCCCAGCCGCTGTCGGGCCCCCGACGCTACCTGCTGACCGCTCGGCCCGCAGCGCTGCACAGGGAGAACATGGGGGCGGCGGGGCTGCAGCTGCTAGGGGCGCCCGAGCCCAGGCGCACGCTCCGCTGCCATGTGCCCGCGGGCAAGTGGTGGCTGCTCTGAGCGGCGCATCCACTTCCGCCGGCCGCGCCTCCCCCACGCTCCCCCCGCCCCGGCGCGGCAACTCCGGAGCTCCTCTGCCAGCGCCGTGGGGAGGGAGCATCTGGACAGGGGAACCCTGCGGCAGCAGTCAGCCCTGCTCTGGCCGGGCTTCTCGCCCCTTGCACGGTAAGGGTTCCGCCACCGTCCTCCGTCCCCAGTGCGGGGGCTGCGCTCTGGGCGCTCCCGTGCCGCAGCGGGAATAACGCTGCCGCCTGGGGGGAATCGGGCTCTTCCAAGAGTCTCTCCGAGAAGGGGGAGTGCAGCAGGGCATCCCTTGTGTCTCCTTCCCCGTGCGAGGCAATGCCAGGGGAAGGTCTCCCGGGCGGCAGCCGCCCCCGTCCGTCTGCTTCGGACCCGGGTACCACACCCTGAGCTGGGGCAGAGCAGATGGGTGAGAAAAGCCATTTCAGCCAGATTGGCTAGCTGCGCGACTGAGCGGGTTGCCAAGGAGCCCTGGGGCTGAACATGGGCAGCGTTGGCTGGTGCCTGCCCCTGCTGAGCTTGTTGCGTTGCCTTGGACTGGGGGAGCCTGTCAAATCTAATATACAGCATGTCAATGCACGTAGTGAACCATAGAAAAGCTAATGGACAATGATCTTTAGAATGTGTGTATTATATATGTCTTCAATTACTTAGATTCCTATGAGTGTATATTATTGTGATCTTTGCTGTACCGTATACAATGAAACCTGCTCTACTGCATGCCTCTTCTTTCAAAGGATCACTTGAAAGTAGGGTCAAAATATCCGGTATATTTTGTAAGATTATTACTTGCACATCACCTCAAATAGGTAACCCACTTCTGCTAGGCTCCTGAATGGCTGCTTAAGATGGTTGAACCACATCTATAGTATAACCAGTATTCTATAAACACAGATGCTTTTTACAGGTGTGGCCTTTTGCCTAAATGTTAAATCTCAGATTTTCTTTTTCTAAAGCATAGTTAAACACTGCTCTTTTTCAAAAATAAATTCTGTTTAGTGGTTTAGGAAAAAAACTCAGAAAAAGTTAAAACTAATTTTCCTCCCAAAGAGAAGTTATATAACTCCTAATAGATGCTGAATGCAAATCAGGCTGAGTCAGCAGCATGTCACTAATCACAAGTTTGCACTGAGGTCACAGTGTTTTAGTTTTCAGTCTAAAAAGAAAATAAGCAATTCTGTAGCACAGTATCAGAAAATGGAAGTGTATAATTATGCCAGTGGTGAGACATCTGTCCATGTACTTTTAAATTATTTTTTATTTGAGTGAGTTCCTGCTTCCAGTTGCATGTGCTTTAGTAATTAAATCAAAACTGTATTTTTGAGCAAAATTAATTGATTAAATTACCCATAACAAACTTTTATGAACTCCTTCAGGAATTAATACAAGGAAGTCCTATGACCTGTTTTATGCAGGTGGTCCTACTGGATGATCACAATGGTCCTTTCTGGCCTTATGATTTATGAATCTGATTGAAATAAATAAATGTATAGTGATACCCTTCTTGATATGCTTTTTGATGAAGATCCAGTGGTGCATATTTTGTACATCCAAAATTCTTAGTGAAGTTAATGGGACTTTGGGGTGTGCAGAGTATTCAGGGATTGGCCCTAAAGTACCATTCTTATCAATGTTAAAAATGTCTCTATATTTCTTTTAATATTTTTATTTTTATAATTTAGGTGAAGTTCATAAGCTTCTAAAATGTCATCAGTCAAACGCCTAGTATATGCGGTCATCCATTTCTTGAGAGAACAGAGTCAGCTGGATGCTTTCACTTCAGATGAACAAGAAAGCTTGGAAGGTAAATACTGAAGGCCACATATCTGTATGCTAGGTTGGTTGACATATACATCATGACAAAAAGCAATGTGCATGAACTATATTCATTATTCATGTTGTCTTATGATAAAATTATTGTATTTTGTCTTTTGTATGTCAGGAAGTTGTTAATATTTGAACAATTTATTTCCTTATCCTGTAGATTCCAATATTCTCTCTGTCGTTTTATCTATTTCCAAGGAAAGTTGCCAATTTTGGATTAGGAATGGGAGGAGTCGGAGTTTCACAAAAACTTTGTGAAATGTTTTAGAATTTTTGTTATTAAAGGAAAAAGATCTTCATTCCTGAAATAGATTGAGATTTTACATGTCCACAAGATTCTAATCCTAAAATCTGTGTAAATTTGAAGAGGTCCTAAAGTTATTGGCACTGCATTGTCTTATTTCTGAGCAACTAGCACTTTCAATTATGCTAAGGATTTAAATTAGGTAATACCATTGTCCCAACCACTGGGGGGATGATGTGGACTGGCTTTTGTCTCACTCAATTTTCATGCCTGATTTCCCTCAATTTTTCATATGTGCTATCATCTGTGGATAACACACTGAAGAACAACACTTTTGTCAACAGCATCTGTATTGGCAAGCAGGGTCGGGGCAGGGGCCGGAGTGGGAGGGGGGCTAAATCATGAGCAGCCATATTCTACCTTGGTGCACATGAAGAGCTCTTGTTAATGTTAATAGGAGTTCCATGTACTATTTGAGGACAGGCTTGGGCCTCTGAGAGTGAATGCACAAAGAATGCACCATTTATATGTCTTGACAAACATGTTTTATTGTAAGAGCAGTATTGCGGAAGAGGGCAGTTATCAGTGATTGCAAGTATCACATAGTGGTAAGGATTCTCAACAGATATATTTTTGTCTTGGCAAAGGAAGATAAAGTTACAGCAAACTAAGACCACTTTACTCCTGAATAGGAACATCCAAATAGGGGTTTAACATGCTTTAATTTGTATGCATTGACTTCACACCTTTAGTTGATTCACCTTAATTTTTTTAAGTGCCCCCATGCAGACATGCCTTTACCAAAGTTTTGAGTATGGTTAACTCCTTCCCTGCTGACTTTTTACATTTTTTTAGAACCTGGTTTAGTGTGCACTCTTCTTGAGCCATGTTTAAACATATCGTTCAATCACAGATTCCCTGCTTGTGTAAATGTGGTTTCAGATATGGTTTCTACTAGACTAGATGTGTGTAACACAGTTGTTCACTAATGTGGACAGGAAAGAGAGATTTGGGTTTTCTATACTGTTGTTTTTAAAACATATTTTAAAGATTCAGTTTAACAACAAAAGCTGAAATAGTCAGTGCATTTGATATGTGATGAACAACTATATTAATTTAAAAATCCCAATACCTGTTAAGAAACTTATTTCCAGTTGATAAAAAGGCCACACTTTTAGAAATAAAATTATGAAGTAGGAATTTTTTATTCATATTGTTTTTTAATAAAATACTGTTAAATGTTGATGGTTTGTAACTAAGAAGTGCTAACTGATCACTTATTTGACACAGATGTTGGCTAGAGTTGCCCTGAGGCAAATGAACTACAGTTTTAACAGAAAAGGAGTACTTGTGGCACCTTAGAGACTAACCAGTTTATTTGAGCATGAGCTTTCGTGAGCTACAGCTCACTTCATCGGATGCATAGCAAATAATTGCAACGGCTGTATATAACTGGAGTGAAATCCTGGCTCCATTTTGATGTCAGTGGGGTTAAGATTTCACCCTGGTTGCTTAGTATATTAAAAAATTACACATTGTCAAAAGATCAGTCTCTCCCATTTTGAAAATAAATATTTGTGCTTTGGCTCCACCTTTATTTTTAATAAAGTATTTAGTTTTGGTTTGCCATTTGTTTTAACAGAGATTTATTTTCTAAACAAAAGTGGGTTATAATACTTTTAATGGCATGTAAATGCTCAGAGATAAAATTGAACATTTCCACAATTGAGCATATTTTAACAGAGAAGTGAAGTCCTAATTTTAGAGTTTTATGTTGCCAAAAATATGGTACCATATGCTACATTGTACAATATACAGCATCTGTGCCAACCAATCTGCATAGCTGATGCTTTTTTAGCAATAGAAGTTAACTTTATTTTATGTGAAATAAATGTCACACCAAATCTTGCCCATGAATGTGTGAACATAGCTCCCAACAAGGCTGTGAGGGAAGAATTTGGTCCATGCAGTACATGGGTACTTTGTGTACCTTGCAGTGTGCTGTGGGGTTGTAAAGCATTGTATAATTGTTAACTATCAAATACCAAACAAACTATACAAAAAAAAAAAAATCAACCAGTTGAAGACTATCAAAATAAAAGTATAGCATGCTTTTCAAAGCCATCTTTTATTGATAAAATGTACTCTGATTGGCTGAAGCATACAAGTATATCAGACTATAGTTGAAGTTCACCCCAGTGTAGAAGGACTGCTCATTTGCATGTTTCATTTGTGACATTCACTCAGCTGCATAAACAGAAATCAGAGGGTGGACTGAGGAGGTGACATGCACCCTGCCATTTCCAGGATCTGGATCTGCTGTGCAGCCAGGACAAAGTCTCTGGTTGACAACTCCTCTGGTACAATGGAACTCTCAACAGCAAGAGTAAAGATTATCTGTGCATGAGACACAACTTTCATGTGTGGGTGGGGAATGGCCTGAGACTGGAATAAACTCTCCCAAAAACTAAGAACAACCCAAACCTCAATACGTTCTGCTCTGAGTGCAAGATGCATTTCTTTGATCTTACTTCCTCTAATGCAAACACATAGCAACAGATATATGTATTTAAAATAAATAAAACCTTACCAAAAACAAGACTCTCCACTACAAATGCTTCTCCCTCTGGGGAGAGAATGAGAGAAAACAGTCACATAATGCATTACGGGAAGGTGCTCAGAAACTATGGTGATGAGCATGGTACGAAAGCCTGAATAGAATAGAATAGTTCTCTTGCACCTGATTCTCCAGCGTATGGATCAGCAGCTTCAGTCCTTCCACCTCATTTATGCAGTGTGTTTAAATGGCTGCTTTTGTTCTTCCCTTGGCCATTCCAGCATCTACGCTTCATTGCTGTCTTCAGCACCTGCGTATGTGGGATCAGTGTGTAGTTTTGAACTGGAATTATTTGGGGGAAGTTTTATTACTAATTATTACATGAGGTCAGACTAGATGATCACAGTGGTCCCTTCTGTCCTTGGAATCTGTGACCTCTCGATACACTGCACCAACAGGTAGTGTAAGAAGTGATTGATCCTAGTAAGGGCCACCACCGCAAAGCCTGTGATTTAGGTAAAGCAGAGGGACTTGCACTGGTCCTGTGAATCAAGGTGAATTTCACTGAGGGCTTAAGTGGTGTGGAAAACTTTGCCTAGCCCTCTGCTCTGGGGTGAATTCATCTGCCTGTGACAGTCAGATCGCAGGAGTATGGTAGTTGGACAGAGAGCAAGTGGCGTCTATTCCATGCAAATATCCTTCAGACAAATAATTGCAACGGCTGTATATAACTGGAGTGAAATCCTGGCTCCATTTTGATGTCAGTGGGGTTAAGATTTCACCCTGGTTGCTTAGTATATTAAAAAATTACACATTGTCAAAAGATCAGTCTCTCCCATTTTGAAAATAAATATTTGCGCTTTGGCTCCACCTTTATTTTTAATAAAGTATTTAGTTTTGGTTTGCCATTTACATAGCAGCAGGAGACTATCATTCAGTGGGAGGAAAACGTCTGTTTCATTGATTTATCCCGTAAGGGTACTAACATTTGTTAAACTTATGGCAGAGGAATTATAAAGATTCAGATTGTGTTAATTTTTCAATTAAATGGGAATTGTGGGAGCTCACTGTAATATATGAGCCAGTTATTTCTACCGTGGAAATGTATTCTAATATTAATAATACATCCAGAATATTTGATGTAAGCATAATGTGATCTGATAGAATTGAGAGTTCTCTTCCCCCCTTCCTTGAACAGAAACAAACAAGAAGAGGAGCTAGGAGTCGTCACATAGACTTAATGCGTTTCCCCCCCAAAAGTGAGAAGAGTGAAAATTGAAAAAAAATTTTAAGTGTTTTAACCTATAGTTTCTGTTCTAGGCTGAGTTAAAAATGAGGTGAGGCATTTAGAAAAGGGATTGCCTGAGGATAAAAATAAGTGTGATGGAGTATGTGTCCTCCCACCGCATCCGTGGCCACCCCAGGAACTGCTCAGACTCTCTTCCTTTAGTGTCCACTCAGTATAACTTAGTCAAGTCCCCTCCACCAACATCTGTACAGTGCAAAGCAAGAGTCCTAATTCCTATGACCTTCAGCCCCTATTCATCAGGGCTCTGAGAGGAAGAGAGGTCTTGCTTCCTTGGGATCGCCTTCAATCTGGGCACAGCTAATCCTGTCCTCCCCACAACACTTCCTAAGTTTTATCAGGCTAGTCAGCTGATGCACCAGTTAATTCCTTAACTCACCCAGCCTCCCCCTCTGATTCCTTCCTATTTCCTCAATCAGCTATTGCTGGGGAAACTAATGAGGCTACAGTGATCAGAGTGCTGATTCGTCTGTCATGACTCAGCACTCTGTTGCAGATGGGTTGCTGAGCTACCCTCCAAGGGAAAGCCTGAATTTATTATTTATATATGACAGTTAATACTTTATATTAAATTGTTAAGAGAAACTGGATACCCGGTTCCATTGATTCTCTGGTAGGCATTATAAAAGTACTATTAATATAATTCACATTATTGTTAATGGAATTGTGCATGTAGTTTTCCACAGAACATGTACTGCATGGAAATGCAGTGGGATATCTTCTGAGGTGAAAGGCAAGTAAAATAAGATTTGAATATAGGTTACAAATAAAATTGGTTTGAAAGTCACCAATTCACCATTAGATCTTCATTAACAAGATAAAATCAATATTCAGTTTACCACAATTACGTTTCTTGTCGTTGAGGTCTAGTGCAAGGAAGAGAAGGAATTAACTCAGACCCTGAATTGTTTTTTACTGAATGACACAGAACCTGGTTAACATTACAGAACACACAAGCAAACTTTCTGTGCAGCGTGTTAATAATTAGCCATGTACCCAATCAATATTAAAGAGTCATTGTCAGCATAAAATATGTAGGAATTTTACTTACTTTTGTTACTTTTAACTTACTATATGTTATAATTAAATAAATCTATTTTACATTTTACCATTTATGCTGGGTATTTACTTTTAACATTTCTCTCAGCTGGGACGATAAAAAACAGACTCCTTAACATCAGTTATTGTTAATTTTTAGTAGATTTTCCTTTCCGATTCCCCTACACTAGCTCAATATTATCATTGTTCAGATTCACAATGTCACATCTGAAAATTAAAATTAGAATGGACCCTCAACACCCAAGATCCTGATGCCCCCTTAACTTTTGGGAAGTTCAGACCCTGATTTGAATTTGGTTTCTTGAGGTTATCTCTGGTTTAAATTTAAAAAAAAAACCACCCTGTTTTTATTAAATTTTATTAAAATATTTAAAAAAACCGATAAGAATAAGTTTCTATTCATATCCGTTTTAAAAAAAAAAACATTTCATACCCTTTTTCAGTTTTGATTCTAAAACTAGCAGACAGTGTACCTTAATGGGAGTCATGCTGCTGGATTCCCACACAATGTGTTTAATACTTGCCCCATAACCTTAAGATACATGAATGAGACACCCTCTCTAAGCTATGTATAAAGATTACAGTCTTTGACTGTGTCTGCAAACACTTAAGCATGTCACTGATGTGCAGTCCTATAGACATAATTGGAACTGTTTACATGAGTAAAGTTATGAACTTGCTCAAATGTTTGGAGGATTGGGGCCCGCTGATCCTGGGAAGGGATCTGCTCTTGTGGATCCTTAGGCTCGGGCATCAGTGGGACTTTGTGTGAGTGCAAGGGACTTCGCAGGTGGATTCCTTTGCAGGATGAGAGCCTATGATTAATGAGCAGCTATTAGTAAAAATCTTTGGTTTGCATAGTAAAAATGGACACATTTGAAAACAGTAATTATTACTTAGATATTTCAGTTTAGAATTGGCCAATCTTTTGTGTTACACATAATGTCAGAAATGTGGTGCTTTCACGCATCTAATTATATGTAGTAGACAATTATAAAAATAGCAGTTTTTTATGTGTAGCTGGTTTATATGTCTGCATTACATATATATATGTACTGTTTTATCTTGTTTTTAAATTTAGTCGTAGGTCAAAAATGGAATTAAAAAAAAAGTGAGTATTAAAAGAAGTGTGTCTGGGTTAGGAATTAAGTTTGGTGGCTGAGCTATATCTAGACACTAAAGAGCTTCTGCCTCTATTGCCTTGCAAAGTTGCCTAGTAGAGACTAAATAGGTTATTTATTTTTTCTTTCCATTGGGGGAACTTCTCCAAAGAACTGCCTTTTGTTTTTAGGCTTAATTTGCCAACAAATATGTCAGGAAGTGTACCTTTGCCTTATTTATTTTCAGTTTTATTAGTTAGTTTATTTACACATTTCTATTGAGAAAAATGATTTTTTTTTAATCATGATTTCATTTCTTTGAAGTTGCAATTCAGTGTTTGGAGACTGTTTTTAAGATTAGCCTAGAAGATACGCATCTTGCAGTGCCACAGCACTTGACAGAAATGTTCTCAAATTCTTTTCACAAGGTAAGAATTGATTTTAGTCTTTAGGGTTACTTTATCATTAGCCAATTAAGATTGTGACTATGGTGTGGAATCTTAAAATGTTATATGTCAAAACAATGTGGAAACTTGATAAAAATGATGTTCAGATGAAATTCTTGTAATAGGTAGGGGAACAGGATAGTTTTTGGACTCTGACAGGACATAAATTCAGTCAAATCAAAGATAACCCATGTAAAATATGTTACTAAAAAGAATGGGCTTCTTTCTATCATGAAGGATACTTGCCCTCAGTGAAACTTAGGCATTTTGCAATTCCAAAGACAGTTGACTAGAAACTGATTGAGGTCAACCACAGCTTCCTGGTCCCTCTGCCCCCAGCTCCAGTGCGTATCCCCTCCCATGGAGAAAATGTAGTCTCTTAAAGTATTCCATACCACCAGTTTAGGTAAAACTAAAAGCTATACTTTTAAAATTCAAAGGGGTCCAACATAGGAAAAATACTGTTGGTGCCAGGAAAGCAGAGAGAAAATTTGGGAGGAAGAAAATGAGGATATCAGAGGTCATACTAAAAAAAAGATATTGTTGTAAGATTTTTAAGTGGGAACAGACAACTATCTTGGTCTAGTGTGTATTACAGAAATGGTATGATCGCTTGCTGACGTAAGGTCTAATGGTGCAATCACTAAAAGGATCTGTGTTTACACAACCCCTTTCAGGATGAAGGTTGTGGAAGAAGCCATTAATGTAGCCAGGGCCTAGACCTGAATCAGAATATACTTCTGGTTTATTTATTTGTTTATTTTTAATGTAGAATGACATGTTGCCTCTCTCCGATTCGTTGCCAGAAGATATTGAAAAGGCTGACCAGCTGAAGGATGAAGGTGCGTAATTAATAAGGATGTGTCATGCTGTCTGGAGTAGCTCATGACCGTGAGTGCCAGCCTCAGGGGAGGCTGTCAAAAAGCAGGGCAGAAACCCCAAACTGGTTGAGGAAACTCCTTTGTTTGCTCCAGTACTTTGAGCTGCAATGTGTGAGCTCTGTATTTAGCTTCCAGTTGTTCCATGCATCTGTGGTGGGTTGTCTCCTCAGCCTCTTCGGTTTCTTTGATCTTCTTGATCTGGAAGTCCACCATCAGTCTCTGGGGCTTACGTTCTTCCTGGGCTGCTCGGTACAGGCAGTCAAGCCAGTTCCGCTGCAGCAGTCTCTATGGCATCTGGGGCAAGTGGGTGCTTAGCTCCTGATCTGGGCATTTCTGTTTATTGGATATTCCTCTCTCCTTACATAACGTTTCAAGGTCTTTTGTCTCAAGACCATAACTGTGGTCCACTCATTGTGTCTATTTTTTAACCTTTAAACACTCTCAATATCAAGTTTTAACAGCTCTGGATTATGATCTATAAATCCAATTGACCTGTAACATGTGAATCCTGCCACCTATATCAAATGTTATACTGTCTGGAGTGGCTCCTGACCATGAGTGCCAACCTCAGGACAGACTGTCAAAAGCCAGGGCAGAAGCCCCAAACTGGTTGTGTGGTGTATAATTAGATTTCACCAACCCAGTAACAAGTTTGAACTCCTAAAGCCCTATAACAGTTTTACCATGGAATCGCAAACTGTCCCCTTGGTCATCCCAGTCTATTTTGCCACCCAGGCAAACTGACTATGTGATAGATGGTCACTTTACACCAAAAAACACAACAATATTCAGGTTACTTCCAATCCCAAAGGACCAGTCACTTATCCCAGGTCATTTGTACTCAGATCCCAACCAAAGACAATGCCTGTAGCCAATCCTGTAATAAATTAACTAAAGATTTATTAACTAAGAAATAAGAGCGTTATTTACAAGGCTGAAACAGGAACCACACTCACAAATGAGTTACTGTCTTAGTTTTAAAAAAGGTAGTATAAGTTTCTGTAATAAGCAACTCTATATGACCTTTAGGGCCTACCCGTGCCAAGCACCATGAGGATCTCTTGCTTATGCTTAGGAATCTTGGCCCCTCAGAGACCAAACAGCATAAAGACACAAGTTTCTCCTTGTCAGGGATTTTTTTCTCCCCTTCACCCCAGATTCCAAGCTGGTGGGGTGAGTTCATGTGCAGGTTTCCCCTTCCTGGAGGGAGTTAGAAATGCAGTCAACAAGGTATTTGTCCCTTGGTGCTACACAATGCCTCATTTGCCTACAGTGGGCCATCTTATGTGCAGAACGAGCACTTTACCTTAATTAATGCTTCTTTTCCTCTTTGGTAGGTTACACAATTAAAGGTTTACAATGCTAACGTTCAATATAACTCTATACCATGGGCTGCAGATATTATAAGTAGGATTAATACATGCAGCATTCCATTAAGTCTAAACAGTAAGCACATTCTTATAACACTAATACCTGTTTTAACTGTACTAATCCAGAGGTAAGACAGACTGCTTTCCAGCTATGAGTTTGTCAGTGAGGCCCTGGGTCTTGTCATGAGCTGGCACCTTGTCAGCCAGCATCACAGGGAGTAATAATTTCACGCTGTCCTGGGTTTTGGCAATATTAGGGTGTTGGCATAACTCAGTCAGTGGCAGTATTGTATCTGGACTACAAGTTCCATGTGAAAACTTGGGCTTATAGCTAATGCTGACAGTGTAGTCCAGTACCAGTGATGTGGTATTATGGGGTCAGAGCTGTGCTTCATGAGAGATATAAAACCGAGGTTCATCCTGTCCCTTTGCTGATGGCTGGTTAAGAGGAAGTTAAAACAAGGGAAAACCATGAAGCCCTGGCTAACATTCCCTATTTGAGTAGTAGAGATTCTAATGAATGCGTGGCTGTTGTTGAGCACATTATGGCTTCCTGTATTTGCCAGTACAGTTTCTACTCAACAGTATCCAATTCATTACTTTGTAAAGGGTATGCGATGGTTTGAGTATAAATTACCTTCAAAGTGCAGAATGCCCTCAGCACCCAGTGCAGTCACTGGGTTTTTATTTTCAAATCCTGGCCGCAGTGAAGTCAATGGAAAGCTCCCACTGACTTCATTAAACCCTAGATTTTACTCATTATATAAAAACCGTTTTACATTATGTAAAATTATGGTAAAATGAGTTATGTCCCTAATTTAAAAAATCCATTTCCAGATTCTTTTGCATTGGACTAATTTAAAATATGTGGAGTGCATGTGGTAGGTTTTAATGTTAATGAAAGTAAGAAGTGTAGCACTGTTTACAGATATGCAGGGCTATTGAATAGATTAAGGCTTTATTTATATTGTAGTTTGGGTATAAATTCAGATTTGTAGATATTATGCATAAAACTCAGATTAGTATGTTTACATTTGAAAGGTGGAAGTAGCCTCCTGGGAAAAGTTTTTAATAAAGTGAAATGGAAAAAATTTGGCTGGATTTCAATAGGCAGCAGGTTTAAAACAAACAAAAAGAAGTATTTTTTCACACAATGCACAGTCAACCTGTGGAACTTCTTGTCAGAGGGTGTTGTGAAGGCCAAGACTTTTCAAAAAAGAACTAGATAAATTCATGGAGGATAGGTTGATGGAATGGCTATTAGCCAGGATGGGCAGGGATGGTGTCTCTACCCTCTGTTTACCAGAAGCTGGGAATAGGCGACACTTGATGATTACCTGTTCTTTCTCTCTGGGGCACCTGGCATTGGCCACTGTCGGAAGACAGGATACTGGGCTAGATGGACCTTTGGTCTGACCCAGTATGGCTGTTCTTATGTTCTTAGGTCAAGGTCTCTCATTTTAAATGGTCAGCTGCAGCTGTTGCAAATGACAAGGAATAATATATTCCACTCTTGGCTTTATAAAGTACACTTAAAAAAATGCTTAGCTAGGTGATGAAGTGGGTCGTTAGCCTTTCATTTCTGGAGATATGAGTTCAAACCTGGTTAGGTCAGAAGTGAAAATTAATTGGAGAATCTTAACATAGTTGCTCTGGAATGGCTTTTCACTTCATTAACTGTCTGCTTCTATGTGGTGTTGAGCACCTTATGGAAAGTACAAAATGCCCTCAACATCCAGTGCAGTTATTGGGCTTTACTGGTACTCAGCACCTCGTCGAAGTAGGCACTGTACCAGTGTGTAATCTACTTCAACGTACAGTCTGATTTAAGGATAGACCATCTATTGAAATAGCAGGTTAGGAGTTGGGGGCATTGATAGGTCTGGTTGGAGATGCCTGGAAAGTATGTCTGTCTTTTCCTAGTTAAATTCAAGCTTCTTGTCCTTACCTTCAGGGTCCTTCATAATTTGGTCCCTTCCTGCTCTTGTCACTCCAACTTCCCTCAGCTCCTCCACTCTAGCCTCATGCACCTGCACGCATCTCATGGGCCTTGTTCACACTGTCCTTTATGCATGGAACATCTTCCCTGAACTCATTCATAAGCTACCAACTCTGTCCTTATTAATACCCCTCTCTGCTGTGATGCCTCAAAGGAATCAGCCAATTAATAACTCAGCAGCAAACTGGAGAATTGACACTTTGCATTATTATAGTTTTTAAAAAGCATTATTTTACTTACACACACACACACACACACACACAATATATATATTTAATTATCCCCCCCCCCCCCCCTCATATTTCACTTGATTTCTTAGCTTCTAATCTCTGGAGCAGGAACTGTGGATTTTGTGTGTGTTTGTACAGCACCTATGTATAATGTGGGGCTTGATCCTAATTGGGGCCTTTGGGCAATAATAATAAGTAAGTAATAATAAGTAATAATAGCTAGTGCTTCAGTTCCAGAAAGACACAAATTTATCCCTAAAGTAAAACAATTTGTTTTTCTTGAGGCATTTTTTCTGACACTATAATAAAATGTAATAAATTATCATGGCTACTTTTTCTGTTATGCAGAGTCCCAAATCCCACAATTTGAGCAGAACTAGCATCTTTGACTAGATTCCTATGCTCTTGGAGTCAAATTCAGGGCTTGGGTTAGCAAGATTGGGGTAAATGGGTGTCAGCTTTGAATTTGGCTCCGTGTCTCAAGCAGTACTTTTTTCAGAATCGTAGCAGAGATTCCAAAGTCTTAGATTCGATGCATATGCAGTTATAAAACTTCTTTTTTTTTTTTAAACTGGTAGGTAGGATATTACTAGGCCTACTAATAGTCCCTGTTATACAAGTATTGAGAATACTTGCTCGAACCTGCCCTATCTTACCTACCTAGTTATTTTTTACATTGTCACTGTTTCTTGACAGTGGAAGCATTATTTTTTTATGAGATTACAAGTTTGGTTGATAAAAGTAATAGTGTTGATGTAATATACTTAAACTTCTCTAAGGCATTTGATTTGGTACCTCATTGTTACTGGGGTTTTCAGAACCCCCAACAGTGGTAACTTAACTATTTCACTCTAGCTGTGTCAGGAATAAATCAATAGAAACACAGCAATTCTGTCTGATTAGAGATTAAATACAAGTCAGCGTGCTCTTATCTAATACTGCAGTTTATTAGATTTAAGCACACACAGACATAGGCAATAGGTTTAGAACATCCCAGATATTTACCTAACATCTGGAACAGTATTGAGTAATTAACAGCAGGTTCGCAGTGGCCGATTGGTCACCCAGCGGGGAGAAAGGGTGTTGGGAAAAACATCTCTCAAAATGGCTTCAGAGGACTGCTCCAAAGTACACTATGTTAGCTAGTCTTTTATAACTAACTTCTACAAAACACATAGGTCATAATGACCCCTACTGGATCATCACTTTTCCTAACTTTCAATAAGGTCTTCCAACCACCAAGGTTTTCAGTCTCAGTTGTTTACTTTCTTTCCCCTCCTCCCATTCTGATTAGCAGAAACTGTCAGCTAGATTTTGACCTTGCTTCTGAAAGCCTGTCTCCAAATTAATCTTTAAGTATGTGGTCTGTTTCATTAATTCATAGTGGCTAAGTGCACATAATATGGTTGAAATTGGCTTGATCACATTTTGCATACACACACCCCTCAAACCCAGGGTAACACCATGACAGTTTGATTAAAAAACTAGAAAGAAGGAAAATGAACATAGCATACATTAAATGGATTAAAAACGGGCTAATTGACAAGTCTGTAAATGTAATTGTAAACAGGGAAGAATCATCAAGTGGGTGTGTTTCCAGTGGGGTCCTGCAGTGATTCGTTCTTGGATCTATGCTATTTTACATTTTTATTAATGTCCTGGGATAAATTATAACATCATCACTGATACAGTTTGCAGATGACACAAAAATTGGGGATATGGTAAATAGTGAAAAGGACAGGTCACTGATTCAGAGTGATCTGGATCAGTTGGTCAACTGGGCACAAGCAAACAATATGCATTCTAATACAGCTAAATATAAATAATGTAAGCTATACTTACGGGATGGGGGACTCTATCCTGGGATGCAGTGCCTCTGAAAAAGATTTGGGGGTTGTGGTGGATAATCAGCTGAACATGAGTTCCCAGTGTGAGACTGTGGCCAAAAGAGTGAATGTGATCCTGGGTTGCATAAACGGGAATCTCTGGAGTAGAGAGGTTATTTTACCTCTGTATTTGGCACTGGTGTGACTGTTGCTGGAATACTGTGCCCAGTTCTGGTGCCTACAATTCAAGAAGAATGTTGATAAATTGTAGAAGATTCAGAGAAGTGCCACAAAAATGATTCAAGGATTAGAAAGCATGCCTTACAACAGTTGAGCCCTTTGAGTCTATTTATTTAGCTTAACAGAAGCTTAAGGGGTGACTTGATTATAGTTTATAAGTATTAGGGATGTAAATATCGTTTTAAAAGTTAACCATTTAAATTATTAAAATATTTCATTTAAATGGTTAATTGATTAAAAGGAGGGGGGCTGGGGTCGGGTTCAGCTGGCTGGCATGGCTGGGGCTGCTCTGGCTGGCCGGTGTGGCCTGGGTTGGGTTTGGCCGGCTGGGGCCGATCTGGCTGCCCAGCGCGGGGCCGCTGGGGTTGGCGGGTGGGCCAACCTGGGGGTTAACGGTTAAGGCGGGTTAACCGGTAAGACCAGTGCTTACCAGTTAACATTTTACATCCTGAATAAGTATCTGCATAGGGAACAAATATTTAATAATGGGTTCTTCAATCTAGCAGAGAAAGTTTAACACGATCTAGTAGCTGGAAGTTGAAGCTTGACAAATTCAGACTGGAAACAAGGTGTGAATTTAACGGTGACAGTAATTAACCACGGACCCATTTACCAACGGTCATGGTAGATTTTCTCTCACAGACAATTTGTAAATCAAGATGGGATTTTTTCTAAAAACTGTGCTCTAAGGATTATTTTGGGGAAGTGCCATGACTTGTGTTATGTAGGAAGGCAGATAAGATCATCACAATGGTCCCTTCTGTTTTGTAATCTAAGAAAAACAGAAACATGCTTAGCTGTTTTCAGTCATTGTCTGAGATGAGAACTGCCCCTTGCAGGGTCTTTCTCGGTCACAGCTGCAGCCACACTGGATGGACCTGCCCAGTCTATGCATCCATAGTAACCTGTTGACTCACGCCCAATACTAAAGAGAGAATTTACCTGACTAGCTGAAAAGTTAGTGACCTGTCACCTAGGCCTGTCATTCATTTCAAATTACATTATTGTTGAAATTAATTTGTGATCCATTAGCTATGTTACTAGACTCTACTCCCTGTTACGCTTACCTGGCTCTGTGAAGATTATGCATTCCTTCCAAATGGAAGTGACTTTGCTAATATGTGAAATATTTATGATTCAACTTCTCATACACAATTAGGTTACTTGTGGCAATATAGTATCAGTTATAACAGAGCTGAAAAGTTGGTATGGTTCTGTTAATTTGGAATGTTGGTTCTTTCACTGCCAATAGCTGAGACTGAAGGATCTCTTCCTCATTCAGCCATGTGTCCTGCATGGGGAGGACTCGGCACCTTCTGGAGCATGTCAGATCTCTGTACTCTCTCTACACTTTGGAGGATACTCTTCTTCCTTCATAATTTCTTTGTGGTGTTCCTTCTGTTACCTTGGCCCATTTGCCAGAACTTAAAGTTTTGTTAGTCTCTTCCTGTTAAATCTGAGCTTTTTCCCTGCCTGAGTGGGATTATGGCCTGTGCCTGTACTGCTGCCAGACATGGTGCAAGGGATGGGGAGAAAAGGAAGGCAGGGTCCTTTTTCCTTTTACTGTACTGGTGCGGCTTGGTGTTTTTCCTTTCCTGGATGCATAACATTTTTAGTTTCCTAAGAGTTGACTAGTGATGCATCTGCTGAGATGTTGGTGAGTACTTTTGCATCTGAGTCATTTTATGGCACTTGTGATATATGTGTCCTCAGCATCTTCATGAAAGAGCTACTGGTAGCTGCACGGGACTGTTCATTTACCTGCCCATCTTTGTTGTCCTTGTTTTTAGAGTCTTCATATTATGGTTGTAGTTCCAGGCAAGTTTGGCTGCATTAAATCAAAAAGGGTCTCCACATATAGTTCATTAAGTTGTGAGACCTGCTGGGATATCCACCCTGACCAGTCCAAACTGCAGCTAAGTTGTTGTGGTTGACCAGCCCACTGGGCCAGTTCCCTGCTGTTGAGGAAGGAACCAGTTTGTTGGGAACTGTCTGGTAAGTATGTAGAGTATTGAGAGGGCAGTAAACATTAAGTGTTGTGCTGCTTTGTAGATAACAGGTCTGTATGAAAAAAGCGTATTGTATATTCAGCAGACTAATACAAAATCTTTTTCTGAAAAGTTAATCACAAAAGGCAACACAGTCCCAACTGCTTTGTGAGGTACTGTAGTGTAGTGATTCTGTTCTGTGTTTATCTTTCAGGTATAGAATTACACCTTTAATGATCTTAAACCATCATTTTTACAATTTATTTCAGGTAATAATCACATGAAGGAAGAAAATTATGTTGCTGCAGTGGATTGTTATACTCATGCTATAGAGCTGGATCCAAATAATGCAGTGTATTATTGTAACAGGTAAAAAATAACAAAAAATCCCTTAAACTTCATAGAGATAATTATAAAAAGAAAAACCAAACTAGATCAAAACAAGGTGAAGTGAAAAGCCCTCATTTTCAGCGAGTAACAACATTTGATTTATATCAGTTTGGTTATGCAATTTTTAAAATGTATCATTTCAACTATACTCAAATGATTGTCTTCGTTATATTTGTAGTGTGGATTTTAACTTTGTTTCAAGACTTTATTTGGTGACTGATGTTGGCACCTTGAAGCAACTTCTATACAAGAAATTAGTAAAGGTCTGATTCAAAGCCCATTTGAGCTAGTGGGAGCCCTTCTATGGAATTCTAATGGATTGGGCCTAATATGCATTAATTTTCCAGAGCAAAAAATATTTGTAAAGTGCTTTGAAGATGTAAAACGTTATATAGGAGCTAAATACCTTTATGCCGGGATTATTGCAAAAGTAACAGTTCTACATAATGCACTTCTAATACAGATTTTACTCCTTAGTTACTAAACAAGTGAATTATGTAGTAGATAGAGACAAGCACAAGGAGGCAGAGGATCCACAAACATTTACCAAGATGGCATTACTTATTTAAGGCAGTAGTGCAGAGTTTGAACCATATCTTTTCTCTGATAAGACAGCAGTGCTATCAATTCTCTCTAGATGTAAACTGGTCATGTAGGACCTGATCCAAAGCCCATTGAAGCCAATTGAAAGACTCCCATTAACTCCAATAGCCTTTGAATAAGCCCAAAATGTATGTAATTAGCAACACAACGTAACTACCACTACTTTGATATTCAGTGAGCATGCAAAGCATATGCAACTTGCAATGATTTTGTACTGTAAAACAGACCAAATTCAGCCCTGGCATAAGTGGGTACACCACCAGTTGAAGTAATTTAAAACTAGGATTGAATTTTGCTCCTGAAGTTTTGAGGATGGTGTAGACATAAATTGAAGCAGAGGAGAGAGGGGTTGCTTTACCTTAAGAAAATGGGAGAGCCGAATCAGGCTGATTCCTTATATGGTCTGTTGAGTCTGTCTCTAAACATGAAAAAGAATTGAAGTGCAGCAGGGCTAAATACTGCCTTTGATTACACTCATGCAACTGCATTGACCTCAGTGGGGTTGAACAGGTGTAAAGCGGTCCATATAATTAAAGACAATGAACACAACTCAGTAGGAAGGGAAGTAATTTATTCCATCAAACCTAGACAAAGTATATAATTCAGAGGGCATAGTAGGAAAAATGGTTTAAATAAAAAAAATCATTTTACACAGAATTTTTCATGGAAAACTAGCACAAAATGCTTTGCAGAATTAAATATTCCTCCTCCTGTAAAGTACCATTTTAACTATGGAAAGACTTAAGCTGGAATGTTTTTCTGAATACTCTCAGACCATGGGAAAGATTGAATTTGAATACTGATCTGACCTCTTTGGCTTGGCCACTCTATTGTCTTAACTCATAAATCATATGTAAAAATAATGAGTGTTTCCCTGGTAAAGGTACAGTAGTAATTCACTGATTCAGAAATTATTAGGTCTCTTTATCCAGACTTACCTACCAGCATGAGTGGCATTACACACACAACTGTATTTCTACAGAGACTTTGAAAAAATCAATATAGATCAAATACCTACATGGTCAGTCAGTGTAGAGCTTCGAGCTCCTCTAGCAATTCTCCTGGAGCCAGGCACCTGAGGGATAGATGCCCTCAACAGAAGGATTGTCATTGTGATATGAGACTGATAGGTACAGGCTTAAAGAGAGAGAGAGAGAGACCAAGTAGATCCTTTGAACTGTGAGGAGTGAAAACAAAAAGTATTATTGCTGCAAAACGGTGCCTGTACAAAATACTTGTTTTCCTAGATAGTCATCATATATCACCAGATCTACCTTTTGGCTTGTTGTAATTGATTTAATGATGTATTTTGTGTGTATCTGTATTCTGGTTCTCAACGCTTTTCCACACTATTCTGTTTTTTGTAAGGTCTGACTCTGTATAATTTAAGGCTCTAAGTCAGTAAGGCACTTTCACATGCTTAACTTTAAGCACTTGAACAGTCCCACTGAAGTCAAGCCAGGTGAGCAAATTTTCTATAATGTAACTGAGTAGTCAGTAGGATTAAACGTGTTCTTAATGTTAAGTGTAGTCTTTGGGGCCTAAATCTGGATGCTCAGACTTTTCTTAAATACCTTCTTTTCCCCCTACTTTAGGGCTGCTGCTCAAAGTAAGATCAGCAACTACAATGAAGCAATAAAGGACTGTGAGAGAGCAATAGCAATAGATCCAAAATACAGCAAAGCATATGGGAGAATGGGGTAAGATAATCCAGATTTATGTAAGCATTCAGGGCTAGATCTTTGGAAGGTGGAAATCAGTGTAGCTCTATTTAAATCAATGGGATAATTCCAGTTTGTGTTGACTGAAGATCTGGTGCTAAAAGTGCAGTTTTCTATGACTGAAGCTGGCATGAGGTTCCATGTACATGTTCTCTCCTAGTGACTTCCTGTCAGATTTGCTCTGTTTACACTACAGATTTTTTTCTTCAGTTTATCAGCACTGCAAATTCAATCTAGGGAGTCAAACTGTGTTCTTTCTCGCTCCTAATCACCAGTAATTATTCTGTAACTGGAACAACAACTATTCTGTTAATGATAATTAATACAGAATAGAATCCAAGTCCCTCTCTCAAAAGTGTTGGGTTTGCCGAGCTAATAGGAGTACAAACTTATTTTTCTCAGTTAAATACACCTAGGAAGCAGATCTGTTAAGGTGGAAAGTGCTGTTTATTTAGTAATTCTTCTGACCCTAACACAGCACTCTTAAGTAAATACTGTTATGAATTCACATCTGCACACTTAGGGAAATTCATCCTTATGACTTTTTCCTATAGTCCCTGTGCAGAGCGGCTTTTGTGTTGGGGATATTTCCCAGGGTGCCCATGCAGTTGCTTTGTGACTTCTTCATCCTGTCATAACTGGGTAGGGCAATCCATCATTGCACGCTTAGGCTGTGAGAGTTAGAAACTAGGACCCTTGACACGAGAAATACAGGCCTTTACCACTTGAGTTACAAGCCTCTCTGGCTGATGTAATAGTAACTTGTAGGCAAGACACTGTGATTACATTGACCCATAAATGCCAAAGCAGGTCTGACATTCCATGCGTCTATATGACTGTAGAGAATCAGACCCCCTCACCAGTAAGAGTGAAGTTCACCTGGTAAACCTCTTTAAATAAATTTTAATAATAAAACAAATATCTAGTGCCAAATTCTTCCCTCAGAGGCACATACATGGCTCTCATTGAAGTCAGTGAGATCTGTATATGTGCATGTAATGTCTGACTTTGGTCCTTAGCTTTTTAAATTTCAAAACATGAATTTTAATTCTGAAAATTGAATGAATAGATGAATGCTGCTTCTGTGAATACTAATTGTCAAATCTAGTGAAAAATGTGAATATAGCACAGTGAGAGCTGTCTGGAAGGAGTAAATGGGATTATGCATCTTTACTACCCGAAGTTTTATGAATGTCTCCATGTTTGAAAGGGCTCTTGGCCCTAATCTGAAGGGAGAACTATGGCCAGCATAGTACCAGCTTCTGTAAATATGTCTGTGCCAAAGTCTGTGGTCTGAAGTGCAGTGGACAATGACTTGTTCAACTTTGGTGATAACGAAGGTCCCCTATCATTTAAATTAACATAATTTAACAATTTGGCATAGCTAGCATGATATTTAGGGAATCTGAATATAATATGATCAATAAATTACTTAAGAGGTTCCTTTTTGCACTCTGGAGAGCGGTCTCTCTAATGACCCTCAGATGTAGCCTACTGGGGTTTTCCATCATCATGACTAAGCAGGTAGAAAAACCAGACTTCAGTTTCCTATACTGATAAGATAATAATACTAATAGAACACTGAGAAAAATATTAAGGTATCAGAATAACCACTGAACTATTTTCTCTGTAGCTACCTATTCAGATGTAGGTATGATTGAGTATTCAATATCTTAGGTACACTGGAGCTGCCATAAGTAGCAGCTATGAACAAAGTGGAAAACCCTTATATATTAGAAGTGTCATAGTATTACAATGAAACCCAACAAGACTACAGAAGAGGGACAAATTGTATTAACATAAGATGACCATATAGGACAACACATATAAAATAGTTACTTATAGTATTGTGCTTTGTCAAGATGATTGCCTATGTGGATAACGCTCCAGCATGCCACTAGTGCATGAGCTTAGAAGATTTGCCTAAGAAGTGTACATTGGGGCAGCTTGCTTCTCCTCTCCTTCCCATTCTGGGTCCCAAAGAGATTGCGTTGCCCCAAACATCTTTTAGTTCATATCACTAATTTAGGAATCCCTCTACAAGAGACTGCAAAGAAGTGGAGAAAATGAGCAGGGAGCATAGATCCATATGGGTAGGCGTCTCAGGGAGCTGTAATTTCTATGGTAAATAAATAGGTTTTTTTCCTTGGAGAATTTCCCATATGAGTTCCAACTTCCCACTCTTAGGAGATTAACAGGTGGGCATGGGGACTGTTCATTTAAAAATGATTGCAGGACTGTTATTCTGAATTGCGTATCAGATTTAGAGCCCTACGTGAGAGAGCAACTCTGCGTGGATGTGGTTACCGAGCTGTAAGAAGCACCCTTGCATATTTCACTAATTGATAACTTGTGAAGGCATGGCCTAGAATAGAGCCAGAAGCATTTGGCATTTTCCTTGGCGGCAAAAAGTTCTTCATTGCCTGTAAGTGGAACATATGCAAGGCTGAGTTCTTGGGGGATCATCTGTGCTACAGAAAGTGGTATGACAAAAGTAAATGCCAGCGCCAGCCAATATGCATCAATATTTACATTTGGTAGTAAACTTGCATGTATTTTGGAATGATCAGGATCTAAGTTAGTTGTGAGATTCTCTCACTTACTCCTGGGCTAATCAGATCCAAAACTGTTAGTATCATTACTTCTTTGATGTGCTCATACTGGCTTTCTTTATTTCACACTAGGTTGGCCCTGACCTCTATGAACAAATACCAAGAAGCAATTACCAGTTACCAAAAAGCACTGGTTCTTGATCCAGAAAATGACTCTTACAAGTCAAATATGAAAATAGCTGAACAGAAACTAAGAGACCTCTCCAGTCCTGTAAGTTACCTTAATTAGTTTCTTTTCAGTGAGGTTTTTTAATAACTCAAATGGAATTTCCTAGACGTAGTAATCTTCAGATATTATTTGTTTTCAGACTGGAACAGGACTGAGTTTTGACATGGCAAGCTTGATAAACAACCCAGCATTCATTAGTATGGTGAGTATTTTAAGTATATCGTGTTGCTTTTAATTAAGAAACAGAATGTAAAATGTTTTAAACATTACTCCTGCTTCAACAAAGGAAGATGGTTTTAATGCTTATCATAACTAGTGTATACATCCAAAGCACAGGACTTGGTGGTGATGGGGGACTTCAACTACCCAGACATCTGTTGGGAAAGTAACGCAGCAGGGCACAGATTATTCAACAAGTTCTTAGAATGTATTTGAGGCAATTTTTTATTTCAGAAGGTGAAGAAAGCCACTGCGGAGAGGCTGTTTTAGGTTTGATTTTGACAAATAGAGAGGAACTGATGGAGAATTTGAAGGTGGAAGGCAGCTTGGGTGAAAGTGATCATGAAATGAGAGAGTTCATGAGTCTAAGGACTGGTAGGAGGGAAAACAGTTCAAAAAGATAATAGATTTAAAGAGGACAGACTTTAGCAAACTCAGGGAGTTGGTAGGTAAGATCCCCTGGGGAAACAAGTTGAAAGGGAAAAACAGTTCAAGAGAGTTGGCAGTTTTTCAAAGAGACACTATTAAGGGCATAAGAGCAAACTATCCCACAGCGTAGGAAAGATAGGAAGTATAGCAAGAGACCACCTTGGCCCAACCAGGAGAATTTCAATAACCTGAAACTCAAAAGACAGTCTTACAAAAAGTGGAACCTAGGTCCTACAAAAAGTGGGGGGAAAAGGATGAATATAAACAAATAATACAATTATGTAGGGAAAAAATTGGAAAGGCCAAGGCATAAAATGAGATTAAACTAGCTAGAGAAATAAAAGGAAACAAGAAAACAGTCTACAAAGCTAGAGGAAGACCAAAGACAGGGTAGGCCCATTACTCAGTGGGGTGGGGAGGAAACAATAAAGGAAAATGTGGAAATGGGAGAAGTGCCAAATAACTTTTTTGTTTCAGTTTTCACCAAGAAGTTGAGTAGCAATTGCACAACTAACTTAATGAATGCCAGTGAAAATGAGGTAGGATCAGAGGCTAAAATAGGGAAAGAACAAGTTAAAAATTACTTAAGTTAGATGTCTTCAAGTCACCAGGGCCTGATGAAATACATCGTAGAATACTCAAGGAGCTGACTGAGGGGATATCTGAGCCATTAGCGATTATCTTTCAAAAGTCAGGGAAGACAGGTGATAGTCTACAGGACTGGAAAAGGGCAGATATAGTGCCAGTCTATAAAAAGGGGAATAAGGACAACCTGGGGAATTAGTCCAATCAGGTTAACTTCAGTACCCAGAAAGATAATGGAGCAAATAATTAAGCAGTTAGTTTGCAAACACTTAAAAGATAATAAGGTGAAAAGTAACAGTCAGCATGGATTTGTCAAGAACAATTGTGTCAAACCAACCTAATAGCTTTCTTTGACAGGGTAACAAGCCTTGCGGATGGGGGGGAAGTGGTAGATGTGATATATCTTGACTTTAGTAAGGCTTTTGATACTGTCCTAGATGGAGCTACTATAAGATGGGTGCATAACTGGTTGGAAAACTGTTCCCTGAGAGTAGTTCTCAGTGGTTCACAATCAAGCTGGAAGGGCATATCGAGTGGGATCCCGCAAGGATAAGTTCTGGGTCCGGTTTTGTTCAGTATCTTCATCAATGATTTAGATAATGGTATGGAGAATACACATATAAAGTTTGCAGATGAGACCTATCTAGGAGGAGTTGCAAGTGCTATGGAGGATAAGATTAAAATTCAAAATGATCTGGAGAAATGGTCTGAAGTAAATAGGATGAAATTCAATAAGGACAAATACAAAGTAGTCCACTGAGGAAGGAACAATCAGTTGCACAAAATAGAAAATGCCTGCCTAGGAAGGAGTACTGCAGAAAGGCATCTGGGGGTCATAGTGTATCACAAGCTAATTATGAGTCAACAGTGTAATACTTGCGCGTGCGCGCACACACAAAAGCAAACATCATGCTCGGATGTATTAGCAGGAGTGTTGTAAGTGAGACATGAGAAGTAATTCTTTTGCTCTATTGTGCAGTGATTAGGCCTCAACTGGAGTATTGTGTCCTATTCTGGGTGCCACATTTCAGGAAAGATGTGGACAAATTGGAGACAGTCCAGAGAAGAGCAACAAAAATGATCAAAGGTCTAGAAAACATGACCTATGAGGGAAGATTGAAAAAATTGGGTTTGTTTAGTTTGGAGAAGAGAGGACTGAAGGGGGACATAACAGTTTTCAAGTACATAAAAAGTTGTTACAAGGAGGAGGGAGAAAAATTGTTGTTTTTAACCTCTGAGGATAGGACAAGAAGCAATGGGCTTAAATTTCAGCAAGGGCAATTTAGGTTGGACATTAGGAAAAACCTCCTGTCAGGGTGGCTAAGTGCTGGAACAAATTGCCCAGAGAGGTTGTGGAATTGCCCAGGGCTGCTAGCTGCCACAATCAGCAGAGGGGCAGGCAGCTGGTGTGAGTTTCCCCACCTTCCCAGGGACAGTGGGGCTCTGGCTTCTGGCTTCAGCCCTGGGATGGCGGGCGGCAGGCTCCAGCTGTGGGGCTTTAGCCCTGGGCTCACCACCCACTTTCCCCCATCACCCTTGGTCCCCACCACCTTCTCTGGCTGCAGGGCTTCGGGCCCCGGCCGCGGGGCTTCCAGCCCCGGCCCCTAGTCACACAGTGCAGGACACCAGCCTTAGGCTCACCATCTGCCCCCCATCATCCCTGGCCCCCCCGCCTCCTACAGCCCAAGGCTTTGGCTGCATGGTGGCAGGCTCCAGCCTGTGGGGCCCCAGGATCCTGCTGTGGGTGTCGAACATAGGCTCAATACCCCCCGCCCCCAATCGCTCTGGGCCCTCTGCTATATCCTATAAGCCTGAGTCAGCTGACCGAGGCCAGCTGCCGCTGTGCCATGGGTCTTTTATTGTAGCGTGGATGTACCTTGAGAGACTCCATTGCCTTTATTCCTGGTGAAGACCTGGCCACTGCGTTCAGGTTTAAAAATTCCCTAAGGGATAAAGTGACCTTATGTATTAAATTGATCAAAAGGTAGGTTTAAAGAGTGTGTGTATTCTCAACATGTGCCTAAACCTACACTTAAATCATACAAGGTTTGCACTCTGGTATATTTGGTCTTTCCATACTTATGTATGTGCCTACCAGCATTTGTATGTTAAGTATAACACAGGCACCACTATAGTAAAGTGGAGGTTGACTAAAATGGACTAGTCAAGCAAAGTACTTTGGGTTCACTTTATGCAATGTCCATTTTAATTAGGCCTCCTTATAACTCTGTGCTGCAGTGCTCCCTCTCCAAATCCTTACAGGCCATCTTTTCCCTGCAGAACCATAGACATATGGAAAGAGACCTATTAGGTCATTTAGTCCATCAACTTATGTCACAGACCTGGTCAAGATCCCCTTGCCAGTTGCCCACTAGACTAAGGACCCAGCTTCTGGGTCCCCAGGTGTTTTAAGCCTCTCAGAGCTTGAACAGAGTCCAGGCGTTGGCCTGATCTTGGGGTCCCTAGGTACACACTCAGGGTGCTGACATGCTGTCTAGTAGGGATGTAAATACCATTTTAAAAGTTAACTGTTTAAATGGTTAACCGGCTGAGGCTGCTCCAGCTGGCACTGGGATGCTGGGGCCGGCTGGCCTGGGGGTTAACAGTTAAGGCGGGTTAACCGGTAAGATTAATACTTACCGGTTAACATTTTACATCCCTATTGTCTAGCACCTTCTCCTGAGAGCTGGAACCTGCTATCCAGCTGCCTAGCTCCTATGCTCATTGCTGACCCTTCAGACTCCACTGTACTTAGGTCTGGTCTACATTAGAATTAGGTCGACACAAGGCAGCTTACACCAATCTAACTATGGAAGCGTCTACACTTAAATTTCACTGCCCCCCTATGTAACTGCCCGGCTATGCTGACGTGACTCTACCTCCGCAAGTGGTTGAGTCAAGGTCGATGTAGTTAGGTTGACGCAGTGTCAGTGTCGATACTGCGTTGCTTACATTGACTGTTACTGGCTTTCAGGAACCATCCCACACTGACAATACATACGTACAAGAGCTGCTGGTGAGGATGCACACCGCCGACACAAGTAGCAAAGTGTAGACACCCACAAGCAATGTAATTAATGCAGAGGCTGTTTGCCTTTGTAAATTAGGATGGCTTAATTTTGTAGTGTAGACATAACCTTAAACACATCCTCTTTCAGAATTCTGCCCCCAAGGTGTGTGCCTTCTCTTTTATCATTTAACTCTTTCCTGAGGTATGTGAAGCATGTAACACACAGACACTTTGCCCAGAGTCTAACACAATTGCTCTTTTATTTAATCATATAAAACACAAGAGAATAATGATCATACAAAAGAAACCCTACATGTGTTTCCCTGCCTCAGTTTCCTCATCACTCCAGAGCGTTCTTTGGTCTGGGGTTGGGGGCTATTCAGATACCGTCTGCTCCCATGCACGGCTTCTCCTGAAACATGGAGCCTGCTTTTCCTAAATCAGCTTGCCTCCTTTACCTTTGGACAATTTAGCCCCTGCCTTAGCTTCCTGTCCATCTCTCTGCTGAGCAAATACATTTAGCATATCTATATGGACCAATTAAAAGGTAAGTATTCTCCCATTGTCTCCAATGTGGGGAGCTTTCAGGCTGGTAGGATATTGTGAATACACATTCATGATACAGTAGTTTTTCAACAGTCACACTTCATTTATATCAGCCGAAACGCATAAATTGTACAGACAGATCCCCAAATTGTCACACCCTATCATTCAAGATTGCTCCCTACATAACATTTTAAATGCTTTGTCCAGTCTTGTGTCAAGCAATGGAGTTTTCACTGTTTCCAGGGTGAGGCTATTCCAAAGCAGAACAGATTTTGCCGTCAGCAGTGGGGAATTAGCCACTGGGTCAACGAGGCCCATGCCCAGGGGCTCCAGACAATTGGGGGGCTGCAGAAAGATGGGCATGCTGACCCGCTCTGCCCCCGTGCCCGGCGCTCTTGCTGAGGACCGGGGCAAGCCCCCGCGCCCGCTTCCTGTTAGGAGCGCTGGGCGGAGTGGGGCAAGCCTCCGGACCCGCTCCCCGGCAGGAGCACCGGGGGCTGAAAGAGGGGGGCAGAGCTGGTTTGGTGGGAGAGTACATTTTTATGTAGTAAAGATTTTTAATCTCCTTTTTTTGTTTTTTAATCACTACTTATGAACCTTCACCATATCATCTAATACAGTAGTATCTAATACCCAGTAGTAAATACTTTAGGCAGCTAAACAAATTATCAATTATATAAATTATATTCCATTATATTTATTTATTAATGAAACATTGGAGTATTCCAGAAAGATAAATCCCAAATCTGCAGGACATTCCGCATTCCCCATGCAACTTTGGAGAAACTACATGAGTCTATTCACTCATGAGAGACGAAGGAAAAACCTCATCCTCACTCGTTCCTAAAATTCTCCTTCCATGCTAATATTCACCCAGGCACTGACAGCCAGCTGCTGGGCCTAGTTCACTGCTGAGCTGCAAGAACAAAAAGCAAAGCCAATCACCCATTAATGCCATTTTAGGGCTTGCTGGTATGGGGATGCACCAGAAGCAGACAATTATATCAGAATAAAGTCACTTCTCTTCCAGAATGGAGTGCGCACACAGGAAGTTACACAGGCTTAGCTATAGTTCTGCCTGTCAGTTTCCCCATGTAGACAAGCCCTCTGAGTCAACCTCAACCCAAGGAAAATCATGACTGAGTGCATGATACTCTGAGGGCTAAACTACTGAGCTTTAATTGCCTTGGGAGTGCTCTTCACACTGGAGGTTTTTCAAAATACCCTGGTGAAAGTTGCTCCATTTTGACCAATAATAAAGTGAGATGAGTTGGGTTCCCAGAAGCTTCTTGGATTTGTTTGAAAATACAGAGTGCAAGTCAGCTGTAATGAAACAACTGCATGAGTGCAAGAAGCTGCTTGTGTAGAACTAGAGACTGGTGAATCTCTGTGGAAAGGACGTCTCCAAGGCCTTGCAATGTGCAAATTCCAGTCCTCTCGCCTAGGGTCCCACAAAACCATAATCTGCCTCTGGTTGTCAGGAAGTTTTCCTATTCCTCCTTGGTGTTTACATTTGCATACTTGTGGTTTAGGCATTGCTCAGCTATACCAGTCACATTTAGCACTTTTTTTAACCTTTCCCTTCAGATTAATAATTTTTGTTGCTTTTCTCAAAACTGTCCAGTTTGTCTTTTTTTCTACTCATGTCCAAAATTGAATGCAGAATTCCAGATGCAGTTGCAGAGAGTTACAGTGAGAGACTGTTACTCCCTTTCTCGTTACATGATAGCTGTGTGTACGTGTGGGTGGGGCAGTGCTCAGAATTACATTTGTTCTATTTTGCTGCCATATCACATTACTAACTTGTATCTAATTTTCTAATGTCTTTCTATTAGTGCTTTTCAGGTTCCTTATTTGTTTTCAGTATCTGTGTTTCCAATTAGTACTGTCCAACAGTTTGCATTTTCCCCATCTCATTTGGTTATTTCGTACCCATACTTCTAAACATTAGGGCCCAGATCCACAAAGTGCAATCCCTAACACTTAGGTGCCTAGAAAAATCAGTGAACAATAATGGGATCCATAAAGCCCTATACAAATAATGGGGAGAGACTGCCTTAAACTGCCACCCACAAAAGTCAGCAAGCTAGGTGGAGAGCCACCTAAGCTAGTTAATGACAGATGCCGATGAGAGGGGTATGTTCTAAGCCCGTCCCATGGAGATAGGTGCATAAGTCCAGATTGCAAGTGAAGTTAGGCACCTCCTTGCAATCAACAGCAGAGAACCCCTTTCCTGGAATCAGGCAATTTAGGGATCTCAGCGGGGAGGGGCCCTCATCATGTCACACTTCTGGGCAGCCTAGTGCAGCAGTGCAATTACACCTGTATGAGTTTCCCCCATTGGGGTCTCAATCAGTCCAACAAAGCTTATGTATATTGAACAGTGCCCCTTCAAGGCTGTAGTTTATATAACCGAAAGGTGGAATGATATGCAGGCCTCCACTCCAGAGTCTGCAGCTGGAGGGGGAGGGGGCTGAATTAATCTTAGTCCATCAGCCCCACTTATGTTCATGTCCCTTACCAGTGAGGCCTCTTGACCCAGAAACCTCTTCTTGAGCCAGGGACTATTGTCATCTCCTGAGGAAGGATCTCTACTCTTGGGTCAAGATCCCCAAATCTGAGACCCTTTCTCAGAACAACATACAATCTTCTAATCGGGGGCTTTTGCTACCTGATGAAATCCTTCCATGAGGACCAGGTTCTACTGAGACTTGGTATTCCTTCCTTTCAGAGCATCTCCCACCTAGGAGCATTCTTACAGGTACTTGGTTTCCTTTCCTAGTGAGCTCCCTTAATGGCTCTCACATTGGAAGCTTCCTTGTTCTTGATTCCACTTTTCTCCCCAAGAGCCTCTGTTCTTTAGTAGAGTCTACTGGGAATAGCTTCCTTTCATCATGCATGGTGCTTCACTGCCTAATTAACTGCCTACCAATTACTCAGTGAGTTAATTAGCCCCAGGTTCACCTGAGTTACCTCATTTCCCCTTGTGGAGCTTGTCAGAGATAGACTCAGCTCCTGACTCCTATTCAGGGCCAGCTACCCTCTGACAGTTCCTGAGCCATTTCTTGTGAGAATGAGTTAGGTGTATGCCTCTTTCCACATAAAATGGGGATGGTCATAGTACCCAACTTATAACTTTTAGCCCAGTGGTTGAAGTACTCACCGGGGATGTTGGAGATCTAGGTTAAATTGCTCCTTCTGCCTGATCGGGAGAGAGGATTTGAATAGTGGTCCACCACCTCTCAGGAAAGTGCTTTAACCACTGGATTATGGGATATTTTGATGTGGGTTGTTCTCAGTCTGGATAAATAGTCAGAGGGCCAGAGAGAGACATAGGTGCTGGAACTAGGGGTGCTGTGGGTGTGCCAGCACCACTGGTTTAAAGTGGTTTCCATCATATACAGGATTTACAGTTTTGTTTAATGGCTTTCAGCACCCCCATTATAAAAATTGTTCCAGCACCTATGCAGAGAAAGTGTGAGAATGACTCTATAGCCTGGTGGCAAGGATACCTACCTTGGGAGACCTAGGGGCCAGTCCCCCTGCTCCAGTGACTCTAGTTATTTATCCAAAGTTGGAAAGCTTCAACAAGAGAGACTGAAAGATTTCCACACCAGAATATCCCATAGCCCACTGGTTAAGGCAGCACCACCTCTTCCTCCTCCATTTTGAATGAGGCCTGTTCCAGTGGGCATACTTTAAGGACGCTTACCAGATTGGGCCCGGCAGGGAAGATCGGTGAGCAAACACCCCTGGTTTGTAGATCCTGCTGGGGTTTAGGCGTGGGACAGGCCTGCACATGCCCAAACATAGAAACTAAGGTGCCTAGCATGAACTTTCACAGTGGAAACTTAGGCACTGAGTGACTGTAGCTACCTGTAGCATTAGGCAACAGCCAAGTGGAGGTTTTGTGAATGGCAGTGTTGCCTAAAACTGGGACTTATGCACCTAAGTGGATCTGAGCCGAGATCCTTTCATATTTTTTCTGTATACTCACTTTTGTTCCAGACACCTCCCTCTCAACATATTATCAATTAGTAATTTAATTAATGTGCTGTTAATGTGCTTTCATTGAACACCAGACCAGACAGAACACTGAAAAGTGACATCTTGACACAACTCTGTACTTTGTAGTTTTTCATTACCTTTTGTTTATGGTCCTTCAATAAACCTTCACTCCACACAGTGCTGTTATCCAACCTGATTTGAATTAATTTGGGAGCGTAGATCAGGAGACTAAATTTCATATATCTCTGAGTTGTGCAAGAATCCTGTTGTATTCCTCCGAGTTCTTAAAGAATTCCAGCTGGTGGATCGCAGCATTACTGGCAACCTTTCTTGTCCAAAGCAGACCACAAAACGTCAAACTTAACATCTGTGTGCTAACAGGTACACAGTAAAATTTGGAGTATGTAGCCTCACAGAATGTAATAGCTCCTAACCTAAAAGAGAGGCCAATAGGTCTGGTTACCTATTGAAATTTTGTAGGGTACAAATGGTCTGTGAAGAAGGAGTAGAGTGAATTTTCTACACAGCTTAGTTTATTAAGCTGCACAGGAACTCCATGTGTAACTTAATTGGGCAAATGCATTGTCCAGACA